>NC_072015.1:28231364-28531364 GCF_027791375.1 Indicator indicator
TGGAAACAATCTCGCAGAAATATTTCTTACTCATTTTCCACCTCTTTAGCCTTCTAACTGGAATACAGTGCAGGGACAGATTGTATTTTCAGTCTTACCTAAGACAGTGACACCTGAACTAGTCTTAACCAAGTAAAGCTCAGATTCCAGAAGCAGCCCTGAGAAAGTTGTGCACAGATTTTTATTTATCTGTTTTCCACAGGATCTTCTCTTTGCTTTCCTATCTTATTCCTTCTTGGGATTTTATGAACTTCCTTAGTATTGGCTTCATATCATATCATAATCATATCACATCTCATGACTGATACATGATGAGATCTTCACAGCATGCCAATGAAACACAGAGGACAGCCAGAACAAACAACTGACAAATTTGGGCAGGGGAAGGACACAAGAAATTGATGTGAGATTCTGAGGGCAGGGAGATGACATGACATGAACCCATCCTTGTGCTAAATTACAAATCAATGCTGTTAGGCTGAAGTAACTGTTCCTTCACATATGAAAGAATGACACTAGGTAAGGAATTTGTCTGCCTATAAACAAGCCAAGTGATGCTACTTTGGAAAGGGCATCTTGGATACTTCAAAGTAGTTTTATCTTCCTTCTTCAATTAAATCTGCACCCAACTTTCTAATGCACTCACAATTTATCTTTCCAGTTACTGAGTTATCAGAACATCATTATTCAGATACAGTATTTCTTTCTCTGCCTTGTGTTGCGAGGTTTCACTGGATTTGAGGCTGACACTATAAAACTTGACAATAGTTATGCCACTATTGGTTATCTGAGCTGGCACTATCTCTCTACTTCCAACCAGCATCCATCAGAGACCCTGATTTATAGACCCTGGTAAATGTGCTATGCTTAATTAAAAAGCCCACAAACCAACAACTAAAATAGCTGGACAACTGAAACTCTAACTCTGCCACGCAAGTTCTCTCAGCAATTGAGGATCTTTACTAATTCTACTTTTACCTGCTGGTGTAGGGGTAGGAAGGAGAAGAGAAAGCATTTCTCCCAATTAAATGGCTCTCAGCAGTTCATACAAACTAAAGTCACAGATGATAAAGATCAGCAGCTCAAGCTGACCTTCTGTTTTGGAGCTGCCCTACTGGAAACAAAAGCTAAAAATATAAATATGTTCTTTTTAACGGTAATCAAAATGCAGCCCATTTGCACTAGATGTGTTTCTTCTCTTAGGATTTGCTGCCACCACGAGGATCAAAAATAAAATGCAAAGAATACACAAATTCATTATGAATCCACTGTGAAGAGTAACATTTGATTGCAAACCTCTCTCTGGTCATTCTCACTTCTGAATTTGTTACCCCATTTCAGACTATGGCTCCCAATGCCCTCTGAAAGCTTTGAAAGGGTGAGACGTCTGCAACAAGTCAAGCATTAAAACTCTCCAAACTGGCAAAATCTCCAAACTGGCTAAGATGTCTGAAGCTGAGAGCCTGCCACAGAGATTCCACACAGCTCTCACTCCTCCTGCCACATTTACACAATCACATTTAGCTGGGGTGGGGGTGTGTGTGGTTTGTTTTGGTTTGTTTGTTCTTTAACCAGAAGAACAATGCACTAGTAATTTTATGGATAATCAGGTCTGATAAACTTTTAATTATTCAGCTGTAGTTTTTCCTACACTAGTAAAGAATAATTATAAACAGCTTCTGGCAGAAGACTAAGCCTGCACAAGAACACTACTTGTAGTGTTAGCAAGGTGATATACACAAACCTGTAGCAGTCAAGAATGTGACGTCCCCAAGAGGGACGGAGATCTACTTGAGAGTCCAAGGGAAGGCTACAAGGATGATTAAGGGACTGGAGCACTGCCTGGTGAGGAAAGGCTGAGAGGCCTAGGGCTTTTTAGTCTGGAGAGAAGACTTAAGAGGGGATCTAATAAATGTATATAAAATATGAGGACTGGGTGCCAAGAAGGAAGGGACAGCCTCTTCTCACTTGTGCCCTGTGATAGCACAAGGGCCAATGGATGTAAACTACAGCACATTTTTCTTCCAGGCATTCTTGCTATGCATTAGCAGTGAGGAACAGGGACAAAGACCTTTGCTTGGTGCAGTAAGAGACTCCCATTAACGTCTGCTTATTTTCTTGCTCCCAAAGCTGTTCAGATGGGTACTCTTCTGTTATCAAAATCTGCAGTAGAAATCCAGTCTGACAGCCTTCACAATGAAGGATATGATTGTCTTGCTGTGCTCAGCACTGGTGACCACACTTTTTGGGGCTCTTACTATCAAAAGGACATTGAGGTGCTGGGGTGGGTCCAGAGAGGGCAATGAAGCTGATGAAGAGTCTACAGAACAGGTCTTAGGAGCAGCTGAGGGAACAGGGGTTGTTTAACCTGGAGAAAAGGAGGCTGAAAGGAGACACCTTGCTCTATGTAATTCCCTGAAGGGAGGTCAGAGCAAGGTGGCGTTTGGGGCCATCCTCTTGGCACCCACTCTTTAAGTACTTATAAGCAATCATAACATGCCCCCTCAGACTTCTCCTCTTCAGGCTAAAAAGCCCAAATTCCCTCAGCCTTTCTCTATAGGACAGATGTTCTAGTACTGAACACAGCACTCCAGATGAAGCCTCACCAGGGCTGAGTAGAGATGGAGGAGAACCTCCCTCAACCCACTTGACACACTCCTCCTGATGCATCCAGGATACTGTTGGCCACAAGGGCACATTTCTGGCTCACGGTCATTCTGTTGTCCACCAGGACTCCCAGGCCTTTTTCCACAGAGCTGCCTTCCAGCAGGTGAGGCCCCACCTCGTATCTATACATAGGGTAAAGTTTCCCCACTCCCAACAGCATTTAATTTGAGAATCAGTTTCCAGAAATTCTAGTAGACTTTAATGTAGTAATTTGGACACCAGAGAGAACAGATTTTTGTACCAGCTCCCTAAAATAATTTTAGAAGTAGGCTAGGCTGTAGACATCTCAATTGATAATTAAAATTTAGATGTGCAAGTCTAAGCCTGTACCTAGATCTTTCCATCTGTACAACAGGAAACATATGGATGGGTCACTCCTTAAAAAAATCCAGACAGAACACTAAAGACTCCCATACACAGTTTAAGAATTATTCCACATTAAAAATGAAGATGACACACAGTCAACATGTTTTTTTATAGTTGGACTTAACGATCTTAAAGCTCTTTTCAAACCTAAATGATTTTATGTTTCTATTTAATTGCTGTTACTTGTTCTATACTGTATATACTGTAAGGCGGGCATGGACCTGTGAGGAATGGAGAAAGGAAACAGAGATATATAATCAAAGACAACATGATCAATGTTGGAGATGTCAGCTGTTGAAAAACTCAGCATGAGCCAGCAGTGAGTTCATGCAGCCCAGAGGGCAAATCATATCCTGGTTTGCATCAAGAGAAATGTGGCCCGGAGGGCAAGAGAAATGATTCTGCCCTTATCTCTTGTGAGATCCCACCTCAAATACTGCATCCAGTTCTGGTGTCCCCACCATAGGAATGACATAGAACTGTTGGAGTGAGCCCAGAGGAAGGCCACAAAGATGATCCAAGGACTGGAGCACCTCTGCTATGAGACTACGCTAAGGGAATTGCAATTGTTCAGTCTAGAGAAGACTGACTCCAGGGAGACATTATAGCTGCCTTCCAATACCTGAAGGGAACCTACAGGAAGGTTGGAGAGGTACTTTTCATAAGGGTGTCTAGTGTAGGAGAAGGGCAAATGGTTTGAAGCTGAGGGAGAGTAGGTTTAGACTGGATCTTAGGAAAAATTTCTTCAGTATGAGGGGAGTGAAATCTCTGGAATAGGTTGCCCAGAGAGGCTGTGGATGCTCCCTCCCTGGAGGTGTTCAAGGTCAGGTTGAATGATGCCTTGAGTAACCAAGTCTAGTTGAGAGGTGCCCCAGCCCATGGCAGGGAAGTTGGAGTAGATGACCTCTCAGGTCCCTTCAAATCTAAGCCATTCTTTGATTCTATGATATAAAGCATAATACAACAAAGTTTGAACAAATCTCCTTCACTCTGTAGATACCTGACCCTTATATCTGTATTTGACAGTTTAACTATTGTTAGAATCAAATTCTACTGATTGTTGCAGTTGAGTGTTCCCAATGGTTTTCATCATGCCACACCATCCAGCTGCCACAGTCTGTAGTAGCAGTAAATATTCAACTGGCTTAATACTTCATCTTGACAAAGCATTTTCAGTTTGCTGAAAGGATCAATTTAAATAAGGAGCCTATCTCTGTTTTAACAAAATGAGAGGGAAGGTGGCAGTTCAAAACACTGTTGTTTCCAAAATATCGTCTCAGGTTAATAAAATTCTTTGTTTTGCTAGAAGTCATAATAGCACCATGTTAGACCAACCTCATTGTTTAATGAAAATATCCACCAGAAACGCCAGGTTATGTTCTTTAACTTCAAACGGTAACAGCAAACAATGCTGCATCTGTCAGCACAATTAATTCTTTATAAATAGAGGTTCATGCCCTCTTTCTTCACAAGGTGATCTACAACTACCTGAAAAAAAAGGAGGCTGGAGTGAGTTGAGGGTCTCCCAAGCAACAAGCAATGGGACAAGAGGAAAGGGCCTGAAGTTGCACCAGGAAAGGTTTAGCATGGACATTAGGAAAAATTTCTTCTGTGAGAGGTTTGTCAAACCCTGGAACTGGCTGCCCAGGACAGTGGTGGAGTTCCATCCCTAGAGGTATGTGGATAAGATGCTGAAGGACATCGTTTAGCGGTGACCCAGCAATGCTGGGTTGGACCTGATGATCTTAAAGATCTTTCCCACCCAAAACGATTTCATATGATCTAAACAATTACTTTCTTAACATTTCCAGGTGAAGCCCTTATAGGAGAGATCAGAGCATGTCTTGCAAATCACCATAGATAATGGCATAAAGAATATCAATCACATTTACTCTACTACTCTATGAAATAACCTCAGGGCTTCAGAACAAATTTTTTCATAAATAAAACAAAAATAAAACAAAACCACCACTCCATCTGGGTTGTTTCAGTAACAACCAAGCTGGAAAGACACTACTGAACAAGCAAGCTTGTGAATCCAGATGTCACATTCAGTAGAACAAGGAAACCTGGGAGAGCAGCAATGGAACTTGGGACTTACACACTCTGGGTGCTCCTGGAAACTCATGGAAGCATAAGGGGGCTCCTGATCAGAAAGCAAGATATCAGGAAATACTAAATCAAGTACAACTCCATTGCTTGTTTCAGTCTTCCATGAGGAGAAATTAAATGCTTTAGAGCACTGAAGAGTTGCAGAAAACATAGTGATGTTTGTAATATTCTCAAAAGTAAAAAGAAAAATGTATTTATTAAAAGGAAAACTGCATGGTAGTTATTTAAATGCAGTTTGCTAGCAGTCTTTCTCCAAGTGTCAAGAGCTTGAGCTCCCCTCCCAGCACTATTTCACCTATAGTGGCAGACCAGGTCAAGATGAATTTGAAGTTCAGGTCTGTTAAACAAATTAAAGCCATCAGAACTTACTTAGAAGAATGGTTTGTTGGTTGGTTGTTTTCCACACCCTTCTCAAAGTGTGAGAAAATACTCTAAGGAATTTCAGATTTCTGTTTTTCTTTCAAAATGTTAAATCAAAGGACGATAAACTATTTAGGCTGAACTAGAGTTTAATATCCTAGAGTTCCCACCTGTTTTCCCTCACAGGAATAATTTCAAGGAATAAAACAGTTTGAACAGCTAATGTTCTGCATTAAGCCATGCTCACAAGCAGTAGACCCAATGAATAAAAGGATCTGAATTCATCTTAAGTTATAGCTGATCCTTAATGTAATTTTATTGCTTGTTTATACATGACTAGGTTGCACAGCATTACACATCACAGTAGTATACTTGTGGGATACTACAAGACTCTTAAGCACAGCAGAAGCAGAAAAACTTAGCAGGTTCACATCAAGGATCTTCTTCCTCGTTTTTTAATATTGGATATTTTAATGATCAGGGGAAAACAGATACATAAGAAACAAATACATTCCAAAGCACTTTGCTATTTAGAAAGCAGAGAAGACTGAACCCAGATGATGAGCTGTTTATTTCTGCGTATGTTCTTGCTATAAATGATTACGTTCTTTTGCATCTTAGGTTTATGGTTTGTATAAGAACATAGGTGCTGGAGAGACTCCAGAGGGAGTAGCGAAGTTGGTAAAGGGTCTGGAGAACAAGTCTTATGAAGAGCAGCTGAGGGAACTGGGGTGGTTTAACTTGGAGAAAAGGAGGCAGAGAGAACTTTTGGCTTTCTACAACTACCTGAAAGGAAGTTGCAATGAGGTAGGGAGGTCAGACTCTCCTCCCAAGTAACAAGTGTTAGGACAAGAGGAAACAACCTCAAGTTGTGGCAGGAGAGGTTTAAGTTGGACGTTAGGAGACATTTCCTCACTGCAAGGATTGTTCAGCATTGCAATTCTCCCACCCTGCTGAGGGAAGTGGTGGAGTCCCCATTCCTGGAGGGATTTAAAAGCCAGGTAAATGTGGTGCTGAGGGACACAGTTTAGCAGTGGGCTTGGCAGTGCTGGGTTAGCAGTTAGACTTGATCTTAAAGGTCTTTTCCAGACCAATTCTATACAAATTTACCTTTACAAAGGCTGGTACATGTTAGAATCACTTAGTATCTTGTCTGTATCTCTCCTAGAGAGTAAATTAGACAATTACAGCAAGCAGAGAACAGGCAGAACACCATATATCTATTTTTGTAACTCAAACATTCAGCAGGTCAAATGATGAAAAGGATGAAAAACCCCATCTTGTTAAGAATCCATTAGACTTGCCCTCTTCTCATGAAGCTGTAAGCCTATGAAATATGGCAGGATACTCTTGAAGGCTGATTTAACTCACCCAGACTTCTCATGGCAACCTGTTTTAAAAAATTCCAGTGGTACGTGTATGCATATGCAGGTATGTGTGTGTGCTGCTCCAGCTGAAAAAGTATCACCTGCAACAGGAATCTAATCTTCATTCAACACAAAATGGATTCCAACATGAATGAGTGCTCTCACTCAAGAAAAAAAAAAAAACAAAACAAAACAAAACAAAACAAAACAACTTGATTCTGTGGTAGGTAAGACCTCCACAAGCAAAGCATTCGGGAACATAAAACTTACTAAAAAGGAAAAACTTCTTTACTGTAAGGGTAACAGAACACCGGCACAGGCTGCCCAGAGCCTGCGAAATCTCCTTCTCTGGAGACTTTCAAAACCCATCTAGATGTGTTCCTGTGTGGCCTGCCCTAGGTGATCCTGCTTTGGCAGGGAAGTTAGACTTGATCTCCAGTGGTCCCTTCCAACCCAAACCATTTTGTGATTCAAAGAATGCGTTCTGCATCTACTTCAAGATCCAGAATGACTAATTCTCCATAATTTAGGGAATTTTAGCATAACAGAGCTGGTAATATCTCTAGCAACATTCACAACAGTTTTAAACCAAAGATTAAGTTGCTTAATAAAAAGCACACTTGCAGAGAAGAATGAGGATCCACAGTCATCCATGCTTTCAGCAGTTTAACATAGGCTTCACTCTTTGTGGTGGAAAAAAATAGAATTCCTTCTATCCATTTTAAGCCACATATGACAAATTAAATACAAAGTACACGTATAAAAGAAATTGTATTTTCAAATAATAATAAAAAAAGGGTGGGGAGTAGGAGTGGGGAAACAACACCCACAGAAAGTGAGGACTCACTTTGTCAAGTTCTCATTACAGATATTTTTCAGCCTGCTACTTATGTCCACTGAATGCACTAATAAAAATCACAGAATGGTTTGGGTTGGAAAGGATCTTAAAGATCTAGTTCCAGAGACATCTACTAGAAGAGGCGCCTCAAGACCCTATCCAATCCACCTTTGAACATTGAACTGAGGCCTGGAGCACCCCTCCTATGAAGACAGACTGAAAGATTTGGGGCTGTTCAGTCTGGAGAAGAGAAGGCTCTGAGGAGACCTTATTGTGGCCTTCCAGTATCCGAAGGGGGCTACAAGAAAGCTGGGGAGGGACTTTTTAGGGTGTCAGGTAGTGATAGGACTAGGGGGAATGGAACAAAAATAGAAATGGGTAGATTCAGATTGGATGTTGGGAAGTTCTTCACCGTGAGGGGTGGTGAGACACTGGAACAGGTTGCCCAGGGAGGTGGTGGAAGCCCCACCCCGAAAGGTTTTTACAACCAGGCTGGATGTGGCTGTGAGCAACCTGATCTACTGTGAGGTGTCCCTGCCTATGGCAGGGGGGTTGGAACTAGATGATCCTTGAGGTCCCTTCCAACCCTAACAATTCCATGATTATTCTCAAAACCTAGCACTACAAGTGGAATTTATAATTCTTCCAACTTAAATTCAAAAAACAAAGTACTAAATTATAAGGAAGCAGTCAAGTTTGACTTCAAAGAGATCTTATCAGTGAACATTTTCCAGTACAAGTGATGGATGTTATGCCTGATGTTACAGACATCAATTGGCTGGGGCTTTTTCTTGGAATTTTTTTTTTTTGATCTTGTGCATGTGAACACAGAAAAAAGTATTTTCTTAAATGCTTTTTTCTATTCTAGGCCCAAACTGCACATCCTTCAAAGCCTCACTGGGTAAGCTCTCTAAGTCCTTAAACTTTTATTCAATACTCACATGCACATACATCACAAGAGACAGGAGCTTCACATGTAGCTATATAGTGCTACAAGGATAATATGGAATAATCAATCAGTGTACTTAGGCATAAATAGGATGTGCACTGGCCAGGTAAGAGGCTGCAATCCTTCCAGAGCCTGCACTCCTAGGTATTTCCAAAGCAAATAAACCATCATGCAGTCTTACTGAGTTGTTATAGTATCAGTCAAAACATCCATAGTATTAAAAAAAAAATAACTAAGTCAGTTGTGTCAGACAATTGTAAACAATGGCACAGTAAGACAAAGCTTCTGCCCACAAAATGAAAGGTGTGTTGGTGAGTGTGGCACAACAAATATCTCACTGAGTTGAGCAACCATGCAAGGCTCTAAATGTTCATCAGTACTGGATGCTTTTAATCTACTGTTTTTATTAAGAACACAGTAAGTAGTAACTACAGACACGTGTTTTCCATCTCTTAAAAACAGATTTGCATCTTCAGTGAACAACAATTTTACGTTTCTGTTGGACTGTGGCACCAGTCAATGGGCTCAGTAACACCTGCTCCATGCTTTGTTTTACTCATCTGTTTCAACCATCAGGTCTCTAAGAAGAGCCTCTTACAAGACATTACAAAAGATTCAAACCACAGAGAATCTAAGAAAACAATGAAGGGGGGGGTTGGAACCAGATGATCCTGGAGGTCCCTTCCAGCCCTAACAATTCCACGATTCTAAGGCTTCCCCATGCAGAAACAAAGAATGAAAGGGGTTGGGAGGGACCTCCAGAGATTATCTAGTCCAACCCCACTGCCAAAGCAGGATCACCTAGGGCAGGTCATGCAGGAATGCATCCAGGCAGGTTTTGAAAGTCTCCAGAGAAGACTCCACAATCTCTCTGGGCAGCCTGTTCCAGTGCTGTGTCACCCTCACAGGGAAGTTTCTTGTCACGTTGAGGTGGAACTTCCTGTGTTCCAGTTTATAAAGGCAACTCAAAAGTTTATATCCCTTCTACCAGAGGGTGACAGCTTTGTTACCTTACTTGCACAATTTTCTCTACTATTTTTCAGAAGTCCATGGAGAAGAACCATTTCCATGTTATTCAGCAAAAAGCAAAATGGTTCTAGAGCAGGATCTCACATCAGTTAAACTCAGCAAGCTGGGTTTCTCCTACAGCTCAACCAAGTTGTTAGATAAAAAGAAGAGGAAAGAATTCTTCAAAAATTAATTAAACTTTCTTAGCTGAAATAGTACCTGACTTTAGAGTTAAAGGAAGCCATGACTCTAGGAAAAAAAACCAACCACTAAGTGTTTCCCCAAACCATGCAGTTTCCCTGTGTTAAAGATGCCAAAACAGCAACCAACCTCCCCGAGCATAACTATTATTTATACAATTATCTTGGGATCTGAAAAAACAAACGAACAAACAAACAAACTTGTAAGATTCAGCTGAGTAATGCCAAAAGGTTGGCAAGGTAGGAAATATGGGATACAGGGCTGGGCAGTGGGAAGAGGTGAAACATGGGAGGAGTTTCAAACTGTATTTGTTAGAATACTGGGAGCTGTGGGGAAGAAGCCAACAATAAAAAAAGCGCATGGGGAAAGCAAAACCAAAAATACAAATCCAGAAGTTTTACACACTCTTCAAAATTTCTGCAGTTGATAAGTTACAATGGTACTGTGAGATTTAAAAGACAAAAATATTCGTGCATCTTGTTTAATTAAGGCACTCTGAACAACAAGCATTTGTGGAATACACACCAATTTACAAGACTTGCCTAATATCTGAAGTTCATATTGCCTAAGGAAAAGCTTGCAGAACACATCTTTGCACAGCAGTTTCAGCCTCCCAGCACATGGAATAGAACCAGAAAAAAAGCACTTCCCCCTCCCCCCTCCCTTAAAATATTAAGTGATTAAAAAATAAGCAGAATCAAGGAACAGAAATAAGTTGAAACAGCTAAACATGGGCTAAATGCAATTAGTTGGTTGCCTACAGAATATAAAAGAAAAAGACCCCCAGGATCATCAAGCCCAACCAATAACCCTATTCTACAAAAGTTCACCCCTAAACCATATCCCCAAGCACCATATCTAAATGACCTTTAAACACATCCAGGGATGGTGACTCAATCACCTCCCTGGGCAGCCCAATCCAATCTCTGACCACTCTTTCTGTGAAAAAAAATTTCCTAATGTCCAGTCTAAACCTACCCTGCTGCAGTCTGAGGCCATTCCCCCTTGTTCTATCATTAATTGCCTGTGAGAAGAGACCAGCACTAACCTCTCTATAATGTCCTTTCAGGTAGTTGCAGAGAGCAATGAGGCCTCCCCTCAGCCTCCTCTTCTTCAAACTAAACATCCCCACCTCCTTCAGTTGCTCTTCGTAAGATTTATTCTCCAGGCCCCTCACTAGCTTTGTTGTCCTCCTCTGCACTCGTTCCAGCACCTCAATCTTTCTTGCACTGAGGTGCTCAAAAGGGGACACGATACTCAGGTGTGGCATCACCAGTGCTGAGTACAGGGGAACAATCACCTCTCTACTCCTGCTGCACACAGTATTTCTAATACAAGCTAGGAAAGCTCAGTAATTGAGAGATCACTTTCATCACACTTGAAAAATCACCACCTAAGTTAAGAACTAATTCCAACACATCCTGATGACTTCTGATGATTCGTTTCCTCATCTGCAAGGAGTATCCCACCTCAATGGGATACATAAGTTACCACAAAACCAGAAGAGTTTTGGAAAGTCATATGACTGATGCAAAGCATTAGAATCACAAAACTCATTAACTTCATTATATTGGGCAGTATTTGCAATCCAATTACCTCAAAGCCTTGAAAATATCTTTTCCTACCAATAATGTACCCATTATGTACATGTCAGAACTATCTGACTGTATGAATCAACAAGGTTTTTCTACATATATGTTTATATAGGAAGTAACAAGAGGATGCAACATCCTGGAACACAAGTGGTGACAATGAGCTCAGTTACAGACCAGGTTGGGCATCATCTCTGGGGATTTCAGAAAAATACTCCAAGCAAAGCTTTATGCAGGCACAGGGAAAGTACCAGCACAAACCAAACTAAATCCAGGTATTAAAGTATTTTTTTTCCAAGTAAGGTTTATTATTAGGTTTAAATACTTAAAATTTGAGTTAGTGTGATAAGGGTTTGTTGATGCAGCATAAATAACAGCAGTTTTAGACTAAAAGCCTCTGTCAGAGCAGAAATCCTTTTTGCACCACAAGTTAACTGTTAAAATGAAGAAAATAAAACCATAGTAAAGCATTATTCTTGTTATACATCTCTGAGCTTTCAGGGACCTGCCACTGAAGAACTCCCCAAGCTTGACAAGGCATCTTTGGGTTTGATCTCCGTGAATTCAGGAACCATGATTCTCTGTATTTTATCTGTGTATGCTTTTCTATCACAGAATCGCAGCATGTTAGGGGTTAGAAGGGACCTCTAGAGGTCATCTAGTCCAATCCCCCTGCCAGAACAGCATCACTAAAGTAGGTTACACAGGAACAAATCCACACGGGTTTTGAATGTCTCCAGAGGAGGAGGCTCCACACCCACTCTGGGCAGCCTGTTCCAGTGTTGTCATACTCAGTGAAAAGTTTTTCCTTATGTTCCTATGCTCCAGCTTGCACCCTTTGCCCCCTGTCCTATCATTGGACATCACTAAGAAGAGCCTGGCTCCACCCTCCCGACACTCACCCTTTACATAAACATTAATGAGGTCACCCCTCAGCCTCCTCTTCACGCTAGAGACTCAGCTCCCTCAGCCTTTCTTCCTAAGGGAGATGTTCCACTCCCTTAATCATCTTTGTGGCTCTTTCAAGCAGTTCCCTGCCCTTCTTAAAACTGAGGGGCCCAGAACTGGGAACAATATTCCAGATGCAGGCTCAGCAGGGCATACCTGAATTTCACTATCAAGCCAATACTTAAATATCATGTAAACAGTGACAGCACCTTTTAAATGAAGAAAATTACCATCTCTACTTGTCCTCCTTCAAACTATTACTTTGTTTGACAAAAGCTTTTACTACCAGCACTTTCAGTTTCAGTTTAGCAGGAAAATGCAAAAAAAATAAGCTCTGCTTGAGAAAGTCATCCAAAGTTAGGACAGCAACCAGAAGTCAGGGTAAATGGGGGAAAACAAACAAACAAACCCACCCACAAAAAAACCCCACCCACAAAACAGAAGACAACAACTATCCAGGAGAAAAAAATATCTATGGTTTACTTCAACAAGAACCTTAATTATAACACAAGGCTTTGCATTTTGTTTAAAGTCCCTCTTCACTCCACTTACTCCCAAAATAGTTTAAAATACGAGCCTGGAATGAGAATTTAAATTGCTTCTACAAAGTGATTTGTCATGTTTGTACAGCTTCTAGGAAATCAGCAGCTAAAAAAGCCTTGCAATACTCTGGGGAAAAAAAGAAACCAAAACTACCCAAAAAACCCACAACAAAACAAACAAAACACCCCACAAACACGCACCAAAACAAGAACAGCAAACAGAAAAGATAGAAACCAAAGGTACAAGACTGACCAATAAATATGTATGCTTTAAAAAATTCCTGATCTCGGGGTTGGCAAAAGCATCCTAAGGATTCTGCACCAATTAACATATTCAGTTATAAAAATCATGGGAAATTAAAAAGAAAATACAACTAATACAGCACAAAAGAATCAATTCAGGGTGTCCAGTCATTCCTCCTCTTTTTTAAAGCGGGCATTAAACAAGAAGCAGCCTATTGTGGTGGAAAGCAACTTCCCATTTCACGTGGATGCATCCTCTTACAGAAGAAAAACAAGCCCAGCAACCCAAATGGTGTTTGCTGTTATTCCAGTGCACCCATCAAGCCCCCACATCCCAGTTCCAGCCACCTGATAGAGATACACCTATTTACGTGGGAGGTACACACAGAGCTGATCTCCTGGGCTTACCCCCCTTCACAGTTACTGGTTATGACAAAACACATCGAGTGTTTCCGAATGTAGGCTAGAGAAAAGCCTCGTAACATCACGTGCAGCACAACGCATTAGTTTGGGGGAAGCAGTGACAGGCAAGATCATGTTCTTAGAGAGCCATTTACCAAGAGATGCTTAAAAAAAAGCCTTTGAGACTTCCTAATCTTTTGGTATCTTACATGCACAGCTCATCAGGATGCGGGTTGGTTTCATTTCACTTAATAAAAGGAGAATTAGTGTGCTTTCAGGCAGAGGTCATTTTCAAACATTTATAGAAGCTTCTCTGCTAATATACTGCTTATTTAGAGACTAGTGATTATTAGTGTTCAAATGCAAGTGCATTTATTTGCTTACCCTTTGATATCTAGTAGTAGCTCCTTAAAATACACACTACATTTTCCTCTAAAATGTCAATAATATCCTCTAAACTTGCCCCAGTTCCTGTTCAAGATGTACAAGGACAAACCCAAATGAAGCTATTATTTACAAACTGGCATTTAAAAAAAGAAACAAACAAAGCACCAACTGCTGTTGCTCAAGTTTTGTTTATTCTCTGCTCTCTTGTCACTGCATTCACCATTTCCCCTCTGCTAAACATTTCCTCCATGTTGATCTACAAAAATATCCCTCCTCTCTCTAGCAAAAGTACGCTTTTCAGGATCACTCCTCCAGGAAGACCTTAGGGGCAGGTATTGGGTTATTCACCAGCAGAAATGCTATGAAATATCAAGCTGATAATATTCTCTATTCTAAAAGACCTTAGTGTATACATCCTTAGTCTCTTCCTTTGTGCAAGACTGAAAATGATTACTTTGTGCGATGTAATTTTGCTTTACCCCTTCTCTGACAAATAAACCCTTCCCCATTGTAAACATTTTTCTTTTATCTAGAGCAGCATTTCCACCTCTTTGCAAACAGCAACACAAAGCACCTGCAGCTCTCCCTGCAGCCAAATCAAACATTTATGTCAGGCCCTGATCTGCCAGAGCTGAAACAATAATCCAGCATTTCCTCCCTTCAATATGGAAATCAAGAGAGTCTTTTCTGACTATGACACAGATTTAATACAAAATTCAATGCAGAGCGTTCGGAGAGTTGAGTTTCTTTCAGAGTGCCAAGGGCTGGAGATAGTTTATTTTTCAAATTGCATGGTTTCTGAACAGGTGTTCACTGCTCTGCTTTATTATGACAACCACTCATGTTATAGACCACACACAGTATCTATCTGGTGTGATCCTATTGTTCAAGGAGTTGCTCTGTAGAGGAAGGCCATCAACCAGTATCTCTGCCTTCCTGAAGCCATACTGGTCACAACACACTTTTGGAGGTAACAGGAAAACAAACCTTTTAAGATGATATGTATGGAACATCTAGAATTTGAGAGTTAAATAGTGTAACAGTTCAACTATACGATGAAACATTTTACAAAGAATGCTATTAATTCCACAGAGTAGGAATTACATCTCCTTCCACAATCCTTTCACTGGCCATACCAGTATCCTGCAGGCTAGTATTTCATGGGAAATAAGGCCCATGATCTGTTTTTTTAGAATTGGAGCACTACAGGTCTGCCAAACATTGCTCATATCTTTTGTGCACTGCTGTATTTCATATTTTCTCCTCCCCTCACCCACCAACAGGAATGAAGGAATCCAACAATATGGAAACACAGCTCTATAAAGATGCAAGGCTACCACAAAGGTGGAATGCACTTTGATAAGTACCAAAGCTCCATAACACGCAACTGTATGAAAACACACAAAGCCAGCACAAGAGCAAATCAGTACCTCCACACTAACAGAAACCAGAGATTTATGACCACAGACAAGAGGCCAAATAAGCCTTCTGCTCAAGGCACGGGAAAAAAATAAAAAAAAACCCTGCAGTATGACTGTTCTGTTTCCTGCAGGAAATGAGATGCTTGTATTAGATACCCCTGTGGTTTTCATACTGTAAATGTATCAGCTGGTACAAATCCTCTGGAGGGGACTATTAACTAATGCTTAGAAAGAGCAGTGGCAATAGCAGATTGGTCGTGGCACCTCAGTGGAAAGGGGACGAGAGCTAAGAAGTCATCCCTAAAAAAAAAAAAAATAAAATCTGAGAGCCAACAACTGAAGAACGCATCCCGTAGTAGAGATGATACCTGTGCACGGAATACACATACCTACACCCGCTTATCTTCCCTTACACCACTCGCTGCTGCTTTAAGTAAGCAGCCCATAACTCATCAGCACTCCCCTCATTTAAGAGCCACTACCGCTCCTTATTAAAGCCATCCCAGTTACACACGGCTGGGGAGGATCATCCACAGGCTATGCACATCTTCTGCATGGCCATTTTGCATAGTGTGCTTGTTGGTTTCCGAGTCGCTCGAGGGCTAAGACATCTCCTCACCGAGGCATTTCCCCCTCACCCCGGCTCCAGCCCGAGGCTGGTGTCCCCTTCCCGAGAAGCCCCCACTGCTCCCCCAGCCGCAAGCTCCCGCACAGCCGCCTGGGTGGAGCCGCTCGCAGGACCAGCACCGAGCGTCTTCTCCATTGCAAAACTAGGGCCAGGAGGGGGGAGGAGAGAAGAGGGAGGAGGAGGAAGAAAAAAGAAGGTGTAAACCTGTCTGGGGGAAGAGCCCGGGGACGGAGGCGGCCGAGAGGGCAACGCTGGGGGGGCGCAGCGGGGAAACAAAGAAGGGATGGAACCGAAGAAAAACGGGGGAAGCCGGGGAGCCCCGCGGAGCACCTGCCCGCTCCGGCACACGCCCCGCAGACACACGGGAATCCATACACACACATGGATCCATATACACGCATGCATACATACACACGTACCAAGCAGCAGCAGGCGGTGCGTCTGCTTGTACTCCCGTTTCTGTTCCTTAAGCGCCCGGTCGATGCTCTTGCTGACTTTCCTCGCCTCCTTCTCCGCCTCCCGCTCCTCCAGGCGCAGCTTCTCCCAGGGTCTCTGCAGAGCCGGCGGCTGGTGCAGCGCCTGCTGCCTCGCCGCCTTTCCCATGCCGCCTTGACCGCCGGCCTTAGGCAACGACGGCCGTTCGGGGGCCGCCCCGTTACCGCCGCCGTTCTGCAGCAGCAGCGGCGGCCCGTCCGCCTCCCCGCCGGGCTTACCGCCGGGCCTGAGAGGGGCGCCGAGGGGCTGCGGCTGCGGGGCGGCGTGAGGCTCAGTCGGCGCTTCGGGCTCCGAGGCGGCGCCGGCGCTGGAGATGGAGCCGCCGGCGTCGCCGAAGAGCCGCGGGCGCAGGCTGTAGCAGAGCCCCATGGCTCGGTGCCCCTCACCGGGGACGGGCTCTGGTGCGGCGGGGTTGGCCTCAGCGCTTCCCGCCGGCCCTACGAGCCGGGGAGGAGGCGGCGGCGGCAGCGGGCGGGGAGGGAGGGGGCGCCGCGGAGCCCCTCACGGCCCCGCTGGGCCATCTTGCATTTTCCTCCCCGGGGCGGCGGCAACGGCTCCTCAGCACCGATCACCTGACACCAGGCTGCCACCGCCGGGTCCACCTTACCGTAAATACCCCAGCGCCAGCCCACCGCGCAGCGCCGGCCGCCGGCGGCGGGGGAAGGGCGGGGGCACACAGGCGGGCGCGCGCACACACACACACAGGCGTTTGCAGCCCGCCCCGCGCCTCTCCCTCGACCGGCTCTGCCTCCCTTCAGCGCCACACCGCCCTGTGGCCGCCTGCCAGCGCCGAGGGGACTGGAGTCTCTCCTTGGTTCCCACTTGCTCCCCAGACTGGAAGATCCTCGTCCACTTGCTCTCTGCACCACCCCCCGCCCTGTTTCCTTCCTCCTGGAAGGGACAGGGGGCCGCCTGCGTGAGGCTCGGGAGCTGCACACCCGCCATCGCGCTGGCGTCTGCCTGAGGGGTGACCTAGGTCTGGCCAAGCCTCTCCTCTGTCATCCTCGGGGAGAAGCCAAGGCCGAGGCCTCGCACAAAGAGGTACCCTCAGGTTGCCAGCCCCCCGCCATCCTGCCATCCTCACAGGTACAACAGGGTGTTCAGCCCCTGTTACACACTGACGGCTTCTCGCCCACATGCTGACTAACGGTGCTGTGGGAGGAAGGCTTTGGCTGCGACAGTAGCAGAAAATAAGAAAATAATAGGGGCTTGCCGTCTCTCAGCGTTGGCAGCAGTAGTACTCCAGCAGCGTGCTGCTGTGGGCCGCGGCGGTAAGGCTGGTGCCTGAAGCCAGGCAGTTCAAAGGCAGTGGCAGCCCTCCTCAGGCCAAGTCCTGGACAAATCCAGGTCACTCCCGGTGTGTCTCAAACAGGCTCTCCTTCTGCTTCAGCTGTCTGTGTGTTCTTCACAGTCTCAGTTGTTTCTGACATTATTTCATTAACAGTCTTTTTTAAGGGCCATGTGGCTGTTGGATGAAATGGTCTGCCTCTAAATATTAAAGGTTGTATGTTCACTATTATGATTGACACAGATCTTAGCAAAATTAGTGTCTTACTTGAGTAACACCTACTGAGTTCATGAACCTCTTTAATCGTGTAGTCTCTTTGGATTTGGTAATGTCCCTGTTGTATTAGGTCATTGTTTTTCTCTCTGGTCAGACTCTTTTTCAGTGGGGCTCAGCAAAAGGACAAGGGGCAACAATCTGGAACACAGGAGGTTCCATGTAAGCATGAGGAAAAACTTTCCTGTGAGGGTGCCAGAGCCCTGGAGCAGGCTGCCCAGAGAGGTTGTGGAGTTTCCTTCTGTGTAGAGATTCCAAACCCACCTGGACATTGAGATCCTGTGCAGCCTGCTCTTGGTGAGCTTGCTTTAGCAGGGAGGTTGGATTAGATGATCTTTTGAGGCCCCTTCCAAACCCACCATTCTGTGATTCTGTAATAGATGTGTCTGTATATATACAGGTGTGTGGGGAAATTGAGGGAGGTACAATTCTCTCTATTTCTTTGTAATGAACAAATTAGAACAAATTTGCC
Organism: Indicator indicator; assembly: GCF_027791375.1. Lineage (NCBI taxonomy): Eukaryota > Metazoa > Chordata > Aves > Piciformes > Indicatoridae > Indicator > Indicator indicator. Next base: position 28,249,924 of record NC_072015.1, read on the forward strand.
ATAGATTTTAATTCCTGGATGAAGAAATGCAGTTGATTTTGTGACAGATCTATTTGTGTCCTCTAAAATATGTATTTACCAAGCAGTGAGTTGTATGTTAACATTCACTGGGAAAAAAACCCCCAACACCCACCAATAGCATAAAATAAATAGATGCTTTTTAACTGAAAGCATCAGCTGTCTGCAACTGAACCACACAAAGGAGGTTTTGCCTGTGAAAATATCAGAAGGATCTCCTTCACCCTTAAAAATTCTCACCAACTGTTTGGCAGATGCTTTAGCTCGAAGAAGAGCATCCAACAGCTGTTGCTTCTATTGTGTGGTTTAACATACAGTTATATAGTATCCTCATTGCAATCTTCTTGCAAAACAAGAGGTTACATCACAGTGAGGGCTTGTTTCACCATTATTGCAGCACTGCTGTATCTTGACTGAAAGGTTTTATGAACCATAAGGATAAACCGTCTCTTAGGCTGTGAGTGAAAGATTCCTGAAGACAGACCAGGAATTTAAATAAATAGAATCTAAGTGGTTGAACTGGACCAGATATCTGCAGTCCTGAGATGGTGACTCTGCTTTTTAGTGAGATTGGATCAGAGAGGAGAATTTGCTACTCAGCTAACAATGTAATAAAAACATGGAAAAAATATGAATCAAAGTAATGGTGAGAGCACCAGCAAAAGTTAGAGAGTTCATATTTGGAGCCCAAATGTCAATGCACATACTTAGTTTTGTGAAGGGGATTCAACAACAGAATTTGCAGAATCACGGAATCATTTAGGTAGCAAGAGACATCTAAGATCATCAAGTCAAGCCATTGACCCAACACTGCCAAGTCTACCATTAAACCAAGTTCCTCAAGACCCCATCTACACATCTTCTAGATCCCTCCAGGCGTAGTGACGCCACCACTTCTCTGCCCAGCCTGTTCCAGGGTTGACAACCCTTTTGGGGAATAAATTTTTCCTAATGTCCAACCTAAACCACCCTAGCACAACTTGAGGCTGTTTCCTTCTGTCCTATTGCTTGTTTTTTGGGAGAAGAGAATCATGAGCTGGTTTCCAGTGGTAAAAGAAATGCCATAATCTGGCCAAATTACTTCTGATTAGACGAAATGACATACTTTATAAAGACTTTTGGAGTAACAGCCAGTGTGATAACAACTGTGCATAGATACCGTCCTTGAAAAACAGACCACTCAGCTAAACATTGGGATAGATACTTTACCTTATAAAATGTTAGAGTATGTCTGGTCAGATCCTTCAGTGACCTGTGAGAGCAAATTGGGTTTTTTTTTTTTTTTGCTTCTGACTTCTAATAAAGAATAAGCAACCTGTCTGCTTTCTTTTTCTGGAGGAATAATGATCATCACTACTTCTCCATTACCATTGTCTGTGATTTCCAAGAATTTAAAGCAAGAAAGCCACTGTGATGCAGTTTTCTGATCTGAATACCCTTTGGAGAACCTTTCATGGAATAGTGGTCAACATTTTCTAATGTTAGTCATCCAAGAGCTTAATGATGACTTAGTGTTTCAGTATTACTAATTACCTATGATTTGCATTATGTTAACTGAAATTAGAGTAATAGAATAGCCCTTGACTGTTATATGGGGAAGGGCTTGAATAGGGATCCCTCTAAAGATCATCTGACCCAACCTTCCACGGGAAAAGTAACTTAGATGAGATTATCTAGCACCTTGTCCATCACATCTTGAAAACCTTAAACAATCAGGACACTACCACATCCCCGGGGAGCTTATTCAAGTGAATAATTGCTCTCACTGTAAAAATTATCTTTCCTATATCAAGATATTCACCCCTCCTTGTGAAATTTGCATTTTGTGCCCTTTGTCTTCTCCATGGGGCTCCTTGTGGCTGTCCTTTATCCTCTTTGTAGTCGCCCTTTCAGTACAGGAATGCTATGGTGAGAAAAGAAAGGTCCAGGGAGAAAAGAAGGTCCATCCTGAGCCTTCTTCAGATGTCTTTGATCTCTGTATGGGAAAGGTTCTCCAGCACTTTGATCATCTTTGTGACCCTCTTTTTGACCTTTGGGCCCTTTCAACTCTGCCCACATCTTTTTTTGAACTGTAGGGACAATTTACATATATATATGTGTAATTAGATCTGAACTTGATGTAAACCACTTCAAATTATTTTTTATTTGTTGCTTTCATTGTATAGTTCCACCTAAGAAATCAGTGACTGGAGGTGGTTTCCAGTCATCTGGACGTGTCTACAGAGGGACTGTACTTCAAGGATTAATAAAATTCTGGTAAGCAAATCTATGATTATTCCTGTCTTTACCAATTCTTAAAATCAGTGAAATTCATGCATTTCTTGCATGTCTTTGTCTCCCCTTCCCAACATAACTTTCAAAGCTATGATCTCTAGGAGGCAATATTAGCTTCACAATAAAACAAAAGATTAGTATCTTAAATACTAATAAATTAGGGAGCCAATGTTAACTGCTTAATTGATGTGATCATCCACTGCTTGCTAGACTTGTGGAATTCTCAGTGACGTGAATCTCATAAAGTATTTTAAGCTCATTCTTTAAAGTTTCTGTGTTGTTTCACTGACCAGTAAATGAAAAACCAGATAGGCAAATTATTTTGAACTGTGGTGAGCCTTTCTAGTTCCTAGAACACACGCACGAGACACAGCAAATATAATGCCTTTGTTATTATAGAACAACTCCAACCCTCACTACAGATTTTAAGTGCTGCTTACACTGGTTGCTTGAAGGTTCTCAAAGTGGGGCCAAAATAAGGCTTACAGTGGGAATTCAGCTACAGATTGTCGTAGTTGTAGAGCAACAGTTACACAAATCTAATTTTATCAAATCATCTCACGCTCATCACCACAGTATTTTTTTTTTTTTTTTGCACCTTGTCATATCCGAGTATGACAGCAGTAAAACAATTTACCACTTCTTTTTGGAGAGCCTCTTTCATGTAAATACTGTAAACAGTTTGGCAGCTCTTAAAACAGGATTTTTGTTTGTTACTGACGATAAAAGAGTAAAGGATTTAGGTTTGTTAAAAGTGGGGCCATTAGTACCACTTGTATTAAAGTTGCCTTGTACATGCCATTATTAGATTCTATGTTTTTTTTGTTCAAACTGTACAAAATGGGATTTGGGCTAAATTTCACCTGCTGAAGTCTGTTTTGACCTGATTGTTCTTGTTTGGTTTGACTTTCAAAATACCTCAGCCATTTTATCAAAAATTTAAGTCAGAAACAGACCATTACAATGTAGAAACATCTTAGACTTGTGGAATTGTTTTGGTTGAAAAAGACCTTTAAGAAGATCATCAAGCCTAACGATTACCTAACTCTACCAAATCCGGTGCTGAACCATGTCCCTCAGCACCACATATATGAATCTTTTAAACACCCCCAGGGATGGGCATTCAACCACCACCCCAGGGATTTGCAGTGTTTGAGAAAGAACCCTTTCAGTGAGGAAATTTCTTCTGATATCTAATCTAAACCTCCTCTCATGCAATTTGAGGTTGTTTCTTCTTGTCCTACCACTTGTAACTAGGGAGGAGAAACCAACACCCTCCTTACTCCAGTCTCCTTTCAGTTAGTTGTAGCAAGGTCTTCCTTGAGTCTCCTCCAAGCTAAACAACTCCATTTTCTTCAGCCATTGCCTTTATGAAGGACCTAGGAGTTTATCCTTCTTGCATCAGTCATGATGCATCTTTCTGCTTTAAAAGAAGTGATTACCAGTACATAGAAGACATTTTGAGCTATGTCAGAGTAGACAAGCTTAAGGGAATTTACTGCAAGTACCAAAAATAAGATAAAGTAGGTCAGTCAGTTTGCTTGAAGACTGGGTTCTGAGCAAATGAAGTAAGAAAACAGAAAGAGATTTAAAATGCTAACTGAGGGATCAGGTATTTTTTTGAGGTGCTGTATAAAACAGGGAAGGGTAGAAGCATACTGGACTTTTTAGTGTGTGCTTAGTAGAGTTATTAAGTAAGGGGTAACCTTATCTCTGAGTGGAGACCTCCTCAATCTTTACGGCTACCTAAAAGGAGGCTGTAGCTAGGTGGGGATTTTTCTTTTCTCCCTAGTAATGAATGATGGGACAAGAGGAAATGGCCTCAAGGTGCACCAAGGGAGGTTTAGGTTAAATATTTTTAAAAAAAGTTTCCACTGAAAGGGTTCTCAAATACTGGAATAGGCTTCCCAGGGAGGTGGTTGAATCGCCATCCCTGTAGGTGTTTAAAAAATGGAGATGTAGTGCTGAAGGACATGGTTTAGCTCCAGTCTTTGTGAAGTTAGATAATAGTGGACTTGAAGAAGTTAAAGGTCTTTTCCATCCAAAAGGATTCTAGGATTCTTTGATAACATAATGTGCTACTGTCAGAAGCATAGCTGTTGATTTCTTTGTAGCCTTTAGCTTGTTGCCACCCCTAAAGGAACTTGAATAATAAATTTATGAGGTTCTCAGTGTTCTCTTTTAAAGATTCTTTAAAAGGTCTGTTGAGCCATGTTGGAAACAGGTTTGTAATGCTTTTTGTATTGTGATTATGGGTTTTGCTCAGAGAAAATCTGAGCAAATCTGATCAAGGTGTAACACTCCAAAAACTGCAACTTGCACAATCCAAAGCACAGCATAATGCCTTTCCACCTTTCTTCTATGATGAGGAATAGTCCTGCTTGTTACAGACCTGATCCAGGCAGAGGGAAAGGATGTGGCTTCAAGGAGCACTGCTATTAAAAGACTCTGATCCTATTTTGCCTGTGAATAATGTATGTATCTATGGCATACCACGTTTCTTTTAAGTCAGGGACACGTGCTTTATCTGTGCAACCTCAATTCATTTCCATATAAATATTCATCATGATGCAGTCTTCAACTTCACACAAACAACCTCTCCAGACTAAGCTGTTTGTTTTGGGTACTCTCTGCTCCTGATGTGGACAGCTAGCAGAGCTGTAAAAGAAGCTTCAGCAATTATAGGAACTTCTGGAATCTTCTGAATAATTGGGAAAAGTCCCAAACTTTTTACTTTAGAAGATATCTGCAGATTAGTGCTTTAATGCAAAAACTAAGGAAAGCAAGAGAAGGGAAAACTGAGATGAGATGATGTGTAAATGGAGATCATAAAATCATAGACTTGTTTGGGCTGGAAAAGGTGCAGCCATTAATCCAACACTACCAAGTTCACTGCTAAACCATGTCTCTCAGCACCACATCTACACATCTTTTAAACACCTCCAGGGATGGTGATTTCCACCACTTCCCTGGCCAGCCAGCTCCAGTGTTTGACAGCCCTTTAGGGAAGGAATATTTCCTAATATCTGAAACTTTTTCCTAACGCCCAAGGAAGTTGTGGTGTCCATCATCATAAAAACATAACTTGGATTTTAATGCCAAATAAATTATTCTTTCCATTTCATCAAAGAATTAACCTAAACAATATACTTGAATAATAGAATAATAGAAAAGTCTGGTCTGGAAGGGAACTCTGGGCATCATAGTTCAAAAGTGCATTTTGGTGGCTAAGAGGGAGCAACAATATAAGCAGGAATAGACAAAATTTGGTTAAGAATTTTTTTTGGTGAAAACTGACAGAACTGTTAAAATCAGAATATTCAATCCAAAACCTAAATTAGACTAAATGAGGATTGACTGTTCCTTCCAAAATTAACCACTTGACAGGACTAAAATAGCTTACATCGGGGAAACCAATGAAAGGGGGAAATAATTAATCAATGTTTGTTTTAGAAATCAAAGAATTAGAGAACGGTTTGGATCGGAAGGGATCTTTTAAAGATCATCTAGTCCCATCCCTTTTCATGTGCAGGGTCACGTCCTACTAGACCAAGTTGCTCAACACCCCATCCAATATGTCTTTGAACACTTCCAGGGCTGGAGTCTCTGTAGCTTCTATGAGCAAAACCTCTTCCAGTGCCTCACCATCCTTATGGGGAAGAATTTCTTCTTCATGTCTCATTTAAATCTGTCTTCCAGTTTAAAGCCATTACTCCTTGTCCTATCATTCCATGCCTTTGTAAAAAGTCCTTCTCCAACTATCTTACAGCCTCCCTACAAACACTGGAAGGCTGTTATGAGGTCTTCCCAGAGCCTTCTCTTCTCTAGGCTGAGAAATTGCAACTCTCTCAGCATTTTTTCATAGCAGAGGTGCTCCAGCCCTGTGATCACTTTTGTGGCCCACCTCTGCACCCACTCCAACAACTTGCTGTGCTGCTTATGTTGAGGACTCCAGAGCTGGACCCAGCACTGAAGGTGGGGTCACAACAAACTGCAGCAGAGGGGCAGAATCCCCTCCTTCCATCTGCTGCCCATGATGCTTTGGATGCAACCCAGGATACAGTTGGCTTTTTTGGACTGTGAGCACACCTTGCTGGCTCATGTTGAGCTTCTCATCACCCAGCACCCACAAGTCCCTCTCCTCAGCACTGTTCTCCATCCATTCTCTGCCCAGCCTGTGTTTGTGCTTGGGATTGCCCAGGTGCAGGACCTTGCAGTTGGCTTTGTTGAACTTCATGAGTTTGGCATTGGCCTCAAGGCTGTCAAGAAGAAGGAACAGAAAGAAATATTAAATGAAGATCAACATTTATAAAAATATTTTGAACTGATTTGTCTTAGAATAAAAGTACTGAAGTAGTTTTAACAGAAGATGAAATAAATGTTCTTGGATTTTTAAGGCTAACAAAATTAATTATGATTTCTTTCTACTGAGAAATCCACTCAACAGTGAAAACCCCAGTGCAATTTTTATCACTGTTATAATAATTTCTTTGTTGTGTTTTCTATATTCCCAGTTCTAATTTAACTTGATTGGCCTGTGCATTAGCATTCCTTTTTTCCATTGTCTTTCTCCTTTCTTGATTCACTATCAAGGAAATAAATTAGGAACCTGAATTCTCAGCAGCCTTCCTATACTTTTCAGTGTTGGTGCAGTAGAGAAATTTGAATACCTCAAGAAGCACAGCCTCTTCTGCATTTCTTATTGCTGGAGAGAGTCTGTCCCTTTCAAGAAGCTTTATTCCAAACTCCAGACCTAGATGAGTACAGACTTTACTCTCCTCACAGAATGTAAAGGGAGAGGATCATGCTTTCCTCATCTGCTTTTCACTCCTTTTCAGCCTTCGTTTCTTTGAACAGAAATACCAAATATACAAATAGGTTTAAAGTTGAAGCACTACCAAAAATAAGCTGTAACCAGTCATACTGTCCTGTTAATCCTCTGTGTGTGCCTGGTTGCTCCTCAGGACAACACACCTTCCCCTGCATACTTAGTTTCAGGTGGCTAGTAAATATCTAAATATCGAAAGGATGGGTGTCGAGAAGATGACACCAGACACTTTTCAGTGGTGCCTAGTGATAGGACAAGGGGCAGTGAGCACAGGAGGTTTTGTTTGAACATGAGGAAAACATCTTTCCTGTGTGGGTGCTGGAGTCCTGGAGCAGACTGCCCAGAGAGGTTGTGGAGTCTCCTTCTCTGGAGAGATTCCAAACCCACCTGGACATTGTGATCCTGGGCAACCTGCTGTTGGTGACCCTGGTCGAGCAAGGGGGTTGGACTAGAAGATGTCCAGAGGTCCCTTCCAACCCCTATCAGTCTGTGATTCTGTGTTAGCTTTAGATTTTTATACAATTTCTCATGAGGGAGAAGTTTTCATCTGTACAGATCTCCCACAAATGAAATCTTGTAACTGACAGTTGTTAGTGGCTGCTCTACAGCAACCTAGAATGAAGCCTTTAGTCCTTCAAGTTCTTACTTTAAAGAGCTTCTACCCAGGTGACACAATGAGATACAGAGAAGTTTGGTAGTTTTTTTATTAAAGATTTTTATTAAAACTTCATGCTTATTATTAAATATCTTTGCAAAACAAAAGTGCTATAGAGTCCCTGAATACCACACTTTCTCTTTATTTAGGTTCCTTCTTACGGCTAAAGTTCATAACACATGTAGCTATTAGATAATGTTTGTTTATACTTAGGTATACTTATTTATTTGTGCAGCTATTCTTTATGTGCTAGCAGCAGAGACACTGTGAAGATGTGAAAATATGCAGAGAACATTATTCTTAAGAATATATAAATGGATTTATAGTTAGAAAAGAGAAAGAAAATGACAAAACTCCCAATTATACAGAAGCAGCTTCAAAGGAGCATTTAAATCCCAATAGATAATAAACATGATGGATATCTAATTTAACACCCATACATATTCCTACCCTTACCAATGGCGTTTATACCACAGTTTTACTCTGCTTTAACTGAGAGTGTCACTTTAGATGTATTAAAAATCAGCGTGGTGACAGCTTCCTGGCTGTACAGCAATTGGCTTCTGCTTTCTCTATGTTAGTTTCCCTCCAGTGGCTGTTAGGAGCAACTTCAGGTTCAACTTGAGACAGATTTAATTGAATTTTAATTAGCTTGGGTTTTATACATTTGTTCATGCCTACATGGCCTTAATGAAGGTTTTAGTGTTATTTAAATGCAAATATGGAATTCCGTCCTTCTTAAAGGGACATTTTTTCATTCTTAATATAAAGTGCACAATTTTCAGTGCTGTTCCTTTGTCCTAGATTACGCACAACTAGCAAGACCTTGAAACCAGGTTGTACAGAGAGGAAAAAGAGGGTGAAAAGCATGGTACTTAGCTCTTGTGGGCAGGACTCACCATTTTATTTCTTGTATGTGAGTCTTGCAGCCATTCTGTCGTATCCTAGACCTTTTCTCTTCTTCAACAGTGATGAGTGGCAAAGCCAGCTTTGGAAGGTGTCATATACATTTTTAATTATGCACACTATAGCCACATCTGGAGCAGTGCCCCATTCTGGGCTCCCCAGTTCAAGTGAGAAAAGGAACTACTGGAAGGAGCCTAGTGAAGAGCCACTAAAGTGATTAGGGGACAGAACATCTGCCTTACGAGGAAAGGCTGAGAGACCTGAGGCTGTTTAGCCTGGAGAAGAGAAGAGTGAGGGAGGAATCTCATTAGTGCTTATCAATATGTTAAGGGTGGGAGTCAGGAGGATGGGGCCAGACTCTTCTCAGTGGTGTTGTGTGACAAGAAAGAGGCAGTGGACACAAACTGGAACACAGGATGTTCCAGGTAAACATAAGGAAAAAAATTCTTTCCTGTGAGGGTGGCAGAGCACTGGAACAGACTGCACAAAGAGGTTGTGGAGTTTCTGTTTCTGGGGGCATTCCAGACCTGCCTGGAGGTGTTCCTGTGTGATTTATTCTAGGTGATCCTGCTATAGCAGTGGGGTTGGACTAGATGATCTCCAGAGGTCCTTTCCAACCCCTACAATACTGTGACTCAGTCATTATTCTCTGAGGCAATGAATCCCTTTTCTTCAAAACTGCCATGCTATCCTTGTCTTTATCTTGTATTTCTTTTGATGCATAAAAATTTACATTACAGAGGGAAAATGCCATCTGTGAGAGCTTTTCAAAAACATCTACAGAATGTCCCTTCGCATTCACACTTTTCTCTTGCTTTGATCACATATCTTGTGTATTGTGCTGCACAACAGAAATCCACAGCCTTTTCCAGACACATGTCCATATGTGTCATTTAAATATAAAGCCATATTGCACCTTTTAATTGTGGTAGTTAGAATTTAGTCTCTTTAGATGAATTAATAGGTTGTTTAGCTTCTCACCAAGCACCTCTACTTGACAAGGTAACTCTTTGGATAGCAGGAGGTTCTGTACAGGGTGTTTCTGAAACACCATAATCATGTAAGTAAAGGCAATCCAGTTTCTTTGGAGTTATCACAATATCCCTAAAATAAGAGGGAAGAGGTCAGTTCATCCAGAATCCACTGTCATTGCACCAGAGAATCATTAAGGTTGGAAAAGGCCTTTGAGATCATCAGGTCCAACCACGGTGAAGTGACTGCTTATTGCCAGAAGTCCAATACATGCTAATCCTGTTCTTACTTCTCTGTAAAACAGCAGTGTCCTACTGCTGTCCTTTCATGCCTGTCTGCATGAAATGCAGCAAATAGTCTGTGAAGGCAGTTCACAATTAAGTGTAAATATTTCTCATGGTCATGACTAAAACCACTATGCCACTTCTTCTCTCATTAGAAGAATCACCTTCCCTGAAAGGGTTATGAAACACTGGAATAGACTCCATAGAAACAGATAGTCGACCCATTCCTGGAGGTGCAGATGTGGTGTTGAGTGACATGGTTTAGCACCGGACTTGGTAGAGTTAGGTAATGTTTGGACGTTACGATCTTGATGAGAGTTTGGGCTGGAGAAAAGAAGGCTCCAGGGAGATCTTAGAGCAGCCTTTGAGTACCTGAAAGGGGTCTACAAGAAAGCTGGGAAAGTACTTTTTACAAGGGCTTGCAGTGATAGGATGAGAGGAAATGGGTTGAAGCTTGAGGAGGGCAGATTTAGACTGGAGATTAGGAAAAAATTTTTTACAGTAAGGTAGGTTATGGAGGTATTTAAGGCCAGGTTGGATGAGGCTTTGAGCAATCTGGTCTAGTGGAGGGTGTCCCTGCCCATAGCAAGGGGGTTGGAAGGAGATGATCTTTAAGGTCCCTTCCAACCCAAACCCATCCATGATTCTATGAGTCTATGAATCTATGAATCTTAAAAGTCGTTTCCAACCAGAACAAGTCTATGATTCAATGTAGACATTGTCAGGATACAGTACAAGAACATTTACAGTGTCATGCAAGAATGAATAGTTTTGAAATATGAACTCAAAAAACATCTTGAAACATAAAAAAGCTATCATAGAATGACTGAATGGCTTGGGTTGGAAGGGACCTTTCATGGTCATCTAGTCCAACCTCTCCTGCAGTCAGCAGGGACATCTTCAACTAAACCAGATTGCTCAGAGCCCACTTCAACCTGATCTCCAATGGTTCCAGGCATGGGGGATCTATCAACTCTCTTAATTTAATCAATAATTATTAATATTAATATTTATTTAATTAAACTTATTGATATATCATTATATGTATATTAATATATAACTACACATATATTGTTATATCATGCATTTTAATATATAGTAAAATGCAATATAATTATTAATTTGAGCTATCATTAGTACTGACATGTAATATATTACTATTTATTTATGGTAATAATATTAGTTTAAATACTATTTTTAAATGAAAGATTTAATCTAGCCTGATGACACATTTTGTTTCTTCTTGTTACATTGTGCAAGAAACAACAATTAATCCAGAATCTGATTCTCTCAGATTCAGATAGCCAAGGATAAACACACAAGCATACCCTGCCAAAGGGAACAGAGTGAGATAGCTGCAGGTTTTCAAACCTTGTACATGCTGCTGGCTTGCTGAAAGCTGGTACCAGAAAAGAAGTGTTTATTTTTGTTTTAGAGAGGAAATAAACCAAAATGGCTCCCTGCTATGCTTTGGCACTTTTCCTCTCTCAGCGCTGATGAAGCGGCAAGCATCCCACAGTCTTCCTGGAGCAGCAGCAGGGCTACAAAGCAGGGGGTGAGATCCTACATGGAAAAGAGCTGCTGGAATTCTGCTGGCACTTGGTTTAGTCTTGTTCCCACTTCTCTCTACCCCACCCAGAGTGGAGTGTCTGGGTCAAAAAGAAAAAAAAATGTGGAGAGGTGCTGTTTGGGCACCCCAAAGGGCTGGCTGTGGAGCCCTGAGCTCTACTCCACTCCAGCAGTCACACAGGTGAGGCAGGGCTTGTTCAGGTCATTTCTCAGTCTTAGCTTCCTGCCAGCATCAATTAGCTCATCTTGTTTTGAATTGTTAATATACTGGGGCAGGCCAGCCCACCTCAACTCTGGAGGTGACATGGTGCAACACTTAATGTTGTCAGAGGATGAAACCTAGAGGTTGTGCCATGTAATCCCATCTTAATAATCACTGTTACTGCAGTGAAAGAACAGGGTTAAGTGCACACGTCATGACCCCAGTTGCTTCTTAAGTGACTGAAAGAATCAATTTCCATTTGTCACATCCATTTATTCTTTACACCCCATTGACTATATTATGTGCAGGGTTCTGATCTGTTTCTGTTTGAACATGACGTATTTTGCTTGGCACTTTGTAGCTTCAGCAACATGGTTATTCAAGGTAACAGATACTCTGACCTACGCTCAGGTCTAAGAATAGAGCTTACAAAACCTTGTGCTTTGTGAACTCAGTGCCCTAGGCTGGGTTCAGGTAGTGTGTGTTTATCTTCAGCGCCTTGCTGTTCTGTAATGCCTGATACAATGTGTTAAAAACAGCAATTAGGCTGCAGCGGGCTATATGAGTGAGACCCAGCAAAGAGATGTTCCGCTTGGCTGCCTGCAGAAACTGTTAGATACATGTGCAAAATTTAGAACCCACATTTAAAATTAAGTGTTTAGCCGTTTGTTTTGTTTTGTTTCGTTTCGTTTTTTCCTTGGTTATGGAATAACCAGTTTAGTTTAATTTCATGCTCATGTAGCACTAGTACAGGTTAGGTGTTGATGTGCTGGAAAAGAGCTCCATGGAAGACTTGGAAAAGTTCTCCATGGGCCAGTAATGTGCCCTTGTGCCTAGGAAAATCAGCGGTGGCCTGAGGTACATTAAGAAGAGTGTAGCCAGCAGGTTGAGGGAGGTTCTTCTCACCCTCTGCTCTGCCTTAGTGAGGCCACATGTACAGTATTGGGTCCAGTCCTGGGCTCCGTAGGTCAAGAGTGACAAGGAACTGCTAGAGAGAGTCCAGCAGAGGCTACAAAGATGATGAGGGAATTGGAGGATCTCTCTGACAAGGAAGGGCTGAGAGACCTGGGACTCTTTAGCCTGGAGAAGAGCAGACTGAGAAAGGGTCTTATCAATGCTGATCAGTATTTAAATGTTGGAGATCAAGATGATGGAGCCAGAGTTTTTTCCAGTGGTGCTCACTGACAGGACAAGGAAAAACAGACACAAACTGTTCCATCTGAACATGAGGAAAACTTCTTCCCTGTGAAGGTGCCAGAGCACTGGAACAGGCTGCCCAGAGAGGTTGTGGTGTCTCCTCTGGAGAAATTCCAAACTGGCTTGGGCATAACCCTGTGCAACCTGTTCTGGGTGACCCTGCTTTATCAGGGAGGCTGGACTAGGTCATCTCCAGAGGTCCCTTCCAACCTCCACCGTTCTGTGATTCTTCTGAGATACCATAATGTGTAACTTCTGAAGAAGAGACTCCTGCTTTGTAGGTGCTGGGGAAGTGGATGGTGTACACTTGTGAGTACTGTGGGGTCATTCACACTAGACCAGCACCCCACGTGTTTTGCATATTGCAGATTTTTCAATGCATGATTGGTGTTGCCCAGAGAGGTTGTGGAGTCTCCTTCTCTGTAGAGATTCCAAGCCTACCTGGATATTGTAGTACTGTGCAGCCTGCTCTGGGTAAACCTGCTTTAGCAGGGAGGTTGGTCTAGATGGTCTGCAGAAGCCCCTTCCCACCCCCAGCATTCTGTGAATCTGTGAAACCCAACATCAATTTTGTGATGACAGTGTTCTTTGCATGGTAGTTACAAGGCTGCAAGAGTTTCTTGGTAATGCTGATGTGATTTAAAAATAGTGTTTGACTTCCAGTTCCAGCATCTGCCTTTAGGCACTTCAACAATGTGAAGGAAGCTAAAGAAACCCAGTTCCCTCAGCTGCTTCTCATAGGACTTGCTCTCTACATTCTTAACCATCTTTGTTTCCCTTCTTTGTGCCAACTTCAGTACCTGGATGTCTTTCGTCTGGTGAGGGAAAGGTTTAAAACAACTGACATCAGAACTGGAAGAAGCTAATGGGTAGGTTTTCTGGCATCTATAGGAACAAAGTGGAAAAAAGTGGTCTTGAAAATTGACATTTTATAGCTTTCTTCTTCATCATCTTGTTATTACATTTAGTATTGTTACTAATGACATTATGGTCCTCCTTGGTATTGTTACTATTATTCTTGGTATTCTTGTTATCCTTGTTAAACTTGTTACTGTTGTACTGTTTTTCTTGTTACTGTTATTATTGCTGTTAGATGTCACCACCCAGTACTAAAATATTCCTTCCACAATAGCCAACCCTTTCTGTGTCTACTGTGAAATCACAAAGACCTTCATCAGTATTGTTCGTTTTATATTCAAATGACACCTTGGTGGGATTTCTGTGTTGTTTTGTTTTGTTTTGTTTTTTTTCCCAGTACCTTTACATAGATCATTTACTAGTGGACCTTAGACATAAATAGAAGAATGTAGGGACAGAAACCATTTTCAATGCAATTGGTCTCCAAAACCAGAAAACATTTGAAAACATTTTTATCTGGAAAGGGAGTAAATATTTATGGGAAGGAAATTTCATTTTAAAATGTCTGAGTGGGAATTTTAAAGAACAGGAAATAAGCACAAAAAGTAACTACTCCAAGTATTTGTTGGCAGCACAGTGTGGTAAAAAAGTGGTTGTTCACCTTACAGTGTTGATAAACCAAAAGCCTCAGATACTTCTGAACTGGGTGGTTTCATGTCTTGGCCTCTTTATAGCAGAAGGGGGCAATGTTAGCCTTAGAAAGAGAGGTTTTCTCTTGCCTGTGATACATAAGTGACATAATGCTAGAAACAACACTGAATCCAGAGAACAAACAATTGCTGTTTCATAGAGCTTTTTCTCAACTTATTCACTGAAGTTGTGAGACTATCAGATGGTTTGTAAAGAAGTTTTGATCCTTATTCTAACCCAGAGAAAGTTCTTTTTTTTTTTTTGATACAAATGTCATATCTTTTATACACTTCATAATCACATTATAAGTATGAAGTGGTACAGGAGGTGATTTCTCAGCTTTAGAGCAGCTATTGGGCCACATCTTTTTAGGGAGTGTAATTTATAATTTCCATTTTAATCCAGGATTCAATGTGATATAAACTTTTCCTGCCTGAATTCCTAGTGTTCCTTCTAAGAAACAAAACCAAATCATCCCTATTTTCCCCCCACACTTACGCACATATAAACAAGAGGAAACAATCTCAAGATGTGCCAGGGGAGGTTTAGGTTTTCTTCCCTCCAAAATGATTCTATGATTCTAATCTAGCCCTAGCAAAATGCAGATGTGCTGAAGATTTTTTAAACTCTTGGTGAACATGCCAGCTCACTAAGAGCTACCCCAACAGATAAACAGTACAGATCATCTGCAGATCATTTTGTCATAAGGCTTCTCCTCAGCCTTAAATGCACTATCAAAAGACACTGCAGATTTAGGATTACTGTTTACACACATCTCTTCAGCAAAGTTACCTCCATTCAAAGAATGTGTTTTCACAATTTACAAACGGTTTTAAAACTAGAAGACCCTGAGAGGGTTACTGTAGCTTATTTCAGGTGTGTCCTGAGATACAATAGTGGTTATGTTAAAACAAAATTGTTTTAGCTTCAAGAGAGGATATTTAAGGGTCTGGAGCATCTCTTTTATGAGGAAAGACAGATACCTAGGGCTGCTTAGTTTGAAGAAAAGAAGGCTGAGAGGGAACCTTATCAATGCCTACAAATCTCTGAAGGGAGGATGGAATCAATCTCTTTTCAGTGATACCCAGTGACAGGATGATGGGCAATGGATGTAAACTCAATCACAGGAAATTTCATCTCAACATGAGAGAAAACTTCTTTAATGTGAAGGTGCCAGAGCACTGGAACAGGCTGCTCAGAGAGGTTGTGGAGTCTCCTCTACAGATCTTCAAAACCTACCTGGCTGTGTTCCTGCTTTGCAGGGGGGTTGGACTCAATGATCTCTGAAGGTCCCTTGTAACCCCTAGTATTCTCTGATTCTAAGATGAAGTTTTTGTATGAAAAGTGCAAGACACCTTGGCAATGCGGTTGAAAATAAAAAGATGCGAGTCCTGAAGCCTCTACTCAAGATTGCCACTGGATTCCCTTATGTAGTATAGTAATTTTAGAACACGTATATTGACTTATTCCAAATTTTCTTGAACATTTGAGAGCCCTTCCAGTGAAGAATTTTATTCTAATATTCAATTTAAACTTCCCCTGCTGCAACCCGAGGCCATTTTGTCTCATTCTATCACTTGTCACAAGGGAAAAGACACCAACACACACCTTGCTCCCAACCTCCTTTCAGGTAGTTGTAGAGAGTGAGTATGTCTCCCTTTAGCCTCCTTTGCTGTAGGCTAAACAACCCTGGTTCCCTCAGCTGCAAAGAGAGCTGAAACTGGTCATTGACCCACCCCTGAAATGGGAATGCGACTGAGCTAGAACAGATTTCTTTTACAATGGTTTTTTATAAGGCTGTTTTAGAAAATGCAATTTAATAAAACAAATCAGAAGCAATCTTTTCAAATTCTAAGTACCTGGAATGTGTTCTGCAGAAGGCAGAGGATCATAGCATCATAGGACGCTAGGAGTTAGAAGGGACCTTCGAAGATCATCAAGTCCAACCCCACTGCCAGAGCAGGACCGTAGAATCTAGCACAGGACCTTATTCAAATATGTATTTGGCCACTTTACAGAGTTAACTCCCAGTGCCACGAAAAGAGCCATGGAAATTGTTCATCAGAAGTTGAGACATTCAGTTTAATACACCTTCTGACACAGAGCACTGGCCACACTGCTCAGTGCACAGCTGTAGTGGGCACAAAGTGAAAAGAGATGCCCACCACAGGAGCTGCCCTCCCCAAAAGCTAAGGTGGCAACCCTTTCTTCAATAGAAAGGAGCAGGCAGCAACCTTAGGGACTGGAAAAAGGATTTTATAATATTCTAGGCAAGAGGACCACTGTCTTCACCTTGGGATATTCTGGGTTCTTTTTATAGTAATATCATGAAAGAGAAGTTTCAAAACATACCAGGCTAACATTCAGATTTTCTGCTCACAGTGAACACCAAGTAACACAGATGGTTCGTTCCTTGTCCTCATAATACTATACCACATGAGGATCCCGACAGGATACCACATTAAGGGAACATACAGATCCCACTGTCAACACTGCAGCTTAACAACAAAAAACCCCAATCAAATCGTCTCAGTCTTCCATTTCCCATTATTCTGCTTGTTCCTTTCTTGTTTCTTATTTCCAGCCCTTCCTAACACTGACCCCTCTGTGCTCCCCCTTCCCAGGCTTCCTTTCTTCTGCAAGTGAAGTGACAACTTTCTCCACCCTCTCTGCACACCACTGAGGGATTGTCTTGGAATTAATTCCCTTGGGATTCCTTACACTCACTGTTGGATTCCTCACTTTCTCAATTAATTTTTGTAGCATCATCTTTTTCCAGAGAATCAGTTTCTAGCAGCTTTTATGCTAGTCTTTGTGCTAGCCAAGAGCTAGAGGAAGGCTACTTCTTCCTCCGCTGACTTCTCTTTGCTCTGTGTGAGTCACTGGCCTGGAGCAGGTATCTGTAAAACTGTCTGATGGCCTGCTGAGGTTTTCAAATGATGTTATAAATGAGACTTATTGAATCAATGAAACTTCAAGAAAAACAAAGAATTTGATTTTAAAAGAGGAGTGAATGTTCCCAATGACAAAACAATGTCTATCCATCTCTCTCTGCTTTCAGAAAGTGCGTATCAATATGTCAGATTAATTCAGAAATGAGATAACTGAATAACATGTGGGGGACATCATCTTTTTATTGCAGAAAAGAATCCCATTAACTACTCATCTCCAGTAGTCATTATTTTCACAGCAGTGAATTTTTTACAGATTATTCAAAATATTGTCAGACTGAAAATTCTGACAGATGGAGTACATTTCCATTTTGAAAACTATAATTACACCATAAAACTTAGTTCTGCTCACAGATAAAGCTTTGTTTTAATGATGTGTACCTCTTCAACATCTTCATCTTAGCACACATTAAGAAATAAGGAAAAGGGGAAAAATATTTGCCTGGTAATCTCAGGAGGTTTGGGTGAGCCTTGCTTCTTTCTTTTAATGTTTGTAGTGCAAAACAAGTACCATTATTTTTTGTTCTCTGCTTTACTTCTAGTCTTTAATTTGGTTATTTGCATATGATGAGGTCTGGGGTTGGTTTTGTTTGTTTGGGTTTTTTACATTTTTAGTTTCTCAGCTATTTTCTGTCAGCTTGGCACCATCATGTTGATTTGAGTCCACCCATATCATGGAAGCAACATGTTTCTTGAGACCTGAGGTGGCAGGTTTTGCATAGAGTCTAAGATAGGGGATTTATGTTAAATGGTTGTAATGAGTTGGTCCAAATGTCTGCTGTAAAATCACAGAATAATTTAGGGTAGAAGAGACCTTTAGGGTTAAGTCAAACCATTAACATAGCACTGCTAAGTCCAACACTAAACCATGTCCCTCAGCACCACATCTGCATGTCCTTCAAATCCCTCCAGGGATGGTGACTCCACCACTTCCACAGCCAGCCTGTTCCAGAGCTTGATAACCCTTTCAGGAAAGAAATTTTTCCTAATGTTCAACCTAAACCTCTCCTGGCACAACTTGAGGGTGTTTCTTCTTGTCCTATCACTTGCTGCTTGGGAGAAGAGACCAACCCCCACCTCACTATGACCTCCTTTCAGGGAGTTGTAGCAAGCTCTCTGTTCAGCCTCCTTTTCTCCAGGCTAAACAACCCCAGTTTCCTCAGAGGACTTGTGCTCCAGACCTTGCAGTCTAGATGAGTTCTGGTTTTCCATGCCTAGTGAGCTGTTTTCTTGAGGACTTTGAAGACTGATGTCAGGAAGACAATTGATCCAGCAGCAGTTATTGAAAGGCCATAGTTTTTGTCTTCAGGAAGGGAAAACAGAAACCCTGAAGTAGATTGAACCACACTATCTTGAGGGCAAATAAAAATTTGGAGGCAGTATTTCGGAAATGCTGCTTCTGAGGTCCCTCCTGGCAACTAGCAGAGCAAATACAGTATAAGCTGGGAAGTTATAATGCAGCTTTCATGAGAAGTGGGAATTTTGCCCACACTTTGAAGATTTTTCTCGCTGTTCCTTGGAAGCCTCTTGGGAAGCAGCACATTTAATCCTGCTTTCTATTTCCATTCATCACTCTCTTAAACACTGAAAAACAGACAGCATTTGCTTGTTGATGCAGCAGTGGTTTGACTTTCAAATAAACAAACAGCCACAGTGAGCTCAGAAGGCATTCTCTAGTTGTCCGGCCTTTTACTTACTTCACCTCTGGGAATTTAGTCATTATTGTTTTTGCAATCTTCCCAAAAAAATGACTAGACCATTTCCTCATCCCTCAAACGTGAACCTTTAGAAGCTGGGTGAGCCTCAGAAAGTCTAATAAAAAATCAATCTATGCTGTCCTTGAAAAAGGTAATTTTAGCCATTGTATGGTCTACACCTGGACCTATCTGTTAATGAACCCCTGAACTACATTTTGGCAATAGAAGGATTAGGTTCCTCAGCTGAAAGTGATCAGTAAAATAGTAAAACTAATTTTTTATGTTAAAAAAATATTATTTTTGCTTAAAAGACATATGGGACAGAATTGCATCATGAGCTTAATGCTTAACAAAGAACAAAAAGAGGAAAGATATTCAGTTAAGCAGAAGTTTAAGGAATGAGTTTAAATGTGAAGTCTAAACAACCAGCTTAATTTTTCAGAAACATGAGACAGTCATAAAATATTTTCTGAATAAAGGCCATTAATTTTCACATTTAAATACAGGAATTCTCTTTACTGAGCAGATTTCAAGTTGATATTCAGGTCTGCTAAGCCTACCTGTCGGAGCTGTTCTTTCACCATGTGTCAATGTACAAATAGCAACTGATTTGAGGCTTCAGCTGATGGTCTGTAAAGCCTCCCCAATCATTAGTACATAAAACTAGTTGTGTAGCTCCTGGGAGCTGTTGTGCTATGGCAAAAGAAAATAGGTTGAGAGTTGATAGGTGCTAAAACAGAGAGGCAAATACCCCAGCAGGTGTGTGAAATGGCATGTTTAGGTGGGTAAGTGTGTACTGCATTTACAAGTGGCTTACCCAAAGCATGATTTTACACTGACGGTGGTAGAACATTGATACACATTGCCCAGAGAGGTGGTAGAAGCCCCATCCCTGGAAACATTCAAAGTCAGATTGTTTGGGGCTCTGCTCAGGGAAGAACTAGTCTAAATGACCTTTCAAGATCCCTTCCAATGCAAACCGTTCTGTTATTCTGTATACAAAACCGATATTGAACACAACCCCTCTTGATGACAACGATGTCACCGTCACCACTGATGCTGTGGGCAGGCACTAGGGAAGTTCCAGACTGGACTCAGTGTCAGATGGGAACCAGATCTAGGAGTTGGATTCAGGAACTCTTGGCTGGGATCTAAGGCAGAATGCACAGAGTCCTCTTCAGACAGCATCCATTTGAAGAAGAGGTTTGGCTCTGATAATTCCTCAGCTTTATACTGAAGATGTCTGTAATAAAATATATATTTTAATCTATTTACTATTTAATATTTTCTGGCGGTGGTACCTTCACACACCGCCGTAACTTATTTACAAAGTGTATTCAGGGGTTCTGTTATTCGGGTGTGAGTGATACATTTCACATATGAGGACAGTTAAATGATTCAAGCACAGATCTAAGAACCTGCAATACAGCAATTCAAATTGGAAATAAAGGTGCTGCGATCTGTGGTTTCCCACAAACGGGATCCTGTGGCAGATTAGCCAGGGACTCACAGCTTGCTCCTCTGTCCGGTATCTTTCCAGATGCTGTGACTAGAATTCAAGCAGTCCTTGGCTTGGAGAGGGCTAGGGGCCTCTCTCTCTCATGTGCTCTCTTACTGGGCTGTAGACTTTCTGTGGCTCTTCTGGGATTCAATTCTCTTGGAGCTTTTCCCCTTTCTGCCTTGGTCCAGGTGCAAGGCATGGGTGGTGTTTGTTGCCTGTTAGGACAGGTTCTTCAGCTGCTATTTGGGCAGCATTTGGCTCATGTCTCTTTATGGTAAGAACAAGGCCCAGGTGTAGTTGGTCTGCTAGTGCAGGCCATTCAGTGGCTGCTCGGGCAGCATTTGGCTATTGTTGCTATCTGGGTGAGAACAAAGCAAGTTGCCTAACTACTCAGCTGCTTTAAATACTGTCCCAAGACAATTAATGCCCTTTGGTAACATAGGAGCATGGTAACTGGACTAATAGGATGTAGCATATCCAAACATGGCCAGGGGCACACACAGTTCACAGCTGTGCCACAAAGTTAATTACACATGGTACATGTTTATCTGGACCTCAGGAAGTGTCCAAGTTCGCACGTTCTTGGGTGTTTACAAGGTTAATTACACATGCTATACATTTTGCCTGGACCATCTGGACCCCAGGAACTGACCAGGTTAGCACATTCACAGGTGCTTAGCTCATTGTCTGGGTTTGACCCTTCAGGACAATGACATCCACAGGGTGGAATTTCTGGTTTAGGATCACCTGTCCTGTCTGCTCCTTCCCCTGCAGGTGCCACCTCTTGCTTTCTGTACCCCAATATGGCACACAAGATTTAGCAGTGCCCTTGGTCTGCACAGGAGCAAGTCTAAGCCAGAGTTTTCCTGCAGCCCAGCCCTTGGCAGGAACTGTCCCAATCAGTGCTCTCACTGCTAGTAGCAGCCACTTGTCTATGAAAACATGCCCTGAACGTGTGCTCACTGAGCAGAGACTGAGCTGAGAAGTCAAATCACTGAAGAGAATTAGCTGTGTTCTAGATCAAAGCAGGACAGTAACACTCTTTAATTGTGAGTTTTAATAAGAAACAAAGGCCTTTCATTTTCCAATTAATGAGTCCTTATCTCTTGTTTTCCCCCTCTCTATATACATTATGCTATACTCAGAAGATGATTTATTATCACCCAAAGCTTTCCCCCCTTTCCTAGCTTATTGAAAACAGCAGTTACCAAGCACAATTTTGTGGCTGACAGCATCACTACCATGGGTTAAAGGACTAAGAAATACACTTGCTATAATTTCTTTTCAGCTCATTGTATGTGCCCAGCACAGGTGGCCTGCAGATGTGTAGTAAATCCAATCCTCCAGTGACATGTTGGACTGAGTGTTCATGTTCAGGTGATGTAAGGGTAGTAAGTCCAGCAATTCTGAGAGAATGAACAACCTGCACTTCTATTGTAACTCTGAAGTTTCCCAGACAAATTGAGTTTATGGAACCTGGGCAATATAACCTCAGGCATGCTGGCATGTATGGTAGCAGATGGGAGTTACTGGGCTTACCTACTGATCTGCTTAGCTTGTGACATGTAAGGAAGTCCTTGATAAATGCAGAAAATGTTAAGAACCTCCTAGATAATATCTATGAGGTTCTATCTAAGAAAGTCCCCTTCAGAGACTACACTGAGAATCATCATGGATCTATTAGTACTTTCTGTTTCATGCTCAAAATACTTTGCAATTAGCAACAAAAAGTGTGACCCGCAGGATGGGGGAAATGATTCTCCCCCTCTATTCTGCTCTCATGAGACTGCATCTGGAGTAGTGCATCCAGTTCTGGGGCCCTCAGCAGCATAAGAAGGGTGTGGAACTGCTGGAGTGAGTCCAGATGAGGGGCCATGAAGATGATCAGAGGGCTGGAGCACCTCTGCTATGGGGACAGGCTACGAGAGTTGGGGCTGTTCAGTCTGAAGAAGAGAAGACTCTGGGGATGCCTTATTGTGGCCTTTCAGTACCTAAAGGAGGCTTACGAGAAAGCTGGGAAGGGACTGTTTACAAGAGCTTGTAGTGACAGGATGAGAGGGAATGGATTGAAGCTTGAAGAGGGCAGATTTAGAGTAGAGATTAGGAAGAAATTCTTTACAGTGAGAGTGGTGAGGCACTGGAACTGCTTGCCCAGGGATGTTGTGGATGCCCCCTCTCTAGAGGTGTTCAAGGCCAGGTTGGATGAGACCTTGAGCAACCTGGTCTAGTGGAAAGTGTCCCTGCCCATGGCAGGGGGTTTGGACCTAGGTGATCTTTAAGGTCCCTTTCAACCCAAACCATTCTTTAAAACGTAAGATATCACACACTAATTACAAGAAACCCATTCTAGTCTGTTGTTTTTTTGTTTTTTTTTTTTCTTTTTTTTTGCTTTGGCAAAAGAAAAAAAACCCATGAACTTCCTAGTCATGTCTTGGTTTGTGATTCTGGAAGGATCTCTGCTGTTACTGTGAGAGGTGTAGAATGTGAGATGGAGTAGAACACAAATCCACTTAGCAAAGGGTTGAAGCATTGCATTCACGTGTGTATAAACATTAATGAGCATGTAAAATAACACTGAAAATTGTAATATGACAGGAGAAAGGATGTGCAGGAATCTGATTTTTGTTTCAGATAGATTTGTATCTCCAGTGTTGCCCAGCTTTTTGGGAGCTCCAAGTCTCTGCAATGTTGTCACGATCTGCATGTACTTGGTTATAAACAAAGCTCCTTTCCAGCATCTGAGAGAAGGAAGAAGGTCCTTTCCTTCAAATTGTGTTTTAGGATGTATTTCTTCCATCAGTGCTGTCTATCTGTTTCTTCACTTCCTTCCTCAGCTGCAGCTGTCTTGGAATAAGCTTTGAACTGATGCATGATTTGACAAGTTTGACTAGTAAAAAAGGAGGCCCTTTGTTTGCTACCAAGGCATGTGGAAATCTGTGATGATGGCCTTTTATGCAGAGACCCAAAAGGATGTCCCACAGGCAGATCTTGACCTCGACTCCCTCTTTCTTTGCCACTAACACATGTAGAATCTACAGATTGTGATGAGTTATTCAGCATATACATCGCAGTTGTATCAAGAATCATTGACCAGGTCAAGGCTCTTTAGTGCATTACAGAGATGCAATGAAAGATAGTCATATCCCCAAACCCATGTATGTACACTAAAATAGTCTCAAGTTGTTCCTGAGGAAACATGGTGACCCTTCATTTCATTGGCTTAGTACACACAGAATTGTAGAATGCTAGGGGCTGGAGGGGACCTCCAGGGATCATGGAGTCCAAACTCAATGCAAAGCAGGACCGCTTAGGGCAGATCACACAGGAACATGTCCAGGGAAGTTTTGAAGATCTCTAGAGGAGACTCCAGAACCTCTCTGGGCAGCCTGTTCCAGTGCTCTGACGCCCTAACACCAAAGAAGTTTTTTCTCATGTTAAGATGGAATTTCCTGTGATTGAGTTTACGTCCGTTGCCTCTTGGCTTATCACTGGGTATCACTGAAGAGAGACTGGCTCCATCCTCCTGACACCCACCCTTCAGAGATTTGTAGACATTGATAAGGTCTCCTCTCGGCCTTCCATTCTCCAAACTAAACAGCCCCAGGTCTCTCAGTCTTTCCTCATCAGAGAGATGCTCCAGTCCCTTAATCCATCCTTTTAGCCATCCGTTGACCCCTCTCCAGTAGGTCTCCAGTGTTATGCATGCTTGATGTATACCTTAATGCAGCTCTGTTGTGTGGGCATTTCTTCTCCTCTCTCTAGACCCAGTGGGACAGTGTTTTGTAGCACTGTGTTGAAATACTTTCAAATGCATCGTGGTGGAGATTGGTCTCTTCTCCCAAGTAGCAAGTGATAGGACAAGAGGAAATGGACTCAAGTTACACCAGGGCAGGTTTTAGTTGGACATTAGGAATATTTTCTTCCCCAAAAGGATTGTCAAGCCTTGGAACAGGATACCCAGGGAGGTGGTGGAGTCACCATCCCTGGAAAGATTTGAAATCTGTGTAGATGTGGTGCTAAGAGACATGATTTAGTGGTGACCTGGCAGTACTGTGTTAACAATTGGACTTGATCTTAAAGGTCTCTTCTAACCAAAATGAGCACAAGCACTCTGCCTGGATGTCAAATGCTAATATCCTCTAGACACAAAATGATTATGTTGGTTAGGAAACATTGTCAAACTAAATAGTTTCTGGGTTTGCTTTAACCCTGATTACTTTAACACTGCCCATGGAATCTTATGCAGTCTCCTGAGGTTGTCTCAAAGTACTAGAGGAGGAAGCTTTAACCACATTGCTTTAATTTCTTTTACTTTTACATTTTAGTCTAACATTTGCACATGTATTCTTGGAATCTTCACACATACACTTGGGAGATCAGGTTTCCTAGGAAAATCTTTAGGGTGAAATGAATTTTCCATATGGGGATTCTAGCCTGTAGAACCATGCTAAGAAATAGGAACCATCAAGCTAAAGAGAGTATGTACATTTAAAATAATCTTTTCCTCACTCAGATAGTGAAAAAATGCTGCTCATCTCAAGTAGTGTTCCCCAGGGCTCTGTTTTGGGGCCAGTTCTCTTTAGTATCTTATGTGGATGAGAGGATTGAGCATACCCTCAGTAAATTTGCAGAAGACACTAAGTTGGGAGGGAGTGTTGATCTGCTTGAGGTTAGGAAGGCTCTACAGAGGGACCTGGACAGGTTAGATCAATGGGCTGAGGCAAATTATATGAGGTTCAAAAAGGCCAAGTGCCAAGAAGGCCAGTGATGTCCTGGGGTGCATTAAGTAGAATGTGGCCAGCAGGTTGAGGAAGGTTCTTCTCCCCAACTGCTTGCATGGCTTCACCAAGGCTTTGCCTGACAAACCTGGTTGACTTCTATGACAAGGTCACAGCATTAACAGATGAAGGCCGAACAACTGATATCATTTACCTGGAACTGAGCAAAGCCTTCGACACTGTCCCACACCACATCCTGGTATCCAAGCTGGTAAAGTCTGGGTTTGATGGGTGCACCATTCAGTGGGTAAAGAGCTGGCTTGATGGCTGCACCCAAAGAGTGGCTGTCAATGGCTCCATGTCCCAGTGGAGGCCAGTGACAAGCGGAGTCCCTCAGAGCTCAGTCCTGGGACCAGTCTTGTTCAACATCTTTGTTGGTGACATGGACAGAGGCATTGAGTGCACCCTCAGCAAGTTTGCTGATGACACCAAGCTGTGTGCTGCAGCAGAAACACTGGAAGGAAGGGATGACATCCAGAGGGACCTTGACAGGCTGGAGAGGTGGGCCCATGACAACCTTATGAGGTTCAACAAGACCAATTGCAAGGTCCTGCATGTAGGTCAGGGCAATCCCAAGCACTGATATAACCTGGGCAGTGACTGGCTTGAGAGCAGCCCTGAAGAAAAGGACTTGGGGGTGATGGTGGATGAGAAGCTCAACATGAGCCACCAGTGTGCACTTGCAGCCTGGAAAGCCAATCACATCCTGGGCTGCATCAAGAGAAGTGTGGCCAGCAGGTTGAGGGAGGTGATTCTCCCCCTCTGCTCTGCTCTGCTGAGACCCCACCTGGAGTACTGCATCCAGTTCTGGAGCCACTATTACAAGAGGGATATGGACATGCTGGAAGATGTCCAGAGAAGGGCCACCAGGATGAGCAGAGGGCTGGAGCACCTCTCCTGTGAGGAGAGACTGAGAGAGTTGGGGCTGTTCAGTCTGGAGAAGAGAAGGCTCTGAGGAGACCTTATTGTGGCCTTCCAGTATCTGATGGGGTCTACAAGAAAGCTGGGGAAGGACTTTTTAGGGTGATGGGTAGTGATAGGACTAGGGGGAATGGAGCAAAAATAGAAATGGGTAGATTCAGGCTGGATGTTAGGAAGAAGTTTTTCACCATGAGGGTGGCGAAACACTGGAACAGGTTGCCCAGGGAGGTGGCGGAAGTCCCATCCATGGAGGTTTTTACAGCCAGGCTGAAAATGGCTCTGAGCAACCTGATCTAGTGTGAGGTGTCCCTGCCCATGGCAGGGGGGTTGGAACTAGATGATCCTTGAGGTCCCTTCCAACCCTAACAATTCTGTGATTCTATAATCTACTCTGCCGTGGTGAGGCCACATCTGGAGTTTTGGGTCCAGTTCTGGGCTTCCCATTTCAAGAGAGACAAGGAACTATTGGATTGAGTACAGCAGAGGCTACGAAGATGCTGAGGGGACTGGAGCATCTCCATGAGGAGGAAAGACTGAGAGACCTGCGGCTGTTTAGCCTGGAGAAGACTGAGAGAGGATCTTCTCAATGCTGATCAATATCTAAAGGGTGGATGTCAAGAGAATGGGGCCAGACTCTGTACAGTGGTGACCAGTGATAGGAAAAGACTCAATGGACACAAGATAGAACCATCTGAACATAAGGAAAAACTTCTTTCCTGTGAAGGTGCTGGAGCACTGGACCAGGTTGCCCAGAGAGATTGTGGAGTTTCCTTCTCTGGAGAGGTTCCAAACCCACATGGACATTGTGATCCTGGGCAGTCTGGGGTGGTTCTGTGAATTTGACTAGCTAGTTAATATTTGGGGTCCAGACTGATTATAGCAAATCTTAAATAGCCAGCTCAAGAAGGTAATTTCTAATGTCCTGCTGTAATAGTTTTTTGCTTTCAGCACAGTTCCCTTTTCCCTTTAATGAGTTTTGAACGCATCCAAAATGCTATTAACTTTCACCTTTTTTATTGTTTGTTAGCTTCCCATGAAGCACCACATTTTCTCTGCCTTTTCAAGTTCAATTATCACTCTCATTTTGCAGTTATAGTTCACTCTTTTTTCCTTTTCCACATATTTGTATTGCATTTTATTTCCACATTCTTATTATGACCCAACCTGCAGCAAAAATGATACCATCTTTCCTTTTTGTTTTTCCTCATTAGAGATAGTACTTTTTTTTCTTTTAATTCCTTCTCAAGACCTTCATGGTTCTTAGGAGGATAATAGCTTGTAGCATTCTCATATGATAAATAACCAGCAAAAATGGCAAATTAAAGGAGAGAAACAAAAGATTCCTTGTGAGGTTGCCTGTGGTACAGGGTTAGTGAATCAGCTCCATAAAAAATCCCATTTGCATGAAATTTAACTTTTTCATTAGTGTCTTTGTATTCCAGTTTCTTTCAGTCATTTATCAGAAAGCTCTCTGAGACACGTTCAGACCATGAATGTACAGAGGGATTTACAGAACAGATGTGATTGTTCATACAGTCATAGATTCATAGAATGATTTGGGTTAGAAGGGACCATAAAGATCACCTAGGTCCAATCCCCCTGCTGTGGGCAGGGACACTTTCCACTCGACCAGATTGTTCAAGGCTTCATCCAACCTGGCTTTGAACATCTCCATGGAAGGGGCATCCATGATCTCCCTGGGCAACCTGTTCTGTTGTCTCACCACCCTCACTGTAAAGATTTTCTTTCTAATCTCCACTCTAAATATGCCCTCCTCAAGCTTCAATCCATTGCCTCTCATCCTATCACTACAAGCCCTTGTAAAAAGTTCCTTCATGGAACTTGTAGACCTCTATGAGGTCTTCCCAGAGCCTTCTTTTCTCCAGGGTCAACAGCCCCAAATCTCATGTCCTGTCTCCATAGGAGAGGTGGTTCAGCCCTCTGGTTATCTTTGTGGCCCTCCTCTGGACCTGCTCTAGCAGTTTGTTGTCCTTCTTATGCTGGGAGCACCAGAACTAGATGCTGTGCTTTAGATGGCATCTTGTGAGAGCAGAGTAGGGGATTGCTGGGATTTACTGCGTACTTAAAGCTCTTCTTCATCCACCTTGAGGGCTGTGCCGTTATCTAATATGGAAAAATGTCCTTTTGACTCTTGGTGAAAGCACCTGGTGTGGTGCAAAGTGGTGCAAGACTGTTAAATGCAGCTTTACAACATGGTGTCCTATTTAAGCAAGCCAAATTACCCTCTGCAGAACTTTACTGCAGAACAACTAGATTTATGCAGTATGAAAATATGTATCACTGCAGCCTACCTTTTGCTTCCAATTCTCAAGAAATTGAAATGGCATCAAATGTCAGAAAGAGGCAGGCTTCTTTCTTTCTGCTTTCAGTCACTTTCTCCAGTGAGTTGGATGAGTGCTCTGTAACTGAACTCTTTTGGCTTCTTTGACTGCTGAACTCAAGCCAGATCTATGAATTAATTCAGCTTTTGCCTCTTTTAAAATGGATCAAAGCCCACTAAAAGTCCCTTAGCACAGAATTATTTCGTAAATAGCCGATTAGAGGCAATATAAATATCATTATTTGGATGATTACATCTCTTCTTGGGAAAGGAAAAGAAAATATTTGAAAGTGAATCACTCGCTGCCCTTTACAGTTCTCTGGGTAGAGACCGATGTTAACTGTCAGTGATACTTGGAAAGACAAGCAGGGCTTGGATGTATGGATGTAAACCATAGCAATAAAACAAGAAAAGCTCTTCGAGCAGAGCTGTCATTCACCAGTTAAAACCAATTAGGAAAAGACAAAAATACCTGCCAGTAATAATGCTGGAGCTAATTGTTAATGTGGTAGTCTTTGATTAACCTAACCCATGCAATAAGACCATCAATGAAAATCACATATAGATTTAAATTATAATGGAATAAAGTGGATTGGAATGAAATAAATGTTCAAATTGCTTCCAAGGACTGGTGCCCTCACAATTAAAGCTATTTGGAAGAGACATTAAACCAAAGGATATGGGGCTTATAGTTCCTCCATTAACTTGTGACCATATGGAGATACAAACAGATGAATGAAGTAGCTCTACCTAAATCACTTTGATACTTTATATAATTTAGAGGAAATGTGCTTGTAGTGCCATAACTAGTTCATTCTGCTCTGAAGTAGTGTCACCTGTCATCTGATATATATATATTTAATGGAGGGCAACTAACTAGGAAAACAAGTTCATAGTAACTTCACTTGTCAGTCAGGATGTAAATGTGTACTGAATTGTTCTGTAGTCATCAGTGGAGCCTCGCTGAGCTGCAGTGATGAATGTTAGCCATCATTGTTTTGACTGCTGTTGTTTCATAGTGAGTATTAGATTGTTATTTGAATAGTCAGTGATTTAAAAAAATATGTATATTATTATTTAGGAAGGATGCTTGCCTTCAAGAGAGCACTGGAAGTTATTTAGAAGCCCATTAGCCGTAGCTATAAGGGCTTAATTTAAAACCCACAAGAATCATAGTTTGGGTTGGAAAAGACCTTGAAAAGTCATCTAGTCCAGCCTCTTTCCAGTGAGCAGGGACATCTTCAACTAGATCAGGTTTCTGAGGTCTGTCCAACCTGACCTGGAATGTTTCCAGGGATGGGGCTTCTGCCACCTCCCTGGGCAACCTAAGCCAGAGTTTCATCACCCTCAGTGTAAAGAATTTCTTCCTTCTACCCAGTCTAAATTTCCCTCTTTTCATTTTAAACCATCACCCCTGTGCTGTCACAACAGACTAAAAAGTCTGTCCACACCTTTACTTCTAGGTCCCTTTAAGTACTGAAAGAACACAGGAAGGTCTCCCTGGAACCTTCTCTCCTCCAGGTTGAATAACCACAACTCTCCCAGCCTGTTCTCACAGCAGAGGGATTCCAGCCTTTGGATCATTTTTGTGGCCCTGATAAAAATGCAAATACAGATTTTTTATTTATTTTTTTTTTAATCTAGTTAACCAATAAGTGAATCAAATGCTGTTATACTGCTGAAAGTGTTAGCTGCAGGGCACTGTATAGCCATTGATACACTCCTTGGAATAGTGTTTTCAAAATCTTGTTGAAAGAGTAATTTCATACTAATTTAAATTTCTGTCTGGACCAATGAGAATGATGTGTCAGACCCAGAACAGAATGAACAAACTACACACAGTCCTTAGTCCCCTAACAGGTGCTTCAGTCTTGCAGTCCTAGAGTATCAGGCAGGGAAGATGTTAGATCTACCTCCTGAAGCTCTTCTCTTTCATGTGCAACTTCTGCTGTTAGGCTGGATGTGGTTTTCCTAATGTGCAGACAGTCTTCCTGTGCTGGCACTACTGAGATAGGGTAAGAAGTTGTTGTCTCAACCCTCTCCTCAGTCATTATGTTTTCCCTGATACTGCAGATTGTTCTATTAATTTCAGTTGCTTTGTTCATGACAGATTTAGAAGGCCAGGGTTTGGGATGCCAGTTCTGCCTTTGGGAGGCTGTTTCACACCTTTGGTCAGCTTCTTGTCATGGAATCGTAGAATCATTTTGGTAGGAAGAAACCTTTAAGATTACCAAGCTCAACCATTAATCCAACGCTACCAAATCACCATTAGACCAGGTCCCTCAGCACCACATCTACACACCTTTTAAATCTCTCCAGGGATGGTGACTCCACCATTTTCCTGTTTCAGGGCTTGATAACTCTTTTTACGAAGACGTTTTTCCTAGTATCCAACCTGAAGAGAATTACCCCCAGTATTCTCCATTCTGCTTTCTAATTATTCTTACACCTCACAGAATAAATTATTCTCCTCATTATTTTCTTTTCACATCTTATCAGTTTCTACAACCTAATTGCCTCTTCTTCTTGTTCTTTTTTAGTCATACCACATGAATTTTTCTACTTGATTTTGTTTTTCTATGTTAAACAACTCTCTCCTTCCATCACCTTTTAAAAATCCCTCCAATTCTGCCCAAATTTCTGCTGTTTTCCCAGTTAAGAGCCATTTAAGTCTGAAACTAACTAAAGAGTCAGAGAAAGGGTGAGAGAGATGGACAAAGAGTAAATGTTTAGCTCACAAAAAGCCTCTATGCAGAGCAAACTGAATTGATTTTCTGTTACCTTATTTCATTACAAATTATGTTTAATTTGCTCATTTGTTAACTCCTCTGGAATTGTTCTGTAGATTTTGAAACTTTTCTTGCTTTCATTGAATCCCTTTGTTTCAGGTAAGATTATTTTCCCCTGATAATATTACAGACACACATATATAATATTTGTTTCAGTGCTCAACTTTTTCTTTGCCTCTTCCACTCCCCATTCTGCCAAATTTAAATAGACCCCACATCTCTTATACACTTTAAGTAAACAAAGACCGGAAAGTTGTAACTGTAAGCCAGTGGTAACCACTTAAAACAGACGAGAAGACAGAAAAACTTCTGGTTCTGCTTAAAATGAGGTGGGGATGAGCTGGATCTCCAACAGGAAAAGAGTCTCCAATCAAAGGGTCACCAAAATGAAAACCTTGTTACTGGCCAACTTAAACACAAAGGAGGGTTTCATAAGACATAAGTAACACAAACAATTTCTAGTAGGAAATTAAAAAAAAGGAAATTTAAGGCATTTTGCCATTGATTTGAATTGGAACAGGATGAAATCCTCAAATTATTGTGCCTCATTTCAGGTCCTTCTTTTGCAGTTTGCTCTTTTGTGAGTTGGGAACTACTCAGATGGTGCCATACCTGACTGGAAGGTTCATATAGTCTTTACCTCCTTGGCCCTATCTTGTACTGTCCTAGGTGAAACCACTCATGTTTTTCACAGAAACAGCAGGTTCTGTTCCCTCTTCAGAAGAGAAGCAATATTTCCATACAGGGCAAAAATGAATGTTCTCTGTAATGTCATTTTAAGCTTGACTTATCCCTGCAGCTATGAGAGGGTTCATTTTTTGTGTGTATTGGCTTTGAGAAGCTATGTCATTTGGATCCCATTCATTCTGAATGTATTTTTTTAACTGATTGTAGAGCTTTGGGGTTGGGATTTAGAATGAACTGTGCCTCAATTGGATGATACAACTTTAATAACGGGAAATACAGCCAAGCTACATGAGTGCATCATTAACACGTCCATTATGTTCCTGAGAGTTGAAAAAGATTACCCAGGAGACCTCACAAGTTAGAAACATAACTAACTCATTTAAAAGTTCCTTGACTGTGTAACTCTGCTTGTTTAACTGTAATATTGAGATCTAGACTGTGTGAAAGAAGTTTTTTAGGCTTCCAAGTCTAAACTCAACATTAAGTATGAGTGAAAAGTTAGCTTTCTTTAAAACTTCTTTTTAGTCATCAATAAACCTGGCTAATTCCCTTTCCACCTCTTCCAGGGCTTTGAGTGGGAAAGAAAGTTTTTATCTCTGGGACTAGTGAGGTTTACATGGAGTAAAGGGTGTGTTTTAGATGGGTGATATTGGTTTCACCTCCAAAATTTCTAAATTCTTGAAATGCTTAGCTTAAAGCCTAGTTAGGAGCAGAAGTCCTATTATTTTACCTAGATTAGGTTCCTAGTATAGGGACATAGGCTCTACACTGAGTGTGAGCAAACCAAATAACAACATTGGTTAACAATGTTTTGTTATTTGTAAAGATGAGAATAAAGGAAAGATAAACATAGAATGTGAGCAATAAATGGCCTGTATCAGCGATAGTGTGGCCAGCAGGACTAGGGCAGCCATTGTTCCCCTGTACCCAACGGTGGTGAGGCCACACCTCTAGTCCTGTGTTGAGTTTTGAGCTCACTACAAGAAGGACATTGAGGTCCTGAAGCATATCCAAAGAAGGGAAATTAAGCTGATGAAGAGCCTAGAGCACAAGCCTTACGAGGAGTGGCTGAAGGAACTGGGTTTGTTTGGTCTGGAGAAAAGGAGGCTGACAGGAGACCTCATTGACCTCTACAACTCTCTGAAAGGAGATTGGAGTGAGGTGGGGGTTGGTCTCTTCTCCCATTTTGCTGATGACACCAAGCTGTGTGGTGCAGCAGACAGGCTCGAGGGAAGGGATGCCATCCAGAGGGACCTTGACAGGCTGGAGAGGTGGGCACAAGCCAACCTCATGAGGTTCAATAAGACCAAGTGCAGGGTCCTGCATTTGGGTCGAGGCACAAATACAAGCTGGGCAGTGACTGGCTAGAAAGCAGCCCTGAGGAGAGGGACTTGGGGGTGCTGGTGGATGAGAAGCTCAACATGAGTTGTCAATGTGCACTTGCAGCCCAGAAAGCCAACCAGAGCCTGGGGTGCATCAAGAGAAGCATGGCCAGCAGGTCAAGGGAGGTGATTCTCCCCCTCTACTCTGCTCTGCTGAGACCCCACCTGGAGTACTGCATCCAGTTCTGGAGCCCCTATTACAAGAGGGATATGGACATGCTGGAAGGTGTCCAGAGAAGGGCCACCAGGATGAGCAGAGGGCTGGAGCACCTCTCCTATGAGGAGAGACTGAAAGAGTTGGGGCTGTTCAGTCTGGAGAAGAGAAGGCTCTGAGGAGACCTTATTGTGGCCTTCCAGTGTCTGAAGGGGGCCTACAAGAAAGCTGGGGAAGGACTTTTTAGGCTATCAGGTAGTGACAGGACTAGGGGGAATGGAATAAAGCTGGAAGTGGGGAGATTCAGGCTGGACGTGAGGAAGAAGTTCTTCCCCATGAGAGTGATGAGAGCCTGGAATGGGTTGTCCAGGGAGGTGGTTGAGGCCCCATCCCTGGAGGTGTTTAAGGCCAGGCTGGATGAGGCTCTGGCCAGCCTGATCTAGTGTGAGGTGTCCCTGGCCATGGCAGGGGGGTTGGAACTAGATGATCCTTGTGGTCCCTTCCAATCCTGACTGATTCTGTGATTCTAAGTAACAAGCAATAGGACAAGAGGAAATGACCACAAGTGCCAGGAGAGGTTTAGGATGGATATTGGGAAAAGTTTCTTCACTGAAAGGTTTGGGAGGCACTGGGACAGGCTGCCCAGTGAAGGTGTGGTTGCCCCACCCCTGGAAGTGTACAAAGCCCAGTTGGATGGGACTTTGATCACCCTGGTCTAATGAAAGGTGTCCCTGCCTAGGGCTGGGTGGTTGAAACTTCCTGCTCAAACTGTTCTATATTTGATGCTTCTATAAACTATAATCTTCATGTTCTCTTTCAAGCTTAATTTTCTATGATTCTTAAATTTTATTATCGAACTAGATGTTTTTATTGCATAGAACAATCTTTTACACTGATTTGCAGTTGTCATTTATTCTGCTCATTTTATAAAATGCCTCTGTAGTCCCATCAAAAATTTCTTTCCAGATGCCTTGAGACATTCCTCTTTCCTATAACTATGTCTTATCTTTAAAAGTCTTTAAACTTGAATGGCTATAAAATAAATTATTGCCTCATCTTCCTTGCTGAGAATATTAATCCCTTCCCAGAAGATGTGGTATAAGTTAAACATTCATGTATAAGCAGTTTCCCTGTTAAATATTAGATTGATTTAAATACTTTTACTGTGCAAAATTATTATGGAATAATTTTATACAGCCCAGGACTTCAATATATCACCAACCTGAAAGGAGGCTTCAACCATTTTAGCAATTCGTAACATAAAAGCTCTTAGGGAAATGTTCTTGTTGAGTCTTAGAAAACCCATTTAGAGTCTTTATGAAGTAGTTTTTAAAAAGGATGACTTGAGAGTAAATTATGGGGTATAAAATGAAAGATTTTCGCTTGAAAAGGTAGTGGAAGAGACCACTTATGACTTTGTGAATGTCTTAGACTCTTAGTTAATGCTACATCTTAACATCACTGCATTGTAATATAGTCTAATTAATAGACAGTGCCTTTGCATTACTTTGCATCTCTTTCTAAAGTGGAAAACAAATACCTTTCATTTTCTCCTTGAGTAAAAAAGTCCTTGCAGTATCTTTCCTCTTTGACATCTTGATTTGTTTTTTTTTTTTTTTTTCTGTTCTGGCTGAATGGGTTTGGTCACATATTTGTGTAGCTTGTTCCTTATTTGTCATTTCGTAGTTTAATGATCAGTGACTAAAGACTTTTATCAGGTGTTCTGCGTGAAGCCTGGAAATCAGTTACTAATGTTTTACATACATAGAATAAGAGACTGCTTTGGGTTGAAAGGGACCTTTGAAGGTCATCTGCAGTGAACAGGGACATCTTCAACTAGATCAGGTTGCTCAGAGCCCCAAATATGCTAGTATTGAATGCCTCCAGGGCTTCCACCACTGCTCTGGGCAACTTGTACCAGTATTTTATCACTCTTAGTGTAAAAAACATCTTCCTTCTGTCCAGTCAAAATCTTCCTTCTGTTAGTCTGAAACCATATCCCATGGCCCTACCTTTTCTATAGGCCCTTTTAAGTACTGAAAGGCCACAATAAATTCTCCCCAGAGCCTTCTCTTCTCCAAGCTGAACAAGCCCTTAGATCCTGTGATTAGTTTTGTGGCCTCCTCTGGATCTGCTCCAACATGTCCATGTCTCTCCTGTGCTGAGGATGGAGCACAGGGAGAGAATCCTCTTCCTCCACCTGCTGCCCATGCTGCTTTGGATGCAGCACATGGTTGGTTTCTGGGCTGCAAGCGCACATTGCTGGCTCATGTCCAGCTTTTCATATACCAGTATCCCTAAGTCCTTATACCCTGTTCAGAGGCACAATAAAAAAAAAAACACAAAAACAACAGAGTAGAATGGTAAGATAAAAAAAATTAATCACAGAATATGAACAAAATCTTTTAAAAAAGTGAGAATATTTTTATTATTTTCCATAGGAAAGATTTCTAATAGATATCAGTCAGAGATTTCCTGGTCTGTTTTTGTTTGTTTATTTTCTCAGTTAGGATTAATTTTTCTTGTAATTTGAGGTAAAATACATTGATAAGTGAATCATGGAATCACAGAATGGCAGAGGTTGGAAGGGGTGTCTGGACTCCAACCTCCCTGATAAGGCAGGGTCACCTAGAGCAGGTGAATAATAATATTGTTTTTCTTTGGTTTTTTTTTTTTTTTCCCTCCAAGTGATGAACAGAAATTCAAGGCTTTATAATATAGATTAGATGCATTTTTATGTATTAATCACCTTCCTGGGTCCATGCTTGCTCTTCTGTTCAATCTGCATCAAAGGCTGCATCATTCATTTGATGGGGCTTCTCCAAACTGGGATTTTAATTTTCTCTTGCAAATTACGGTTCACAAATTATTTCTAACTGGATGCAAATGCCAGGGCCAGGTTCTGTGCAGTAGCAGCTTACCCATATCTGTGTGGCAGTAAAATACTTCCATTTTATGCTACAGGCCTAGTCTAGTGCTTTGGGAAGGATGACTTTAATCTTTCTCTTTTGGACAAAGGAGACCGTAAAAACCATGCTATGCTCTATTAAACCATGTATTATTCGTACATGTGTTATATATGTATATATATTAAAAGTATAATTTAGATAATATTTTACTTTTACAGTTCCACAGATGTTATTTAGACAAATATGTACCTTAATGATCTCTGAGAGGTTTCAAGAAGGATTAGCCAACGGCTTGGAGTCACACGCTCCTTGCTGCTATTAAACCATGACACCTGCTGTGAGGTTTGTTCCTTGTGGGTCCTTTTAGAGCACCTTGGAGAAAACAGTAGGACAAGTGAGTTTGCCATCCTGTAGTGTTAAACTTATTTTTTTTATTGAGCTCATGAGACTAGAATCCATCTATAAACTTGGAGACGGAGACCTTGATTTGTTAGACCCAGCAGCCAAAGATGATCAGAATTGTTTGTTCTTGCTCAGTATTTCTTTATGTTAAGCTTCTAATGAACAGGGCAGTCAGCTATCAGAAAGTATATTATTTATTAACTATACTCTATTGAGTATGGTTAATAAAGTGTATACATAAATTATACATAAACCAACATAAAAGAGCTCTTTTTGTACTTCATGGCATAGTGGAGCACATTGTTCTACCGCACAGTTCAGATCCGAAGAAATACTTCTTAACTCTTTGCACTCATAAATGTGAAATCAATCTCGCTACTGTCCTGGTGTCCTGGGAGAATAGTGGACCAGAAGAAACCAATGTATCCACCAAGAATCTTAATGTATAGCCAAATGTAAACTAGGTTTGCTGTTCGAGTATTTTCACCAACAGTGGCAGTGTCTCCTGAAAAAAAGTTGAATCAATCCCGCCAGGCAGTCTGGAGACAAATACTGAGTGTTTCTCATTCGGTACCTGTTCCAGCAGTTACTTCCCAAAGTGCCACATTAACTACTCAGCAAATAAAGAATGAGTCAAATCCAATCTATAGGAGCTGTGTTATGGTTTTAACTGTTTCCAGAAGAATAATAAAAATCGTTGTTTGGGATGTTGTTATTACAGGTTCTCATCTAGACACTGTTTATTCTGGGTTATTCTCTTGTCCTGGTTTGAGCTAGAACAGAACCAGTTCTGTTCAGTGATTTGAATTTTCAGCTCAGTCTATGCTCACTGAGGGCACTTTCTGAAGTTGAGGGTCGGTTTGCATAGCCAGTGGCTGCTTCTAGCAGAGAGAACACTGATGGGGAAAGTCTCTGCCAAGGGCTGGGCTGCAGGAAGGCTCTGTCTTAGACTTGATCCTGAGCAGACCAAGGTCAGTGCCAAATCTTATGTGCCACACTGGGGTGCAGAAAGCAAGAGGTGGCACCTGCAAGGAGGAGAAGGCAGGACAGGTGATCCGAAACAGATCAACAAGGGATTGCATCCAATGGATGTCATCTTAAGGATAAAGCTGAGGGATCACCAGGGTCAAGCCTCTTCTTCAATGGCTGTCATCCAAGAAGGACTCTGTCCATTCTACTTTTGATCCAAATGTGGTGGCAGTGAAATAATTGCCATCAGGAGTTGGGTTTGATATTCGTATCTATTTTATTGTTATTATTTCCATTAAAGCTGCTGTTTGTTTTCTTTCCCTATCCATCAGTTTCTCTCTCCCTTTTTTCCTTTCTCTTCCCTTTGGGAAGGCAGAAGGATTCATAGAGAACCTCTGCCACTCATCACAGTCATCACTATGTCACACTGGGCCATGCCTGGCCAAGCCCTACCCTTGACATCCTTTTTCTGTGTTTTGAGGTCTTGTGACTTAAGCAGTCACCTTTGTGTCTTTTCTAAACCAATTCTTATATATCAGACATTACAGAGGACCCTCAGTTGTATCACAGCTACCTAACAACTAGCTTCAGCATGTGTTTCTTGGCTAAAGATAGGAAGTTAAATATCTTTTATAACATGGAATCAGGTGAAAAGAGCAGTTTTCCTAAACTCTCCAGAATAACAGGTAAGTGTTAAAGCTAAGCAAAGAGAACTTCCCTAACTGTAACCCTGCCTAATTTTCTGCTGATAGTATATTTTTCTTATATTTAAATATTAATGTCCTTTGGCAAGTGCATTAGGGCTCAAGTGATAAATCTAAAACATATAGTTGCTTATCTCAACCATTAAAGTTGGGCTGATGGTCTCCTGAGTATTGAGGATTGACCATGTATGCATTATTCATCCAAGATGGTTACATGTCATTAAGCCCAGACTGAGTTTCATTTGACTTCCTCATGTGCTGCGGGCAGTGAGACTAGGGATATATTGATATTTGCAAAGTGTATTGCAGATCAATATGATACACTTTAAGGTAATTGTCCGTACAGAAGGTAGTCACAAACTTGTGAGGAAAAGATGCCTTTCATGAAGAGGTTAGTTTCAACATCTTACCTACATATGTACTCTGAATTCTTCTCTTTTCTGGTGTAAAACAATCTACTCTCACCTCAAGGCTGTTTATTCTGAAATAACATTTCTTTATTCTCAGAGGGTTCCTTTGCTGTGCATGGTAGCCCCTTTTGGGCTTTCTGAAAATGCTTTGCCTACAGAAATCAGATGGTACAATTCTTTGGTGCCACTCATCAGTGTGTTCCTGCATCAATCTGCACATCTGTTACATGCTTCTGCTGGAGCACAAGGAGATGAAGGTGTGCTTTCCATCAGCTTTCTGGTTCTAGTATTTAGTGTGACATTTAGCAGTAAGTTTAGTAGGGTGCCTTCTGCAAACACACACAGCTGTTGCATCTCTAATGTCATGCAACCCACACAAGGATGTAGAGTTCGTCTTTAGGTGTGGCTGCATTGCACTGGAGGTTGCTGGGCTGCAGTAGGTGGTGATCCAAGGGCATTGCCAGAGCCTTATGTGTGTTGACTGACTGGCTACAATACTAATGAAGGAGACTACAATTCTGAAAACTACAACTACTACAACTCTAGAACCAGAATGACTCTTGCTGCACTGATGCTGAATCTAGGTGCTTATAAATACCTAAAGGGTTGGGATCAAAAAGATGGGGTCAGACTGTTTTCAGTGGTGCCCAGCAACAGGACAAGGGGCAACAGGCACAAACTGGAACACAGAAGGTTTCACCTAAACATAAGAAAAAGCTTCTTTCCTGTGAGAGTGCCAGAGCACTGGAGCAGGCTGCCCAGAAAGGTTTTGAGGTCTCCTTCTCTGTAAAGATTCAAAACCCACCTAGATGTGATCCTGGCCAACCTGCTTTAGGTGACTCTGGACCAGACGATTTCCAGAGGTCCTTTCCCACCCTCACCATCCTGTGATTCTCTGAATCTCTAATTGTCTGTCCTAGAGCCCTTATATGGAATTTTCATAAGCGGGTGTCACATTACCTGTTGTGATGGTTTGAAACTGTCTTTTTAATTTTTCTTTGCAAAGCTCAAGCAGAGAAAGTGAAAGAGTGTAAATAAGTCACTATTGGGTGTAAGAAAGCAAAATAACGATTGTTCTAAACACTTCCATTGGATAGATAGAAATGTTTAAGAACTATTACTCAAAACAAAATGGGGCACTCTGCAATCTGCAGTCAGGGCAGCTTGCTGGGCTGTCTGGCTGCTGTTCCTTCTTCTCTTCTGGCTGAAGATAACACACACTGACCTTGGTGAGCTAAGTTAACAACTTATCTGCTTTAGCTAACTCTGCTTTCTGCCAGGGGGGATCTGGGGGAGGAAGCCCCTGGGAGAGAGGCCCCTTGGGAAAGGTCCCCTTTGGGGGCAAGCAAAGTGATCTTGGTTGTGCTTTTCTGTTGATAGTATATATTTGTGAATGTTGTGAATTTTGTATATTCATACATACTCATTGCATTTCATCGCAGATTGTAGATTCTGCTTGTAAATACAGCTTTCATTTGCTTCTAGACTGAGCTAGCCTGGTTATTGTCAGTGTGTGTGGGGGGGGGAATTTCAGCTCACACTGACACACCTGTTTTACTCCTCTGTTCTTATTTTGGGCTGTAGGACAGCAGAATCAGAAAGTACTACATGAACAAAAATTTCCAAGAATATGTCAGATGTTGTAGGTTTTACTGTGTCATTGACTTGCCCTGAAAGGAACTTGTCAGGCTTGGAAGTCTGGTGCAGAACAGTTCCTTAGCTTTTATATACCCCTATGCATTCATATCTTTTTTTTTTTTTCCCTTTAGACTGTGACTGTACACTGAAAGTCTTAGAGCATGTAGACATACTTTACCTGCAGCTAAACCAGA
Organism: Indicator indicator; assembly: GCF_027791375.1. Classification (NCBI taxonomy): domain Eukaryota; kingdom Metazoa; phylum Chordata; class Aves; order Piciformes; family Indicatoridae; genus Indicator; species Indicator indicator. The sequence continues at coordinate 28,290,804 of NC_072015.1, forward strand.
AAAGAATGATTGTCCCCCTGTACTCAGCACGGGTGAAGCCACACCTCTAATACTTGGTTAAGCTTTGGGCTTGTTGTGACAAGAAGGACATTGAGGTGCTGGAGCAGGTCTGGAGAAGGAAAAAAAGTGGTGAAGGGTCTAGAGAACAGGTCTTGTGAGGAGCATCTGAGAGAACTGGGATTGTGTAGTCTGGACAAAAGGAGGCTGAGGGGTGACCTTGCTTTCTACCTCTCCCTGAAAGGGGTGTTGGTCTTTTCTCCCAAGTAGCAAGTGATAGGACAAGAGGAAATAGCCTCAAGTTGTGCCAGGAGAGGTTTAGGTTGGACATCAGGAAACATTTCTCTCCTGAAAGGGTTGTCAAGTCCTGGAACAGGCTGCCCAGGAATGTGGTGGAGTCACCACCCTGGAGGGATTTGAATGGATGTGTAGATGTGGTGCTGAAGGACGTGGTTTAGTGGTGGATTTGACAGTTGTGGTTTAACAGTTGGGCTTGATGATCTTATGGGTCTGTTTCAATGTAAGTGATTCCATGATTCTATGAAATCTACATTTATTTATGTGTGTGCATGCTTGAACTATGACCAGGAACTATGAATTTATGTATTTTTACATTTCGGGCTTTTTTTTTTTTTTTAAGCTGATCCAAGAAAAATTGCCACCATAAATGATATGAAAAATCTGGCAGGAAATTCCTCCCTCCTCAGAACTAGAGGTCCCTTACATCATTCCAATGAACATATGCATATCATTGTGATGATAACAATTTGTCTGTAAAAGAAATACAAGGCTTAGATCTGCTCCAGAGAAGTTAGGAGATGATTGACTTGCTAACAACTTGTAAGGTAGGAGGATTGAGTTGAAAGTCTCACAACAGAAAATGCGTAAGATATCCTTTGTGCTTCTGACAGGTTCTCAAGACATACTTTTTTGGTAAGTAAAATAAAGAACACTTTTGTTTATGGGACTAGCAATGCCAAGACAACTCCCCAGCAAAATGTTCTGATTTTATTATTTACGATTTGTATTGTAAATTCTGCTGGAAGCCTCCATGAAGATCTGGAGCCATGAATACATATTAACACTCCCTGCTGCACAGAAGTAAAAATCTCCTGAGACAACACAGATAGTGGATGTAGAGAGTTGGAGGAGTGAGATATAAAGGTATTTTTTCACTGTAACCTTCTGTTGGTTAATAATGGTGGAATGGAAGCCACAAGTCCAGTCCTGCCATCTCAGAGTGGCAGAACCCCACCAAATGCTGCCACTGTTCCCTCCTTGGCCTCTTGATTCATTCAGTTCAAATACCTGAACTCTACAGGCACTGAAAACCCTCAAGAGAAAGGCATCTGTATTGATTATTTCTGCAGAACAGGTTCTGCATCTCCCTGCTAGGGAGTTTACCCACACAGCAAAAGTTCTTCTGTCTGTAAAGAGTAAGAGTCATCCCAAGTGTAAAGTGCAGGGGATAATGAAGGAACTGTGTTAGCACTCATTTAAAAAAACCCAAACAAACATTTTTGTGATATTTTTTCCCCAGTTATAACTTGTGCTATGTTACTGGAGAGCCACAGCTAAAACATATGTAGGAGTTACATTTGCATAAAAGACTCCACAATAAGACTCCTCCCTATGAGGAGAGGCTGAGGGAGCTGGGGTTGTTTAGCCTGGAGAAGAGGAGGCTCAGGGGAGACCTCATTGCTGTCTGCAACTACCTGAAGGGAGGCTGTAGGCAGGTGGGGTTTGGTCTCTTCTCTCAGGCAACCAGTGACAGAACGAGAGGACACAGTCTCAAGCTGCACCATGGGAGGTTTAGGCTGGATGTTAGGAAGAAATTCCTTGGCCATTGGAATGGGCTGCCCAGGGAGGTGGTGGAGCCACCGTCCCTGGAAGTGTTAAAAATAAGACTGGATGTGGCACTTAGTGCCATGGTTTAGTTGATTAGATGGTGTTGGGTGATAGGTTGGGTTTGATGATCTTGAAGGTCTTTTTCAACCTGATAAATTCTGCGATTCTGTGAATATTTGACTATTCATATTTAGAGCTAATAGAAAAACAAATTTCCTGGCTTTCATGAGGAGGGGTTACGATGGAACTCCGAAGACATGTCTATATAAATGTCAGTCACTTTGTCCAGTCTTCAAAGGGAAATGATCATAGAATCAAAGAATCATGGAATGGTTTGGGTTGGAAGGGACCTTTGAAAGTCATCTAGTCCAACTCTCCTGCAATCAGCAGGGACATCTTCAACTAGATCAAGTTGCTCAGAGCCCCATCCAACCTAACCTGAAATGTTTTCAGGAATGGGGCTTCTATCACCTCTCTGGACAGCCTGTGCTGGTGTTTCACCACACCTCAGTGTAAAAAATTAGTTCCTTCTCTTTTGTCTAAATCTCCCTCTTTTAGTTTAAACCCATCACTCCTTCTCCTGTCGCAACATCACCTGCAAAAAAGATTGTCCCTGCCTTTCTAATCAGTCCCAAATGATAGAGAAGTTTAACAATTGTGACAAGATTAGGTGAGACATGTTCATGAGACACTCATGAACACTGATAGATACGTAGGTGATAGAATTAGATGACTGAACAAGTCATGAGCATCTCAGATCTCAAAGTTCCTCTGCTGGTATGATATTGGGCTTATGCACTAAGTTATGGAATGTATTGCAGGGTAAAAGGTCATAAAGTATGAATTCTTCTTCCAAGCATATATATAGTCCATTATGTCATAATGTGCATGGGACTCTTATCATGTGAATAATATTCTAGTTAAATATAATATAAATAATTTTTCACAAGTCCCTAGGCACCAATTTATGTGACATATTATAAAGGCTCCAAAAGAGTCTCTTTTGGAATGGTTCCAGTCAATTGGACTTTTAACTGGTTTGGTAAGAAGTTGAGAATCTGAGAATGAAACTGGTCCCAATTAGGCTGTAAAAAGTGTTTTATAAATGAGAAACACACCAGTGATTTAGAGCCAACTTAGAAACAGAGCACTACTGTTTTGTGTGTAGGACTGAGCTTGGAGGGTAAAGGGCAATTTCGAGAATAGCAGCTTTATATTTCATCTGATTCTGTGCCCAAATGAGCCATCATGTTATTGAAAATCCACTGTTTGAGTGGGTTAAGGACATGACAACCAACTTTGTCTCCAGATGGCCAAATAGACCCAGCATGTGGCTTCTTTCTGAGAACCTGCGTCTAAACTGTGCCTTTCTCGGGGCCGCTCTCTTATTTCCAGAGATCAAAGGGTTGTGAACAATGATGCAGTCTAGTTGGAGACCTGTAGCTACTGGTGTTTCCCAGGGGTTAGGACTGGGTCCAGTCTCATTCGACATACTCATCAATGACTTGGATGAAGGCACAGAGTGGACCCTCAGCCAGTTTGCTGATGGTACAGAACTGGAAGGAGTGGCTGACACCCAGTGGCTGTGATGTCTTTCAGTGAGACCTGGACAGGCTGGAGAGTTTGGCAGGGAGAAACCTGATGAAGTTCAACAAGGACAAGTTATAACTCCCTGCACCAGTGCAGGTGAGGAACTGACCTGCTGAAAAGCAGCTGCACAAAGAAGAACTTGGGATTCCTGGTAGACAAGTTCACCATGAGCCAACAATGTGTCCTTGTGGCCAAGAAGGACAATGGTGCCTGGGATACCTGAAGAATGTGGCCAGCAAGTTGAAGGAGGTTCTCCTGCCGCTCTACTCTGCCCCAGTGAGGCCACATTTGGAGTACTGTGTCCAGTTGTGGCCTCCCCACTTCAAGAGAGATGAGGAACTACTGGAGAGAGTGCAGCAGAGTGCGCAAAGATGCTGAGGGAACTGGAGCATCTCCGTGAGGAGGAAAGGCTAAGAGACCTGGGGCTGTTTAGCTTGGAGAAGGGACGACTAGGAGGGGATCTTACTAATGCTGATCAACACCTAAAGAGTGAGGGTCAAGAGGATAGGCCCAGAGCCTTTAGAGTGGTGCCCAGTGGCAGGGCAAGAGGCACAAACTGGAACCCAGAGGGTTCCATTTGATCAAGAGGAAAATCTTTCCTGTGAGGGTGCCAGAGCCCTGGAGTAGGCTGCCCAGAGGGGTTGTGGAGACTCCTTCTCTGGAGAGATTCCAAACCCATCTGGAAATTGCAGTCCTGGGGAACCTGCTGTGGGTAACCCTGCTTCAGGACGGGGGCTGGACTAGATGTTCTCCAGACGTCCTTTCCAACCTCTTCCACACTGTGATTCTGTACCTTGCAGCAAACACTTTGAAATGCATTAACTGGACTAATTTTTTGACTGCAGAAATTTGACATCATCTGTTCGTATATCCTGAGTGCTTCAGGAGCATGAATCATTGGCTTTGTTAGTCTCAACCTTCCTCTATAGCTCTTGTCCATGTGAACTTTCACAGGCAGTAGGGCTCTGTACAATGGCCACCGCTGCATGTCTTGGGATATTCTTAAACCAGGAGCTGAGAGGTCACAGAGGAAACAGGTACCCACTGGAACTAAAGGATGTATGAGGATGCTTCATTTACTCTGATGCTGTTTTTGAACAGTTTTATGACTCAGGGAGTCACATTGAGAAGTAGGGTTAACAAGATGGTCAATTAAGTGTGGCTACATCAAAGCTGTGGTAGATACTGTGATTGTTAGCATAGTTCTGCCCTCTGAAACCTGGAAAATGCTGGCCTCCAAAAGTTAGGACTAATTTTCACTATCACAGGGATGTGTTCCCTGGTTCTATTCTTTAATGCTTGACGTGGTTTGATATCAGCTGTGACCGAGTACTTCCCAAATCACTAGAATTTAAAATGAAACAGTGATTATTAGCTACTTTCAACATCTGTGGCTTAGGTCTCATATATTAATGATAGAGAGCAAAGATCATAAACCCACATCACCAGAAAACACAGGTGACTGTGGATGGGAACTTCTTAGCTGGAAAAAAAGAAAATTTTTCTCTTGGCAGAGTTATCTAGTGACACAACACAGAATCACAGAATCACAGAATCAGCCGGGCTGGAAAAGATCTCAGAGATCATCAAGTCAAACGTCATGCACCTCGTAACAACTAAACCATTATTCCACATCCAATCTTTTTTTGAACACCTCCAGGGACGGTGACTCCACCACCTCCCTGGGCAGCTGATTCCACTGGCCAATTACTTTTTCTGTGAAGAACTTTCTCCTCACCTTGAGCCTAAACTTCCCCTGTGCAGCTTGAGACTGTGTCTTCTTGTTGTGTTGCTGGTTGCCTGGGAGACGAGACCAACCCCCACCTGTCTACAACCTCCCTTCAGGTAGTTGTAAAGAGCAATAAGGTCTCCCCTGAGCCTCCTCTTCTCCAGGCTAAACAACCCCAGCTCCCTCAATCTCTCCTCACAGGGCTTGTGCTTGAGACCTCTCACCAGCTTTGTGGCCCTTCTCTGGACATGTTCAAGTATCTCAATGTCTTTCTTAAATTGAGGAGCCCAGAACTGGACACAGTACTCAAGGTGTGGTCTAACCAGTGCTGAGTACAGGGGCAGAATGACTTCCCTGCTCCTGCTGGCCACACTATGCCTGGTGCAGGCCAGAATGCCATTGGCCTTCTTGGCCACCTGGGCACACTGCTGGCTCATGTTCAGCCAGCTGTCAACCAGTACCCCCAGGTCCCTTTCCACCTGGCTGCTCTCCAGCCACTCTGACCCCAGCCTGTAGTGCTGCTTGGGGTTGTTGTGGCCAATGTGCAGAACCTTGCACTTAGACTTGTTGAATGCCATCCTGTTGGACTCTGCCCATCTGTCCAGCCTGTCAAGGTCCCTCTGCAGAGCCCTCCTACCCTCCAACAGATCAACACCTGCTCCCAACTTGGTGTCATTTGCAGACTTACTAATGGTGGACTCTATCCCCTCATCCAGATCATCAATAAAGATATTAAACAGGACTGGGCCCAACAGTGATCCCTGGGGGACACCACTAGTGCCTGGCTGCCAGGTGGCAGTGGCACCATTCACCACCACTCTTGGGGCCTGGCCCTCCAGCCAGTTCCCAACCCATCACAGAGTGCTCCTGTCCAAGCCACAGGCTGACAGCTTGGCCAGGAGTTTGCTATGGGAAACAGTGTCAAAGGCCTTGCTGAAGTCCAGGCAGACTACATCCACAGCCTGCCCCACATCCACCAGGAGGTCACCTGGTCATAGAAGGAGATCAGGTTGGTCAGGCAGGACCTGCCCCTCCTAAATCCGTGTTGGCTGGGCCTGATCTCTTGGTCATACTGTAGGTGCTGTGTGATTGCCCTCAAGATGATCTGCTCCACAATCTTGCCTGGCACTGAAGTCAGGCTGACAGATGTAGTTTCTAGGATCCTCCATCCGGCCCTTCTTGTGGATGGACATCACATTGGCCAGCTTCCAGTCATCTGGAACCTCTCCAGTGAGCCAGGACTGGTGGTAAATGATGGCCAGTGGCTTGGCAAGCTCATCTGCCAGTTCTCTCAGTACCCTGAGATGGATCCCATCTGGTCCCATGGACTTGTGAGGATACAAGTTGTTCAGCAAGTCTCTAACTGCTTCCTCATGAATTTCAGGGGGACTATACTGCTCCCTGACCCTATCTACTGGTTCAGGAGGCCAGTTATCCTGAAGCCCTCCTGACTTACTGTTGAAAATTGAGGCGAAGAAGGTATTTAGTACCTCTGCCTTTTCCTCATCTTTAGTTACAATATTCCCTTCCACATCCAATAAAGAGTGAAGGTTCTTCTTGCCCCTCTGTTTAGCATTCATATATTTATAAAAATGTTTTTTACTGTTTTTCACAGAAGTGGCCAGTTTAAGTACTAACTGGGCTTTTTCCTCTCTAATTTTTCTCCTGCATGATCTAACAACATCCTTAAACATATCTCAAGTTCCCTCTCCCCTTTCCAAAGGCGATACACCCTCTTTTTTCCCCTTAATTCCTTCAAAAGATGCTTGCCCATCCAGGCTGGTCACCTCCCCTGGAGGCTCATCTTTCAGCACATTGGGACAGCCTGTTCCTGTGCCTTTAAGAGTTCCTGTTTGAAGTAGGTCCAACCATCCTGGACCCCTTCATTCTTAAGGGCTGCTTCCCAAGGTACTCTCCATGTTAGTTGCTTAAATAATCAACTAGTGGCTATCCTTCAGGATACTTAATAAATATAGGGGCTGCTTTTGACTGATAAATGATTACAGATTTACATGCACAACATTTTAAGAATGTGTCTGTGTCTGATTCGTGTTACTTTTGACAACCAGGGCTAAGAAAATTTTTCTCAAACAGCAGAAATTTTTATTACTTACAAAATTTTCAAATATTTGATAAATATATATATTGAGTTTGGGAATACTGCTAATGAATGTAGAAAGCAAAAATCCCAAAGACTGAATTTTCCACAGAGCTTTGAAAAACACAATAGGTTCCCACATTTGGAATACTGGAAACCTAAACTTCCCCAAAGATGAATACTTTTCTGTTTCACACTGTAGCAGATATTCTGATTTAGATCATGGAGACAACTGTCATGCTACAGAGAGAGCTGCATTAGCCATACCTCTTTATATCTCTGCTGGTTCAGCTGCAGTCTCTGGATTATTGACATCTTGTTGGCAAGTCTGGAGCTAATGCAGTATGTTGCAAAAACCCAATATTTCTTTCTTTCTGACTCTTCTGCATGAAAGGCAAGCTGAAAGAGGCATCTGTTCACCAGAAAGGACATATAAGGACTTGTAATGACCTTAACATCATTTTATCAAGTCTTCTGATGGAATCAACCACTTTATTGGATCATTGAATCATAGAGTGTTAGGGGTTGGAAGGGACCTCTGGAGATCATGTTGTCCAACACCCTTGCCAGAGAAGGATCACCTAGGCAGGCCACACAGGAGCACATCCAGGTGGGGTTTTGAAAGTCTCCAGAGAAGGAGACTCCACAACCTTTCTGTGCAGCCTGTTCCAGCACTCCATCACCCTCATAGTAAAGAAGTTTCTCCTCATGCTGAGGTGGACCCTCCTGTGTTCTAGCTCATACCTGTTATTCCCTGCCCTATCACTGGGCACCACCGAAGAGCCTGGCACCTTCATCTTGACAGCCACTGCTCAGCTATTTATAGACATTAATATGATCCCCTCAGCCTCCTCTTCTCAAAACTAGAGCCTCACAACACTGAACATGTCTATGATTCATAATGGAAAGAAGCAGGGGAGTTTTCTGGGACATTATCCCTATGGCTTTCCCATGTTTTCTCTGTGGCTTTTATTTGAGAATTGAAGCCCTAATTATGACAACTGAATGACTGAAACTACCCAAACTGATAAAACACAACCCCCAGTTGATACAACATAATTGTACCACTAAGCTTTCCATTATAAGTTAATTTGCAGTTATCTATGAATTGAAATGGCAGAGAAATTCACTAGAAAAAAAAACAATTAACATAAAATCCTTAGGGTAAAGTAGATTAATGGAGCTATTTGAGAGAAAAAGAATCATTATTTATCAAGCCACAAATAACACTATTAGAACCTGTTATTGAAATGCTCTTTTTCTATATCTTTGAGAGCAGATGTTATTTTCACATTAAATGTTTGGTATTTTGTTCCCTTTTGGCTTTACAATGAAAGCCCACTTTAAATAAAAGTAGTTTGAAATGCAGAGATATTAGCAAGGCATCTATGAAATTTCATTTATTAAACCATTGAAATTTGTTGTCTGCCCATCTAGCCAGTCAGTGTGTGAAAGCTAAAGATAAGGATGAGGATCAGGCAAAGCTGTTTAATAACTGTTGAGCTGTTCAGTGAGCTGTGTTTTGCCTTTGCCTGTGATAATGGAATTGGATTTTTCAGCCTGAGACTTTAGGGAGTAACAAAGATTGTTGGGTAAGATTAAATCTTTCAAAAAGACACCTTTCCATCATTTTATAGATACACTTGTCTCTTACCACACCTACCCAGCAGCTACTTCAAAGCTGCTTGAGCTCATCAGCAGAGACTTTCATTACTTTCCCCAGAGCCCTGCTAGCTGGGCTGGGCTCTGAACAGCCCTCTGGTCAAGCAACTGGGCAGGGCAATGCCTAGCGGAGCAGGATGGATGTCTGGGGGAGTAGGATGAATGCCTGAGGAAGTAGTATGATTTCAGGAGCAGGATGGATACCTAGGGGAGCAGGATGCCTGAGAGAGTGGGATGCTTAGGCCAGCAGGATGGATGCTGGGGGGATGGGGTGCCTGGAGGAGAGGTATGCTTGGGGAAGGATGTCCTGGGGAAGAGGGATAGATGTCTGGGGGAGCAAGATGCCTGGGGGAGTGGGATGGATTCCTGAAGGAGCAGGATGCCTGGGAGAGTGGGATGCATGGGGGAGTGGGATGGATGCCCGAGGAAGCAGGATGCCTGGGGGAGTAGGATGGATTCCTGAGGGAGCAGGATGCTTGGGAGAGTGGGATGGATGCCTGGGAGAACGGAATGGCTGGGGCAGTGGGACAGCCAGCCTAAGCGCAGGCTGCCTGCAGGTCGCCTTCTGAGCACCACAAGAGGGTGCGAGCGCCCTGTGCGGCCACCTCACCGCAAGGAACAGGAGGTTTTGTGAATGACATTAGCAGAGAAAGAATTCCCTATAATGTCAAGGGGAGCAGAGTGACTGAGGGCAAGGAAATGAATCAGATTAGAGGGCCAAGGCCTCAGCCTGTTCCCCCGTTGTTGATGAGGTGAGATCGTTCAGCAACAACCATGGGTTGTTCCTGCCTAGGTGAGTGGGTCTTCAAAGGAGAAGATTTATTTATCTGTTTCTGGGTTTTTTAGCTCAGCCTTTTTTACAGAGGTAGTGGAAGTTTAGCAAGTCACTGGCAGTAGGGGAAATGGCTTGAACTGAATCCCGAATTTCTGGGGACTTTCTCATGCTAGAGAAAATACCTAGTGGGTGTGTAAACATCTCTAGAAGTGCATTTGGACCTGTAGCAGTAAAGGAGGGCTATCCTGGGCCAAATAGCAACAGGTAACTCTGATGGAAAAATGTTTCCTGCTCAAGAGTTCAACACTTTCTCAGTTACTTCTCAGCTGTTTCTCAGTTGCTTGGTTGTTTTAGAGCAGTAGGTGGAAGTGCCATTCAAGCCGAGAGGCATTATTTAAAATACTGTGTGCTCTTCTGAAGCTGCTTTTCTGATGCTACAGGAGATGAATGTAGAAATAAAATTTCTACACTGCTATTTTTTAAAATATGTGGGGTTTTTTTGTAATTTTGTTTGGTTGTTTGTGTGTGTTTCTTTTTTCTTTTTTTTTTTATAAAAATTGAATTAGGGATAACTTTTCTACTTTACAAGCACATTGCTTTCCTAAGTCACCTTTCAGTCCTAATAACTGATAAAATCAAGAATAAATCAAGCTCAAAGACTCAGTCATAAGCAGAGATAAACCGTGGACAAGGGAACAGTATCTAAGCTAGGCAACAGCTCTCATGTGCCATGTTCTCAAACCCTCTTCTACTGCAAAGCAGAACCTTCCCAGGTTTTAACACAACATATTAATACAACAGATTAGAACACAGGAGGCTTCCCTTAAACATAAGGAGAAGCTTCTTTACTTTGAGGTTGCCAGAGCTCTGGTCTAGGCTGCCCAGAGGGTTGTGGAATCTCCTTCTGTGGAGAGATTCCAAACCTGCCTGGGTATCACAGTCCTGGGCAACCTGCTCTAGGTGACTCTGTTTTAGCAGTGGGGTTGGACTAGGTGATCTCCTGAGGTCCCTTCCAACCCCTACTATTCTGTGACACTCATTTATTTACACATTTATACAGATTTAAAAGAGAAATTGCTTCATATCTTGTGTGTGTAAATTCTCTATCCATTTCTAAATATCCCAGGACATTTGTTGTGAAACTTCCTGGAATTTAGAAATCCAGTATTGGAATCTGGTTATATAAATTATTTTCTGTAAGAACTGCCTTTGAAGCATAAGTCATAAAATATGAGTAAAAGCAAGATAGGTATAAAAGTCCTCTGAAGGAAACATAACTCTAATGAACATTGTTCATCTGTGAATCTAAAGCCCATAGTAAGTGCAAGTATTTTATGTGGCATGCTTGAGAGGGACACATTTTGATCCAGGCGGGAGCTCTGATTTTACTTATAGTGGAGTGATTAAAATATTTCTTAAGAAAAATATTTCTTAAGAAAACAAAATATTAAAAAAAAATTAAGAAAAAAATATTAAAATATTTCTTAAGAAAACAAAAAAGAGAAGTCAATAATTTCTAGAGCTTTGGGAACTGTCTGAAAATGGCTACAGCTATTCTACCTGCAGCTGACATTTTATCTGATGAGAAATCCTAGTGCTTAGTTGGCTCAGTAAATACATGGAAGGAAGGATTTTTCTTCTGATTGCAAGGAAAAGTCAGAAAAATGAAGGAACTATAAAACGCAGATTCAGAAACTGGCAATGTTTCCTTCTGAGCCAACAGAGCAGTTCAGTTCAGTTCAGTGTTGAAGTTTCTGCATTAAGTTTCTATTGGAGAATCTTTCCAATGAGGAGAAGCTGAAAATCCTGGGGCTGTTCAGCCTGGGGTAGAGTAGATAGAGAGGGCTTCTTATTGATGCTGATCAACATCTAAAGGGCAAGGGTCAAGAGAATGGGGTCAAACTCTTTCCAGTGATGCCTAGCAACAGGACGGGTGGCAATGGGCACAAACTAGAACAGAGAAAGTTTCATCTGAAGTTGAGGAAAAGCTTCTTTGCTGTGAGGGTGCTGGAGCACTGGAGCAGGCTGCTCAGAGAGGTTGTGGAGTCTCCTTCTCTAGGAAGACTTCAAAACTGCCTGGACATGGTGATCCTGGACAGCCTGCTCTGCATGACCTTGTTTTATCAGGGGGTTGGACTAGATGATCTCCAGATGTCCATTCCAACTGTCTCCATTCTGTTATTCTGTGATTCTGTGATTCTGTGATATATTGCATCCATTAAAGACTTGATCATGACCACTTGATGAGCCACAAAAAGAGAACCATTGCAACTAACTCTACTGTGACAAAATTCCATCCTGATCATCATAATATTGTTATGCCCCTTCTGTGGGCATTTTCCTGTGAATGTAATACTATCAGGTTTGGGTGTTTTTTTTGGGCTAAGAAGGTCCCATAAAACAAAATGTTACCTAGAGCCAAATCCTATGTGTTATAACTGTAAATATAGTTGTAAAAATTTCAACCATCTTTTGTCTCAAACAGCTTTTGAACCACTTTTAGCTGTTAATTTTTTTATAGGATGGTAAGCTTGTATTGCTCTTTATTAATAGACCACTTGTGCTACTTTTGAACACCCTCATGGTTTGCAAAGTGATGAGATTCTCCATGCTGACAAATGCAGACCTCACTATAAACTTTCCATTAAATTACTTATAATATAAGATATTTGGAAAATAGCTAATGGTTGAGGAAGTGTGGGATAAGAGTAGCTACATAACCACCAAAAAGGCACCATCTTACTTGTGAAAATAAAGACAATGATGTTGAAGTTCATTTTCCAAACATATTTTAGCTAGGTGGCATATTTTTACTGACCACTAAAAGACCAAAAAAAAAAAAAAAAGGCATAATGGCTGTGTAACAGTGTGAGAGCTGAAATCCCGCTCCCATGCTGGCAATATTATTCAGAATTCTCTACATAAAAATAAGTGAAAAAATTATATTCACTATAGAGAATTTTTTAGTTGAAGTCAATCAGATGTCTCACATAGTCCAGTCTGGGACGAGTGTGTGGCTTTGCTTTTGCACACAAGGGTATTGACCATGCACCAACTCTTAAGTGGGTCCAGATCAGGGCTACAGAGATGATCAGGGGGCTGTAACACCTCTGCTACGGATGGGCTGAGAGAGTTGGAGTTGTTCAGCCTGCAGAAGAGAAGGCTTCAGGAAGAACTTAGAGCAGCCTTCTAGTATTTCAAGGAGGCTACAGGACATTTGGGGAGGGACTTTTTACAAAGGCATGGAGTGGTAGGAAAAGGGGTAACGGCTCCAAACTGGAAAAAGCTGCATTTAGATTACACACCAGGAACAAATTCTTCCCCACAAGGGTGGTGAGGCTCTGCAACAGGTTGCTCACAGAAGTTGTGGGGGCTCCAAGCCCTGGAAGTATTCAAAAGCAGATTGAATGAGGTCTTGAGGAGCCAGGTCTAACAGGAGGTGTCCCTGCTCTTGGCATGGAGTTGGAATTAGATGATATTTAAGGTTCCTTCAAGCCCAAACTATTCTATGATTCCATATGCAGAATAGTTCAAACCACTTGAAGCAGACTACACTTGGGTTGCTTGTATAAAACAAAATTTTCTAGTCAGTACTCCCCTCGGCTGGAGGGCCGAGCCCAGAGAGTGGTGGTGAATGGTGCCACATCCAGCTGGCAGCCTGTCACTAGTGGTGTCCCCCAGGGATCAGTGCTGGGCCCCATCCTGTTCAATATCTTTATTGATGATCTGGATGAGGGGATTGAGTCCATCATCAGTAAATTTGCAGATGACACCAAGCTGGGAGCAGGTGTTGATCTGTTAGAAGGTAGAAGGGCTCTGCAGAGGGACCTTGACACACTGGACAGATGGGCAGAGTCCAACAGGATGGCATTCAACAAGTCCAAGTGCCGGGTGCTGCACTTTGGCCACAACAACCCCATGCAGAGCTACAGGCTGGGGTCAGAGTGGCTGGAGAGCAGCCAGGTGGAAAGGGACCTGGGGGTACTGGTTGACAGCTGGCTGAACATGAGCCAGCAGTGTGCCCAGGTGACCAAGAGAGCCAATGGCATCCTGGCCTGCATCAGGCATAGTGTGGCCAGCAGGAGCAGGGAGGTCATTGTACCCCTGTACACAGCACTGGTTAGGGCACACCTTGAGTACTGTGTCCAGTTCTGGGCTCCTCAGTTTAGGAAAGATGTTGAATTGCTGGAGCATGTCCAGAGAAGGGCAACGAGGCTGGTGAGAGGCCTTGAGCACAGCCCTATGAGGAGAGGCTGAGGGAGCTGGGACTGTTTAGCCTGGAGAAGAGAAGGCTCAGGGGAGACCTCATTGCTGTCTACAACTCCCTGAAGGGAGGTTGTAGCCAGGAGGGGTTTGGTCTCTTCTCCCAGGCAACCAGCACCAGAACAAGAGGACACAGTCTCAAGCTGTGCCAGGGGAGGTTTAGGCTGGAGGTGAGGAGAAAGTTCTTCACAGAGAGAGTGGTTGGCCATTGGAATGTGCTGCCCAGGGAGGTGGTGGAGTCACCGTCCCTGGAGGTGTTCAAGAGGGGATTGGATGTGGCACTTGGTGCCATGGTTTAGATAGGGTGACAGGTTGGACTCGATGATCTTTGAGGTCTCTTCCAACCTTCTTGATTCTTGATTCTTAATATATACAAGACTGCTACAATTTTCTGCAAGGCCCCAGAGTTTTGAAGGGCACTGAGGCATGCCTAGAATACTCCTAGAAGCTCACTCCACTGCCCCTTGAACTGGTGGTGGCTGCAGTTGCTTATGGTTGTCTGGAGCAGCCCATTCTTGGCTGTATTCCCTTATTCCAGCTTCATTTACATCAGTGACGTCGACAGCTTCTCAGAGGTGGCCATGCTGAGATGACAGCTTGATAAAACGATTAAGAAAGACCTGCTTCCTGCTTCAAAAGTACCATGTGCTCTATCTCTGCTTCTTTGGAACCTCATTTAGTAGCTTTTTAATTTCTCAAGCTTTCTGTAAAGTAAAAACAGTTTGTAAAAGAAAAAAATGATTAATTTGGAAAAGGAAGTAAACTCAGAGACATTTTCCATGTAATTCAGAACATTTGCTAAAATTTAAAGCCTGCTTTGAATGAAACAAGAACTTTATACTTGCTCCTCAGCAGCACTTTGGCACAGAGGCACAGCTCAGGAGGCAGGTCATATATGTGTTATGATTGAGGGAATAAGCTTTTGGGAGTCTCCAAAGGCAGAAAGAGGCTGATTAAACAAATGGAAAGGGAATACAGAAACGAGCAAATATAAAATGAAGAAATGCATCATGAAAAAGCTTGACTTTCTGGTTTTCTTTGTTAAAACCCCTAAAATCTTTGCCTTGCAGTCTGATCTGTAGGGGCATGACTTCACCCAGTGCTTCATAGCTGTGGATGACAGCACCTGTCTGATGTAACGCTGCACAATGAAATGGGAAGTTCACTAAAGTTCAATTCTTTTCTGCCTAATTATGACAAAACTGTTGATGAAAGCAGTGACATTTTCACAGGAGCAAAGCCAATAATTTGATTTCTCAAAAGCTTCAGGACTATAAATTTAGGGATTGTTCTCAAAAGACTCCTGCTTCTATTTATGCTTGTAAGAACTGACCAGTAAAAGCTGCTTAGCAGAGAAACACCTGAGAGTGTTGGTTGATGGCCAGCAGAATAGGTGCCAGTGTGTGCCCAGGTGGCCAAGAAGGCCAACAGCATCCTGGCCTGTATCAGGACTAGTGTAACCAGCAAGAATAAGGAAGTGACTGTTCCTCTGTATTCTGCGCTGGCAAGCCTGTACCTTGAATGCTGGGTTCTGTTTTGGGGCTCTCACTAAAAGAAGGACATTGAGGTGATGGAATGTGTCCAGAGAAGGGCAATAAAGGTGGTGAAGGGTCTAGAACACTAGAATTCTTCTGAGGACCGTCTGAGGGAAATGGAGTTGTTTAGCCTGGAAAAAAAGGAGTCTGAGGGAAGACCTCATTGCTCTCTAACTAACTGAAAGGAGGTTGTAGCAAGGTGGTTCATCTCTTCTCCCTAGTGACAAATGATAGGACAAGGGGAAATGGCCTGAAGTTGCACCAAGGGAGGTTTCGGTTGGATATTATAAGAAACTTCTTAATGAAAGGGTTATCAAACACTGGATCAGGCTCCCCAGGGAGATGATTGAATCCTCATCTCTGGGAGTATTTAAAAGACTCAGAGATGTGGTGCTGAGAGACATAGCTTAGCACCAGACTTTGTAGAATTAGATAATGGTTGGACTTGATGATCTTAAATGATTCCATGAGTCTGATGTAGAGTACTTGTTAACTTGTTGCAGGTTCTCAGCACTGGACAAACCACTACTTGCTGTATGCAGCAAGAAATGCTAAGAACATTTTTTTTTGTGAGTGGGGAAACAAACCAGCATCTTCTGAAATCTCTCAACTTTTTAACAGCCAATTATGGTATGACAGTGTGTGTAACAATTCAGTGTAATATTGCTATCCTACCTTTAGGGAAGGATAGCCACAAAGCATGCAGAAAAGACCTGTATTACACATACCTGGTGGTACTCCTTGTGTTTAGACATTTGAGCATTCACAGAGGATATTCAGTATTTTGACTGTGAGGGTGCTTCCTTAGGAAACATCTGGTGCTAACTGCAACTGGAAACAGCTTTCTAGAACAGATGGAACTCTGGTCTAGTACAATGGTGGCTTTGTTCTCAGTGAGTAAATTTAGGCAGATGAAGAGGAAGGAAGCAGAGTACATGCAGAGTGAGGTCAGAAAGCAGCATGTCTCAGAAAAGCCTCTGCTTGTTGAACAGCAAATTGCTGTTGCAAGATATGAATCAAAGATAAAAGAAAACAAGTAGAAGAGGAAGAAGCTCCAGCTTTGTGCTAACATATGTCTGAACAAAATGCTTCCCATGCTGTTCTTGTGGATCCCCATCACCCACTTTAAGGTGATGATGCTAAGTTCTGTCCTTGGTTCTTTTCCCAATACAAAATCTAGTACCATCTGTGATCACTAATTCAGGCAGGATTGCTTTGTGGAAAGGCTTCTGGGATGCCTCTGTGCTGAGCCTTGTCATTGTCAGCCTTGTTGTGTTTCTCCATTGGTTGTTTGGCTGTCAGTTTGAGATCAGCCTCACTAAACAGGGTTCTTGGTCCTACTCTAGAC
Source organism: Indicator indicator (assembly GCF_027791375.1). NCBI lineage: Eukaryota > Metazoa > Chordata > Aves > Piciformes > Indicatoridae > Indicator > Indicator indicator. The sequence continues at coordinate 28,307,649 of NC_072015.1, forward strand.
ATATATAAAGCACTTGTAAAGCCCTTGTCATCTCACTTATGGTCACAGTTCTTCAAGGGTTAGGGCAGGGCTGGCCATTAGGCAAATGTCAGGGGCTTTCTATGAAGCCCTCTGCCTTCCCAAAGGGAAGAGAAAGGGAATAAATGAGAAAGGCTGATTGGGCTGGGAAAGAAACTGAACCAGCTTTAATGAAAATAATAACAATAAAATGAAATAGACACAAAAAAATACAAACCAATGTGGAACCCAATCTCCAAATAGCAATGACATCACCATTGTCACCACTGATGCTGTGGGCAGGCACAGGGGAAATCCCAGATTGGACTCAGTGGCAAATGGGAACTGGATTCAGGAGCTGTATTCTGGAACGGGATTCAGGAACACATGGATTTCTTGCTGTTTTGTATGCATATTATCTGATTACCTAAGAAATAATGCACATTCCACTACCAGTCCCACAATTACATGGTCTAATTTTGAAGCCCTAAAAGCCACTGTCTCAGTGATTCCATTAGGCTCAGTGGCCATTAAGGAATGAAGACTCATCATGCCAAAATTTGTTTAAATGAACATAAATGCCAGTGATAATAAATAACTTGCCCTGAAAGCCACTCTGTTCATTGGCCATAAGCCTTCTTGCCACAAGAAAATGGAGTAGATCAGAGCACTTGATCTCCACTAATGCTGAGCAAGATGGAGCTACCATTACAGTGTCCATTAAGGTGGGAAATATGTGCAATATTTTGTTTCTCTTATCAGCTTCTTCTTTCTATTATATTGCACACTTTGATCAGATCTTGCTGACATTTTTAACTCACATGCCATTATCACTGGAGGTATGGAAATGATGGCCTGCTGATGATCTCAAATTGTTTTTTTTTTTTTTTTTGTCTGTTTAGCCTGGAGAAGCGAAGGCTGAGAGGAGATCTTCTCAATGCTTATCAATATCTAAAAGGCAGGGGTCAAGAGGATGGGATCAGACTTTTTTGGTGGTGCCAAGTGATAGGACAAGAGGCAATGGGCACAAACTGGAGCACAGGAAGTTCAATGTGAACATGAAGAAAAACTTCGTTCCTGTGAGTGCTGCAGCACTGGAAAAGGCTGCCCAGAAAGGCTGTGGAAGTTCCTTCTCTGGAGATCTTCAAAACCTGTCTGGACATTTTTATCCTTGGCAACATGCTCTAGCAGTAGAGTTGGAGCAGGGTGCCCAGGTCCTTTCCAACTCCCAGAGTTCTGTGATGGTTACCAATCACATATATCCCCTAATAATTTGCTTCTTAATTAGCTGTTAATAGCAGGGTACTTTTCTGGTTATACTTTTAACCTGTAGGATTTTCTTCATGACATCTGCAATATATATGGAAGGCAGCTGATTACTTGGTTCCACCATGACTGAAAATTATGTTTCTTTCTAGAGAAGATAGTGTGCAAATAAGTAACCATCCAGCATTTCAGAACCACTACTCCTACCTTGACTGTATATCATGTATTACAGAAGTGGAAAATACCCACCTATATCTCTTTAGCACATTTTGATCTGTCTTTTCTGTTCCTGTTGTGCAATGTAACTCGTGCAATTTACATTTCTTTATGTAGGACGTTAACCTGTTGGGATGAGTCCAGAGGAGGCCACAAAAATGATCAGAGGATCTGAGGGCTGGCAGCCCTCTGCTGCGAGGACAGTCTGAGAGAGTTGGGGTTGTTCAGCCTGGAGAAGAGAAGGCTCCAGAGAGACCTTATTGTGGCCCTTCACTAATTAAATGGGGCTATAAAAAAAGATGAGGACAGACTTCTAGTAGGACCTGTTGGCAACAGGTCAAAGGGTGCTGGTTTTAAACTAAGAGAGGGGACATTTAGACTAGATAGAAGGAAGAAATTTTATGCACTGAGGGTGGTGAAACACTGGCCCAGGTTGCCCAGAGAGGTGACAGAAGCCCCATCCCTGGAAACTCTCTGGAGGCTCTGAGCAACCTGATCTAGTTGAAGATGTCCTTGCTAACTGTGTTGAGTTTGGACTAGATGACCTTTAAATGTTCCTTCCAACCCAATCCATTCTATGATTCTGTGTAGTTCTCAACTTCCAGCTTTATCAGATGCCTAACAGCACCTTAGCTCAAAGTTATTAAGTAGAGCTCCTATGAAACCTGGGGTCTCTGAATAAGATGCAAGACTGGAAATGAGCTTAGCTGTTACAACGACACAGTCAGCAGGCCATGATTTTTAGATTTCACATGCATGATATTCAGAGCTAAAGCAAAGGAAATTGTTGTAGTAAAAATAGTTCCATGGCTAAAACTGCAGCTGTGCAAGGGCTGTGCTGTCTGGACACACCTATCTGCTGCTTCAAGAAATTCCCTCTTACCTGGCTTTTTTAAACAGGAACAAGGAAGAAAGAAAGAAATACATTCACTGAAGAGGGAATTAATATAGAGTATCTGTTCTTGTTACTTTTATTAGATCAGTCACCTGAAGTGGAATTTTCTGTTCCTTAATATCCTGCTGCAGGGTCCCTGGGCTCTGGCAGGAAAAGGCTTGTCACAGAAGGGACATGTTCATTAGAATCTCATATTTTATTGTTGTGAAGGAGCTGGAGAATTTTCCCTTTAAGCAAGTTCTCATCATCCCTGCATTTTCATGGGGACCAATGCAATTTAATATCTTCATAAATGACATAGAGAGTGGGATCAAGTGCACCCCCAGCAAGTTTGCAGATGACACCAAAGGGAGCAGTATGGCTGAGTCCCTGGAGAGGCAGGATGTCACCCAGACACACTTGGTCAGGCTGGAGGAGTGGGTCTGCATGAACCTTATGAAGTTCAGCAAGGCCAAGGACAAGATCCTGCACATGGGTCAGGGCAATCCCATGCACAAATACAGGCCAGAGGGTGAAGGGGTTGAGAGCAGAGCTGTGGAGAAGGACCTGGGTGTGCTGGTGGCTGAAAAGCTGGACATGAACCAACAATGTGTGCTCACAGCCCAGAAGCCCACTGTGTCCTGGGCAACATCCCCAGGAGTCTGGGTGAGAAGCTAGGAGCGTAGTATGCTGCTGATGCTTGAGTGTTCCAGACCTGTGTTATCATCGGCTACCCATTTGTTACTGAATGATCTCAGTATTTGCAAAGCATCCTAGTCCAGACAACACTGGAAGGGCAGGGCAGGGAAGTGAAGAAAAAGAAAAAAAAAAGGGAAAGAAAAGAAAACAGAAAAAAGAAAAGAGAAAAGAAAAGAGAAGAGAAGAAAAGAAAAGAGAAGAGAAGAAAAGAAAAGAAAAGAAAAGAAAAGAAAAGAAAAGAAAAGAAAAGAAAAGAAAAGAAAAAGAAAAGAAAAGAAAAGAAAAGAAAAAGAAAAGAAAAGAAAAGAAAAGAAAAGAAAAGAAAAGAAAAGAAAAGAAAGAAAAGAAAAAGAAAAGAAAAGAAAAGAAAAGAAAAGAAAAGAAAAGAGAAAAGAAAAGAAAAGAAAAGAAAAGAAAAGAAAAGAAAAGAAAAGAAAAGAAAAGAAAAGAAAAGAAAAGAAAAGAAAGAAGAAAAGAAAAGAAAAAGAAAAGAAAAGAAAAGAAAAGAAAAGAAAAGAAAAGAAAGAGAAAAAGAAAAGAAAAGAAGAGAAAAGAAAAGAAAAGAAAAGGAAAAGAAAAGAAAAAAGAAAAGAAAAGAAAAGAAAAGAAAAGAAAAGAAAAGAAAAGAAAAGAAAAGAAAAGAAAAGAAAAGAAAAGAAAAGAAAAGAAAAGAAAAGAAAAGAAAAGAAAAGAAAAGAAAAGAAAAGAAAAGAAAAGAAAAGAAAAGAAAAGAAAAGAAAAGAAAAGAGAAAAGAAAAGAAAAGAGAAAGAAAAGGAAAGGAAAGGAAAGAAAAGGAAAAGAAAGGAAAAGGAAAGGAAAAGGAAAAGGAAAGGGAAAGAGAAAGGAAAGGGAAGGGAAGGGAAGGGAAGGGAAGGGAAGGGAAGGGAAGGGAAGGGAAGGGAAGGGAAGGAAAGGAAAGGGAAGGAAAGGAAAGGAAAGGAAAGGAAAGGAAAGGAAAGGAAAGGAAAGGAAAGGAAAGGAAAGGAAAGGAAAGGAAAGGAAAGGAAAGGAAAGGAAAGGAAAGGAAAGGAAAGGAAAGGAAAGGAAAGGAAAGGAAAGGAAAGGAAAGGAAAGGAAAGGAAAGGAAATTATCATACAAATACACCCATTAGTGCTGTTAGCATGAGAGCTGGGAAAAAAGAAGTTCTGAGACATCAGACATTGTCGTGAATCCTCTGCTTGCATCTAAGGAGACAATTTTGAAGCTCTTCTTTGGACTGTCCTAATTGCAGCTAGTGAAAGTGAGACAAGTGTTGCAGCAGTCTGGGATACCTCTTGCCTGGCGTGAGCACGCTGTGGAGCGCTTTCTGCTCCGTAACACTACTCTGACTCCTTTCAATCTCTAAGGGCTCATGAAAAAGTTCAAAGTGGGTCACAGACTGCTGTGGGGTGAGAACAGACTGTATTAATTGTCTGCTGGAGGGGAAACTGAGTTGCTACCAGCAATTAAAGGAGGCTAATAGTTCTTTGGCTGATGTAAACTCTTGTAGCCAGTAATTACAACTATTGCATATTCCCTAGACCTGAAGAAATTGAATTGCTGCCATTTTGTCTGAGAAGTGTGAACTGACAGCTTAATTGACTTTTTTAGATGGAGAATGGGAATTGAAGCTGCATGCTAACAGTAAAGTTACTAATTGTAAATCAACAGGTTTTTTAATCGCAGAGAAGTTTTAAAAAGAAACGTGCAGTGGGGATTGAAGCCTAGGGGACTCATGCACAAGAGACTGGCAGCAAGACTTGAGGAAAAGAACTTCTTTTTAAATGCTTGAGAGACACTGCTATGCTGGATAAACTACCACACACACAAAGGAGAATGATGGGAGCAGAGGAGGAGTGAGTGAAGGATGGAAATTTTATAAATATCAAGCAGATTTAGGTGAGTTTCAAAGCCCAGCCCTGGGTGCTAAACAAGTGACAGATGCTGTCTGTGAACTACTTTTCCTTCCTAAATGGGGAGAGAAAGGGAATAAGGGAGAGAGACTAATAGGTTGGGAAAGAAACTAAACCAACTGGAATGGAAAGAACAACAATGAAATTAAATAGAGACAAATAAATACAAACCAATATGGAACTCAACTCCCTGATGGTGATGCATCATCATCACCACTGATGCTGTGGGTGGGCACTGGGATAGTCCCAGACTGGACTCAGTGGCAGACGGGAAGTGGATTCAGGAGCTCCATTTGGGAAGTGGATTTAGGAACACATGGTTTGGGATCAAATGCAGAATGGACAGAGTCCTCCTCAGACACCAGCCATTGAAGAACAGGCTTGACCTTGGTGATCCCTCAGCTTTACACTGAATATGATGTAGATGGAATGGAATCATTTGTTGGTCTGTTTAGGTTCACCTGTCCTGTCTGCTCCTCCCCACTGGTGCCACCTCTTAATTACAGAATTAGTTCTATTCTATCTCAAACCAGGACAATATTTACTGTCATTATTTCTTGCCCTTTGGTTCCATTTGGGGGGGCACTGGTGGTAATGGGAATAAATATGTGTGCTTTCCTAACAATAATTTGGTGAATAGCTTCTAATTCCCAGTCCCTTTAGCTTGCTGCAGTCCCTTTAAAAGTAATGGACATAAATGTAAACCAAAAATATCTATGTTCTTCTATATCTTATTCCCTCAGAAACAGAAATCAATCCCTGCTCCTTATTTCAAACCTTTGATAGTAATGGAACACAGACATGAAAGTGACTTGATCTCTTATTGCTTTCCCATCTCTGTCTATCTTTCCATCTGGAAAAAAACATTTCATAATTTTCAGAACAGTTGTTGAAAGCCTCCCCTGATTTCCTTCTGCAGGTGAAAGAACTTGAAGATCAACTTGTCAGGATAAAATATCCTGGTGCTGCTATCAAAGAACCTCATCTAATGCAGCAAAATGCCAAAGGCTTTTGGCTACCTGTCGGGAGAAGCTTTTGTTTTTCTTGTGAATTTACAAGAGATTATTGGCCCAGGCTTGAGAACCTGGCAGGGATAATTTCTTTATCCTTGATAAATGACAAATTATAAGCAAATCACCATCCTGGTTACTGTTGATGGCAGCTATTGAAACTCATTTTATTTCACTATGACCTGGAAGTGATGCCCTGGTTTGAGCTAGAACACAACCAATTCTGGTCATGGATTTGACTTCTCAGTTCAGTCTCCACTCAGTGAGGGCACTTTCTGAAGTTCAGGGCAGGTTTGCACAGCCAGTGACTGCTTCTGTCAGTGAGAGCACTGATCGGGAGAGTTACTGCTAAGGGCTGGGCTGCAGGAAGGCTCTGTCTTAGACTTGTTCCTCTGCAGACCAAGGTCACTGCCTCATCTTGTGCCCCATGTTGGGGTGGAGGAAGTCAGAGGTGGAACCTGCAAGGAGGAGTGGACAGGACTGGTGACCCTAAACAGGCTGGCAGTGATTCTATCTCATGGATGTCGTCTTCAGGACAAAGCTGAGTGTTCAAGGCCACTGTCCAAGGAGGGCTTTGTTCAGTCTGCTGTTGATCCCAATCCATGAATTTCTGAAGCCAGTTCCTCAATCCAGCTCCTGAATCCAGCTCCAACCTGATGCTGAGTCCAGTATGGGACTTCCCTAGTACCTGCTTAAGTATCAGTGGTGACGGTGACATCTTTGCCATCAGGGGGCTGGGTTAGATATTGATTTGTATAGATTCCATTTTATTGTTGTTATTTTCATTAAAGCTGGTTTAGTTTCTTTCCCAGCCCATCAGTCTCTCTCCCTTATTCCCTTTCTCTTCCCTTTGGGAAGGCAGAGGGGTTCATAGAAAGCCTCTGTGCAAGTACAAGTTGCCTTGTATCTCTCAGTTCTCTGTGTTCTGAGACACCAGATGGTTTTAGAATCTCAACTTTTTATGCAAAGTAAGATTTGAAAATAAGTCATTTGTAGAAATGAGACAAAACCTTCAATCGTGAGAAATCAGTTTCATTAGAAAGTGTTTTAGAAGAAATTGTTTAAAATAATACGTTGTTCTCAAACTTCTATAACAGTGGAAATGGTTTGGATGGCTGCACTGCAAATAATTATGATTAAAACCTGACTGCTTCTTCAGTGTCTGTGAAGGGTGGGCATTTTTCCAGGTGGACAATATAGCAGGTTTGGCATCTCTTTAATAAAAGGAAGTAATGTATAAATCTGAACAGCAGTTGTGGTAGAAGCCTGAAGAGCAGGAAGGATCAGTTTATTAATAGTTTCAGTTCACAGTTAAAAAAAGTTTGTAAGTTGAACAAAAGATTGGCTTTCCAATAATGTCCTGTGTGCTAACAATGATCAGTTCTGGTCATACGAAAACAATATACCAGGAGGAACTTGAAAGTTATTTCACATCCTTTTGTCAGTACCAGGTTCTCTTATTTTATTAGTGGCAAAGCCTTTGACCCCCTTTGGCTTCTGTCTCAATAAGATTTGGTTCAGACAGATGAGTAAAGCTTGTTTTTAGCTGTCTCAGTGTTGTGATTATCGAGGCACAACTAAAGTGCTCCACCATTCAAGGTCAGGCAATACAATGATCTGTGAATACCTTCTATAACATGTCACTTCAAACAGGAGTGTCTGAGGGAGCTGGAGTTCAGTCTAGAGAAGAGGAGGCTGAGGGAAGACCTCATTGACCTCTGCCTGAGGGTGGTTGGAGTGAGGAAGGGACCAGCCTCTTCTACTTGATGTCAAGCAACACGACTAGAGGAAACGGTTACAAGCTGTGGCAGGGGAGGTTCAGGGTGGGCATTAGGAAATATTTCATCACTGAAAGCATTGATGAATGTTGGAATGGTGCTGCGGTCAAGGGGAGGCTTATTTATTAATTACCCTCACAACAATAATTAATAAATGATATGGCAAACGGGTATGAATAAAAATAGTAACCCTTTATTAATATGAAATATGCCAAACTCATAAAAAGGATCGTTGTACAGTCAGAAGACATATTTACAGAGGGAATTATGCAGTCTCAGGGCAAATACAAACTATTCTATGCAAATTAGGAGCCAACAAATTGGAAAGAGAAGGTCCCCGAGAGCAGGTAGCGCTCAGTTACAGCGGGGAGGAGGCTCGATAAGAACCGTTAAACCCAAAAGGCAGTGAATTAGTTACTCACAGCTAATTTCACCCATATAAGGGATGCTGCTGTTGCTGCATTAGCTTTGGGGCACTCTTGCAGGGTGCAGCACGGCAGATTCTGGCAGGAAAGGTTTACCACGTGGTCCCAGGCTGGTCTGGCTTCAGTGGATGGCGGGCGGTTAACAGTGCTCTTGGCGATGGGCACTTGCGTGGTTCCTGGGTAAACTGAGGCACGGCACGATTCTGGTGGCAAGAGGAAGCAGGCTCAGCGACTCTGGCTTCTAGGGCTTGTGGCTTCTCAGGCTTGCCACAAGAAGCCGGCTCATGGCTTTATCCCAGGCTCTGGACCAGGCACTTGAGGCAGGGCAGGGCAACTCAAGGCAGCAAGGCTTGAAGCAAGGCTTCAGCAAGCTTGAGCAAGGCCTGAGCAAGGCACAGAGTATACAAAATGCCAGAGGTCAATTGGTCCAATGGGGCACTGAAGCTAATAGGTAGCTGCCCAATAGAAAAGCGTTCAGCCAGGCTATAACCGCAAAAGGCAGAAGCAAGGACCTTATATCTGGGGAAGCAGTGGTCAGCTTACGTGCTCTTACTCCAGACAGGCAGGGGTCCTGTCCCCTTTCTTCCTTTTCCCACGTTCCCCTGTTTTCTTGCAGGAAGGAGGGGAGAGGAAGGGACCTGTCCAGACATCTTAAGGCCTGTCTGGATTTGTACTGGGCCATGTCATGGCCCTACCATGACAAATGGTCTGCCCAGCACAGTGGTGGAGTCACCATCCCTGGGGATGTTCAAGCAGCATGTGGACCTGGCACTTAGGCACATGGTTTAGTGTTGACCCTTCAGTGCTGTGTTGAAGGTTGGACTAGATGACTGTTGAAGTCTCTTCCAACCAGATATATTCTGTGATACTATTATCCCATTCCTGCTGGAAAACCTTTCTGTAGGTGATAACACTACCTAAAGAAATCAGATTTAGCTGCTAGAGTTGGTTTCTTGACCACTGACGAAAGGCACATGTAAATCATGAAGATGATTTTTTTGCCTCAAGAAGTTCATATGACATTTGTGTCCTATCTAATGTGCTTTGTACCTAATTGTTTTGAATTTCATTTGGCCCTTCTTCTGCTGTGTGGCTTGTTGGCAGAGAGCTTCAGCAATATGGTAAAACAATCATGCTTGATACCTAGGTACCAAAACTGGAGGAGGGCAGTCCAAATTTCTTGTGTTTGAGGGTGGAAAAAGTGTGTGGCATTTATAGTGGGGTGTCTTCTAGCAAGGTTGTGGTTTGGCTTCTGCTTTCCCTGCTGTTGCTGGCTCAGTCCTCTTGATTTAAAGATTTTATTTAAAAATAGGTTTTACTGTATTTTAATTAGGTTGTTTAAAGATGTTTTTACTCTGTGCTTGAACTTTTAGGTGGGCTTCTTTTAGAATCATTTTACATTGGAGTTTCTCAGTATTTATTTTAGCATGCATACTAGTAAGAATGCTGGTTTCCAGCATCCAGGCCAAGTGTTCAATAGTTTCCAGAAGTGTTCAATAGTTTCATGTGACACAATTTTTTGGTGACTTATCTGAGATACTTGATTCTCAGAAACATTTAGGACCCTTCACTGATGTTGAAACCAAGTATTGAGGAAGTGTGTTAGATGCAAGCATATCAGTTTGCCCTGGAAACTATAGACTCATGGAATCAGTTTGGTTGGAAAAGACCTTTATGATCATGCAGTCCCACCATTATCTAACTCTACCAAGCTAAACTATGAGGGGTCAGAGGGATTCTTTGAATGAGTTACTAAACACCAACGTACCCCAAATTCTGCTCCTGACTGTGCGACATTGCTTCCAAAATCAGAATATCTGACTAATGCAGCAACCAAGGGTTTGGTCACACATCAATAGGTCATCTCAGGGAATACTCATTGGTATGTTCCTCATCCTTTTATTCTTTATTTCCTGTGTGCCCACCCTCACACCTGCAGGCATATCTATTGGAAACCAGTAGACATTGGACTATTAACTGTTCTTTAGATTATGGAACAGTCACTTGCTTTTAAAATTCATTGCCAGCAGAAGTGAGAAATGTGCCAACATTGGGGACTTTTAAATCTAAATTTAGAAGCTACTTATTTCATTCACCATCTTTAAAATATTTGTCTTGGGTCTAGCCTGTGGCTTGGCAGTTGTACATGGCATGCATCAGGGTGAGGAAATCAAATTTCAGAAAGACAAAAATTTACTGGATCCTCAGAATTCAACGTGGGTTCCAATTTAGGATCCCCAGCTTGCCTTTGCTTGGATTGCCCTAAGCCCATGCAAGCCTGGGGTCTGGGGAGAGCCTCAGAGAGAAATTGTCTCCCTTGAACTGAGCTATGTATTGCAAGGCTGTGCTAATCCCCACCGGTGGTCATTTTGCTTAACAGTATGTGGGACATGCAACTTATTCTTGGGTAACTTGGATTCAATGTGCAAAAGAAGAGGGAGGGAGGAGAAAGGTCAAAAACTACCGTTTAGCTAATTCAGAAGCATCTGAACCCTCATACATCAAACAACCAGCCTTCATTATTGTGAGGAGCTGCTGTGCTAGGAGAAGCATGGATGTAGAAAAGGGGCCCTGTAAAACTAAATATGAAGGATGTGTTAATAGCTGTTAAAGAACACACAATAATGATTATGAAAAGGCAAGATATTAAGGAGTGAAATGTTTTTTGAGTGACACTAAAACAGATGTACCAAACCTTCTGCCTATTTCTTTATATATACTTAATGCTATAAATAGTAGTATGTACAATGTTATAAATGTATTTAACTTAAAGGCCAGGTAACAAGTAACATATCCAAGTTATTATTCCTCTTAAATATTGAAATGTTAATACAGTCCTAACTGGCATAAGATCTGTTCTGCTTCTGACTCTGGTTAATCTCTTTCTCTCCTAGCCTTCTAGAAGTCATAGAAACAAAGAATCATTTTGGTTTGAAGAGCTCTTTAAGATCATCAACTCCAGCTATTAACCTAGCACTGCTAAATCCACCTCTAAACCATGTCCCTCAGCACCACATCTACATGGCTTTTCAATTGCTCCAGGAATGGGGACTTCTCTGCTTCCCTGGTCAGCCTGTTCCAGGGCCTGACAACTTTTTAAATGAAGATTTTTTTTTCCCCAATATCCAACTTAAACTTCCCCTGGTACAACTGGAGGCTGTTTCCTCTTGTCCTATTGCTTGGTACTAGGGAGAAGAGGCTGACTCCCATCTTGCTCCAATCTCCTTTCAGGGAGTTACAGAGAGCAAGAAGATTTCCCCTCAGGCACCTTTTCTCCAGGCTAAGCAATACCAGTTCCCCTCATCTGCTCCTCACAAGACCTGTTCTCTATATCCTTCACCAGCTTTGTTGCCCTTCTCTGGACACACTTCAACACCTCAATGTCTTTCTTATAGTGAGGTCTCCAAAACTGAACACAAGTCAGTTCAATACAGTGGGTTGTATGCCTTGAGGCTTTGCTGAGCAGTTGCAATAAGGTGATGTGATAGCTCCCTAATGTTATCACCAACCCCTAGCATATTTAGATATCTAATGAGGATAAGTCAGTGATCATAGGTGGGCAGTGCAATGGTGTCCATGTGTAATAACAGAAGCCAATTAGCCTGACAAAGAGGAACAATTTTCAGAGTTTCAGAATGGTGTCATGTTTTTGGTAGAATGCAGGTTGTAGACCTTTGCACAATGTTTTTGTAGTGCTCAGCACATGTTCTGAGGTCAGCAGCATCCACATGAGAGTATGTCACTGGCTGGGAGGAAGCACATGCTTGTTTTCATTAAGCTTTGAAATGGTTTATACCCAGCATGCTGCCAGGTTTGAGTACAATGAAAAAGTAGTAGTCAGCTCTCCTGGGACACACTGATCTCTTAGGTGAAAACAGGACATCTGGAGGGAGAAACTCAGAGCAAGGGGCAGGTGTTATTTAGCTGATGCAGTAGGATTTTGCTAGTCAATGGAAGTCTTCACACACTTCCCTCCTGGGTTATGGCCTTGCTGCGGATACTGCCAGATAACATCACCTTTGGCTCTGGCTGGAGATAACAGTAAGAATTCTGTCTGATAAAATCCAGTAGGAACTGGGTGCCTGAGGGGAAAGGGAAGATATGACCAACCAGGTTACATTAACAATGATCCTTTCAAACAAACAAAAAAAGATCTTTACTGAGGAGAGCATGATTATAATTTGCTTAGATTCATAGTCTGTGAATCCCTAATATTCAAAGGCATGGAATTAATTGTCTGGTATCTTTTTTTTTTTCTTCCCACCAACATGTTCTTGTGCTCCTGGAATTACTGTTTTTCTTCAACCACCCCTCCCCCCCCCTCTTTAATAGCTGTGGCTTTCTAAAGAAAGTCATATTGAAAATTGAATTGACAAGTCTGCATTCTCTCCCTGAAGTCACCACTGACGTTCCAGAGGGAATTTCTACAGTTTGGCCAAACATTAGGCATTAAATATTTAACACAAAAGAGAAGCAATTCAGAAATACTTGGAAACAGCCTCCTACCTGATAGCAATTATGATCTCCCCCAGCTACCCTTAAACAGAGAGCTTTGTTCTTTTAAAGCTATTACCAGAAGGTTTTATTTTCTTAAAAAAAACAAACAACAAAACGAAGAGGAAAACCAACAAAAGACACAGAGCAAAGCTTCTAATGGCAATAAACTTGAAAAGGGCCCATTTTTCTTCAGAAGATGGTTTCTGTCTTAGGCACTACAGGAATAGCTGGTTGCCCTGCACTTGAGTCCCTCACAAAAGAAACAGCCTTCACTCAAGCCATTTTCTTGAACTTGTAACAAATCTTTTTCTCTCACATGTGCAGTAACACAGGAAAACTAAAACAACACCTGAGCATCCTTTGTTTGCTCTGAAATGGAAGGCATTTTAAGTGGTTTTGCTGCCCATTAGTTGCATATCTTGTACCTGATTCAAATGCTGTGACTTGAACAGTGGTTGATATGTCTGCATATCAAAAAAGCTGAGACAGTTCTACCTGCAAAGCCTGCTTAGGTATTCTTTCTTATTTTCTGTTCCTCCTGTTCTGTATGCTGCAGTTTGAGCCTGTAGCTCTTTAGAGCTTGGCAACACTGACAGGAATAAATGCACATTAATCTCAAGCCTTTCTTTAAATGCCAGTAACTTTCAAGAACAGATAAGCACCAAGACATGCCATTAACTTCTATGAGTTTCTTCATACTCCAGAGTTAACATAGAAGAAGGTTCTATGCTGAGTTAGCTGCCACTTAGTCAGGTGTTGGAGATAAGACGGTGGCAGGCAGTGTATCTAGTTAGTTGGTTTGTAATCATCTCATGAAGCTGCATGTTGGGTATCCCTGAGCAAGGGAAATTAATGTCATGAGAGTGGTGAGAGCCTGGAATGGGTTGTCCAGGGAGGTAGTTGGGGCCCCGTCCCTGGAGGTGTTTAAGGCCAGGCTGGATGAGGCTCTGGCCAGCCTGATGTAGTGTGAGGTGTCCCTGGCCAACCCTGACTGATTCTATCATTCTATGATTCCTCAAGCTAGGACGACATGGAATGTCAGGCTCATAGGCCTATGACTGTAGATAAAATGGGTGTTCACCTGTTGATTTGCAGATATTAGACTCAGTTTCTCGTCAGGTAATAACTAATGCTCTTTCCCACAGACCATGATCTTAATTTCTAATGACACAAATACTGTGTTATTAGATATTTTTCCAACACCAGCTTTCTTTGCATATTAAAACTTTTACTGCTCATACACTGCCAATGTATTGGATCTTTGTTTTCTAGGAACTTGTTAATCACCAAGAGGTGATCAGGTATCCCCTGCATCTAGCCATGAACACCATCTTGATTCTTTCTCTCTTGATATTCATTTCTTCAAGGAGGGACAGAAGTCCATTCTGTTCTGCCAGCTCTGTTCCCAGGTTTCCTCATTTTGATACTGACTTCACCTGTCACTCAAAACACCCATGTGCTTTCTGCCCTTGTTACACAAGGAAATCAGCAGACAAGTTTGCTAGATCTTCAGAATATACAGGGCAAGCTTAGACTTCGCTCTTTCAGTGAACCCAGGGGCCAAGGCGTGAAGCTGTTCTTCATGTGTGTACTGTGCAATATAGAACAAAAATAGAAGCCTAGCCTGAAACATTTATGAGCTTTAGACTACGATAAGAGTCATCTGATGTTTGGTGGAAAGAGGGAGCACACTATAAGCTGGCCATGAAGTACTGCAAATCCCACCAAAGGAGAATGGCAGGAGTACAATTTGTCTGCCTCTTCATGAAGTTTTGGCAGAGTTGTGGGGAGAGACAGCTTTTGAGAGGAGCATCTTTAGGCAGAGGCTTGAAAGGCAATTAGTGAAGGTTTATAGAGTGTTCCTCTGACATGAAGGTGAAAGCTCCATGGATGAGTATCTGCTTTTGGTTCTGAATGAGAGATGAAGAAGGAACAGGATGTAAATCTGCTTATGGTGAAATGGCTGACAGCCAAAGCAGCAGAAAAGGGATATGTCAGTGGAGATGAAATAGTTAAAGCTAAGAGAGCAAGCCTTGCAGCTGTTGTCTGAAAAGTCATCACAGGGGTTTTTTTCATTTGGTCATTAAAGACAGAGCTGAAGGACGGGTCTTGGAGTCAAGCATAGTTAAATACCTACTTGAGTTTGTGGATGTAAATCTTTGCAAGAGCAGGACCTTAATGGTTTCTATATGAAACAGATTATTAATCTTGCTTAAATTACACATTTGATCACTGAAGTTCCATTTGACTTTTGTTGTTAGACTTAGGGGTATATATTTTCTTTACCCAAACCTGATATTTCTAAAATTCTATTGTAGCAATATTTTATATTCATCCAATTGTTGTGTCACTGGTAAACAAAAAGACCGACTCTCCTTTTTGTGGGGGTGGGAGAGTGTACTGCTTTCACCAGTTCTGGTCAAGGGTTGGACTTCTCAGCTCAGTCTCTGCTGAGTGATGACACTTTGTAAAGTTCAGGGCAGGTTTGCACAGTCAGGGACTGCTCCTAGCATGAGAGTGCTGATGGGGAGAATTCCTGCCAAGGGCTGGGCTGCAAGAAGGCTCTGTCTTAGACTTGCTCCTGTGCAGACCAAGGGCACTGCTGCATCTTGTGCAGGAAGTCAGTTGACACATGCAGGGAGGAGTGGACAGGACAGGTGACCCTAAACTGGTCAACAAGGTGACCAGTTCCATTCCAGGTGATGTTTGCAGAGAATTGTTCCCATAAATGCTGGCTTATAAAGCACTGCAGTGCAGGAGCAGTAGTAAGTTTCAATAGCATGTTGCTGCCACAGCTTAGATATATTTTTACCTTGTAATGCTATGTACAGTACATTATATCCTCACTCTGAAAATCCATTATGCCTGCTGGGGGAGAGGGTTAGGACTCATTGAATCATGAAGAATGAGATTTTCACATTATACCTGAAACAAAGCACTCAAAGACTTTCATCAGTGAAAATAAAAAGATTTCTCCTTTTAACTTGCCAGGAAATATATGGAGAACAAGTGCTCTCATCAACATCCAAACCTGAAGTGTCCACATTTATGATATAGCTCATGACAACAAGTGTGGGACAAGGCACTGACCTGTAAAAGTTTCTCAGGTAGAAGAGAATGGATTCCCTGCAGTGAGTGAGGTCAACAAGGAGAGAGGTGCTTGCTCTGGGTCTGGCGGGATGGAGTTAATTTCCTTCACAGCAGCATATATGGTGCTGTGTTTCGGATCTATGGCCAGACCAGTGCTGATAACACATCAGTGTCTTGGCTAAGGCTGAGCATTGCACAGCATCAGGGTTTTCTCTTTTTCCCACTCTGCTCCTCTAGAAAGCAAACTGGAGGTGGGAAAAAAGCTGGGAGGGGACACAGCTGGGAGAGCTGATCCCAGGTGACCAAAAGGCTGTTCCATGCCACATAACATCATACTGAACAATAAAATCTGGGGGAAGAGTCTCTGGGGGAGGCAGCCATTGCTTTGAGACTGGCTGAGCATTGGCCTGCTCGTGGGAGGTGTTGAGTCTTCAAGATCTTTTCCAGCCTAAATGGTTCCATGATTCTATGGCTCACACATGCTCAGTGTATTAATCAGTTTGTTCAGTTGTCTAAGACAATGAGCTGTATGAAAAACCTATCTCAAATAACCCAGGGAAGGCAATTTAAAACTGATTACTGTAGAATTCACACACAAACTGTTAAGACTCTTTTCTGCTGGGTTACTTTCAAACTAAAACAAATTAAATCAATTTTTTTTTTTAGTGTAGAGTTGCTGGACCTGTCATGACAACTTTAACTTTGAATTTATTAACATTTTATAGTTAAATTCTCAACATCAGATCTGATTTCTCTGTGAATTTATGATATTTCTTTATGACTTCATGATATTTCTTTATGACTTCAAGATTACATTGAATTGCAATTCCATTTTTTTTTTTGTTACCACTGGACCTGGAGACCTTCTGATTCTGTTCTGTTGCACACTACACCAAGAAGCCTCATTACAACATTGGGTTTTAAAAAAAAAACAACTTAGTGTAGTCATTAAAAAAGTGAACTGCTTTTACGGCAAAATCCATCAAACAGTTTATATGTCATAAAGAAACAGAAATATTATGTGGTGCCTGCATGTTCCATATGTAAAAAATAACCTGGGTCTTTAAAAAAAAACCCTGCAGGCACCCAAGTTTTTTTGCTTTAAAATTACTGTGTTCTGTGAATAGTAGAAATAATAAGTTTTCTAATAACCTTTCACAAAATTTTGTCCGAGCCATGGTGAGCTTTATTCCTCTTGTTAGACCTTAAAATCAAACAAAAAAACTTTATTTACATTGCATTTTGTCACCATGTCCCAGCTCTGCAGAGAATATTGATTTATATTCTGCTGCATGCATGCCATCAGAGTACTTTTCCTTTATCTGATATCTCTGTTCTAGTCACAAGCTTTTGTAGATTATCTTATCAGTACAAGAGTTTTTGAGTTATTATGTCACAGCCTTAAGAATATTATCTGTGGAAACAATTGCTTGAGTATGGAACTGAATGAACGAATTTTGTATGGAAGGAAAAACAAACTCAGTAATAGTAAGCATAAAGTGGTAATTTGTTGTCCAATGTTTGAGGCATTCTGGGAACATAAATACTATTTCATATTTCACAGAATCACAGAATATTGGGGGTTGGAAAAGGCCTCTTGAGATTGTCTTGGTCAACTGCCCCTGAGCAGATTGCACAGGATAGCAATATCCAGGCAGATTTAGAAGGTTTCCAGGGAAGGAGACTCCACAGTCTCTCTGTGCATCCTGCTCCAGTGCTCCATCACCCTCACAGGAAAGAAGTTTTTCCTCCTGTTCAAATGGATCTTCCTATGTCCAGTTCATGCCCATTGCTCTCTGTCCTATCTCTGGACACCGCTGAAAAGAGTCTGGTCCCATTCTCTTGACCCCTGCTTTTTAGCCTATATCAGCCTTTCGTTGCCTCAAGGGGGCCTACAAGAAAGATGGGGAGGGAGTTTTTACTGGGGCTTGTAGTGATAGGATGAGAAAGAACAGAGAAGGGCAGATTTAGACTGGAGATTAGGATGAAAATCTTTACAGTGAGGGTGGTGAGATACTGGAACAGGTTGCCCAGGGATGTTGTGGATGAAAGGACATTTTGATTCTGGGCAACCTGATCTGAGTGAGCTTGCTTTAGCAGGAGGGTTTGGACTGGGTGATCTCCAGAGGTTCATTCCAACCCCCACCGTTTTGTGATTCTGTATCAGAATGAAATATCTAGCTCTCCATGAGCTGATATAACAGGACAGGACAATCAAGACAACTGAGTTACAGAAAACAGAATTTTCTGTAGGAAACAATGTTAATGCTTGTGTAAGTATACGCTGAGAAGAAGTTGTAAGAATGTTCACCCTGCTGTGTTTTATCTCAGTTCATTTTACGGTGGAACATCCCTTAATCTCAGTTTAATGACATGATTTTCCTGTAATGATTTGGCCTCATTATTGTGCTTTCCAGTCATGCTTAATGAGCTTTGAGAAACTTCAAGGATTCAGCATTGTCCACATATCAGTGACTGGAAGTATTTTCTAGGATAGCAAAACTTTACAGAAATATTTCATAGAATTCTTAGTAATCTTTTTTTTTTTTCCCCAAAGCTGAAGAGTCCTCACCTCATTTTGTCTAAAAGCTGTTCTATTCACATTGCTCTTCACCCGACTTTCTCTGTACTATTTCTCTGTGCCTCCTTAGAGCACTTGTGGTATGCAAGAATGGGGTACACTTGCTTTCTTAATGGCTTAAAGAGGTTTTCTGTTTCCTTCTGTTTCTTAAATGTTCTTGACCACTGCCAAGCAGGGAGAGGCAGTTTTAGTTTACTCCAAAATTTGTATTCTTGAGCCATAGCACTAATTTAGAGCCCATCACCTTTATCTACTTAGAAATGCTTTTCTCACATGCAATATTTTGCACTTACCAACACTGAATTCCACCTGTCTTGTTATTTTCTGGCCACTCAGTACAACAGATGCCTCTACAACTCTTGGCAGCCAGGTTTTGACTATCCTGACTTAAGTTTGTATAAATCCTTAGGAAACTCTGTCACTTCTCTGTTCACGTTGTTTGGGGCATTCAGCAAAACAGAATCCTCAGTACAGGAAAACACGCTTGGTAATTGCACACTGAACTATTTTTGGTCAAGAACATTTATTGTTGAATCTCCAACTTATTGGAAGTCAGCCGTTTTTGAGACACAGAGATACAGTAAGCATCAGAGAGTCTACTCAGATCTCTTCCCTTCCTGGATCTTTTGGACTATGGGAGCAGAAGTGGTGGAACAAAGTATGTCTGCTGATCGGGAAAGGCACGGAGATTTCTCTTACAGCCTTAGCTTCTAATTTCATTTCTCATTTGGAATGGCTCCCAAGTGCTTGCAAGCCTTGTCTGAATGCCTACAAGGTAAGTCTTTAAAATAATAAACCAAATTAGAGATGTAATAGCCTAAGATGTTAACTTTGAAATGACAGCTGGAATTTCTCCTTAGAGATGGGATTTGTCTGCATCGCAGTGAGAAGGAAATTGCTAAGCTGACTCTCTGCATTCCTGGAAGCTTTCAGGAATACTTAGCCAATTTTACCTTCAAACTGTGGACCAAAGTAATCCGCAGCATCCTCTCAACCTGGATAATGATGATTTGTGCATGTCGTTGGGATGGACTGAATATGTTTCATAGCTGAGGAAGGCCCCAGAAGTATCTGTTCTGAGATCTGGACTTTTTGTTCCAATAGCATCCTGGTTCCACACAAGTGTTTTTTACCTTTCTCCCCTCTTACAGGCAAATATTTTCTTTTCTGAAGGAATAATTTGCATGCCAAACAAGGCCAGGTCTGATGGTGCATTCAAGCCAATCACATAGATAAATGTATCCTACTGATCCAAGTATGTCCCACAGATGGTGAGGATCAATGATACATCAGAGATCAGAACTCCCAAATTCCCAGCTCTGTAATTTTATGATTGTGTAATGGAAGGACACTGAAAATCATGCCTCTGATCAGCCACACTCTCTGCTGTATCTCTTTTCTCTTCATGGAACCATTTTGTTGGAAAAGACCTTTAGGATCATTGAGTCCAACCATTGTCCAACTCTACCAAATCTGGTGCTGAACCATGCTTCTCAGCACCACATCTCTTTGTCTTTTGTAGTACTCCAGGGATGGGGATTCAACCATGTCCCTGGGGAGCTAGTTCCAGTGTTTTTGAACCCTTTCAGTGAAAAAGTTTCTTCTAGTATCCAACCTAAACCTCTCCTGGTGCAACTTGAGGCTGTTTCCTCTCATCCTATCACTTGCTACTTGGGAGCAGAGACCAATACCCACCTTGCTACAACCTCCTTTTTCTCCTCACAAGACCTGTTCTCCAGACCTTTCAGCAAGACCTGTTCTCCAGACCTTTCAGCAGCTTCTCTGGACCCGTCGTTCTTGTAGTGAGGACCCCAAAACTGAACCCCAAAACTGAATCAAGATGCTGCCTCACCGGTGCTGAATTCAGGGAACAATCACTTCCCTGGTCCTGCTTGTCATGCTTCCTGATACAAGCCAGGATGCTGTTGGCCTTCTTGGCCACCTGGGCACTCTGCTGGCTCACATTCAGCCTCCTTTTTTATTGCTTACTTACTGAACTACATTGAAAAATTATTTTCCAATTCAGCTTGGAAGGGCTGTGAGATATGAATTCTGCAGGTGACTCAGCCACACGTTCCCTCTGCGATGTGCTTGTTCATCTGTTAAATGAGAATGTTGCTTTATACAGGTGTCAGGAAGATAAATTCAGTAAATTTATTGTGAAGCTCTCAGCTGTAGAACCCCTGGGTAGGTTGTTCCACACATCTTCTACCTTTCCCATAGTACATTTGCTTTTCATATTGATTTCCCCTGTACTAATATTAAAAAACTACCTTTTCTGTTCCTTATAGTGTCACTTAACATAAGCTAAATGGAACACTTCTGCTATGAGGAGAGGCCGAGGGATCTGGAGATGTTCAGCCTAGAGAGGGGAAGACTCTGTGGGGGACTTTATTAGCTGCCTTCCAATACCTGAAGGGATGCTACAAGAAGGTTAGAGAGGGACATTTCATAAGCGTGTCTAGCAACAGGACAGAGGGGAATGGTTTTATGCTGAGGGAGAGTTAGGTTTAGACTGGATTTTATGAAGAAGTTCTTCAGTATGGGGGTTGTAGGACACTGGAACAGGTTGCCCAGGGAGGTTGCAGATGTCTCCTCCCTGGGGGTGTTCAGGGTCAGATTGGATGAGACTTTTAGCAGCTGAGTCTAGCTGAGAGGCTTCCCTGCATGGTGGGGAGGTTGGAGTATATGATCTCTAAGATCCCTTCCAACCTAAGCCATTCTATGATAAATAATGTAAAATATCTTATATTTGTTTTTCTTGTCAGAATGCCTGTCTTGGACTATTTCTTTCTGTGTGGATATTGCTTTAATAACTTTCTGTTGTCTCTGCTGCCTGCCTGGATTTCTTTTATGAAATGACATATCTGACACATTGTCCTTGGCTGATCAATGGATCTGAGGACTTGAGATCATTATATAATGTGTTAAGAACTGGATTCTCAAGCTGAGGCCCTTGCTTTACATCCAAGTTTTCCTCTGAATGCTTCAAACTACACAGGTAGAGGCTTTTCCTAGTCTTGCCTTTTACTGGGCTCATTGATCTGATTAGAGTCTAGTCTTGCAGACAGCTGCGTCAGTAGAACTGGAAGTGCAGCAGTTTGCTTAGACCTTGAGCTAGTCTTGCCACGAGAGAAATCATAAAGTGCTGTTGTGTCTCTTGTCAGGCTGCTGGTTTTAAAGCTGCCTTCAGATTATTTTAGGCCTGACACTGATATGTTTGCTAGCTTGCCTCCCTTCAACAGCCCAAAAGAAGCGGCAGATTTGTTTAAAAAAACAAAGTAATACCCCACCATTAGCTGTTTCTGTAGGAAGATTCTGTGTAACCAATACAAAAAGGATGGAAATAGGGAAAAATAGAGTGTGAATGAATGTCAAACACATCACTTAGTACCTTTACTGGAGCACCTAACCCAGGACATTGTGTCAGAAGTCTGTGGATATTGAAAGCAATAAAAAAACCCCAACTCCTTGCCTCTCAAATGAGAGGAAGAAAGAAAAACAGTACTTCCACTATTTAATATTTAAGGCCTCTCTCAATGTGTACTTGGTAACTTAATTTCATTTTTCACACCTATTAAGGCCCATTTAATCCCTTGGCATTAACAAGGTGTGTTGCAAATAAGCAAGATATTTACCAATAGAATTCCAGACTGATCCTTGTGTTCATGAAGTCTCACATTTTCATATTGAGTTACATATTCCTATGAAGAAAATGAAGGTTTTTTTGGTCTCTAGACCTAAGAACTTTTGTAAAGAGAAAAAAAATCTTCAATGGAAAAGCAGATCTCTATACTTCTTTCATAGCTTATTTGGAACATTTTATAGTTGAGTATCTGCCTCTAACAACAGATGTTTTGGGACTTCAGTTGTCCTCTACAATGATGTGCTGGTTTGGGGCCAGACAGATCGTCTCTTGCCCCGAAAGGGACAAAAGAATGAGACTCACACAAATGGATTGGAGAGTGATGGAAAGTTTAAATGGAAAAAGCAATTGGTGAAGCTACAGAGAACTACAAACCACAAAGCATAGTGACAAAGAGTATCCCAAAGCGTACAGAACCCCTCACAGAATTCCCAAAGGCTTCCCAATCCTTCCCTTCTTCCCACCTGAGGGTAAACCCAAACCCCCCAGGGCTCTTTCTTCCCCCTCCCACTGCTAGGCAAGTCTCAGGCTGGCCAGGTCTGAGACTGCCCCCCCCCCCCCTCCATTCTCCTCCTGGCATTAGGCCTAGACAGGCCTAAGAGGCCTTGAGGATACTCCCCCGGCATTACCCGATAAGAGAGGACATCTCCCGTGGGAGCAGAGAGGGAAGAAAGAGGAAGAGAATGACTCTGCAGATGGCCTTATAGGGTGCAGGATTTATGGGTAGAAATACGTCGTTTCCTGTGTCCACCCCTATGGGTGGGCACCCAGGACACCAGAGGTGTATCTCATGCGGCAGTGGCAGGGGGCACCCAGCCCAAACTGCCACAAATGAGTGTTGCAATAATTCATGTAACAGCTTCCCTTGATGTGCAGTGAAGAGCACAACACTAAATCACTCAACACTGTGTGCTTCAGTAATCTGAAGACTCAAAACCATAAATCAGAGCCTAGAAGCTTTAAGGTTAGCCTACAGCTTCTAAAAGAAAGATGATACTGTTGTCTTTGCAGTGAGTTCTACCTCTCAAACATGATGTATCTGAGCACAGAGCTATATTTCACTACTGGAATTGCCCTGTTGCCTGCTGAGGTTGCCATATCTGTGGGTTCATCCAGAAGATGAAAAGCCTTCTTTTCCCTGTGTGCCCTCTGTCAGCTTGGGACATCTTGCAGTGCTGCTGGGCATCTTGGTGGCTGCTGGAAGGGATTCAGTTCTCCGGGGGAGGACTCACATTTTGGGATGATAAAGCCAAGAAGATGCATTAGAGCATAGTCAGAAGGAGTCTTGGAATGAATGTCCCCTTCCTTACAGTTTCTGTCTTTTTGTAATGTCTCTGGTGAGCCATGACCTGTGTGTGTGTGTTAGGATTGTCTCCCAGTTGCCTCAATAAATGTACTTCTTCTAAATTTATGTTTTCCCTGTCAGCCTCCCAGTTAGCCAGCCCTGACCTGTTGTGCCTATAATCTGTCATAAACCTGTCCAGATGCTCCTATTTTGGAGGCAGGCTGGATAATAAAGGAAGAACTCAAGACCTATGTAATTTCTAGAGAAAAAAAAAAAAAGAAGCATAGGATGGAGTGAGGCTGCCTTTTTGTGCCTCATATATTGAGGAAGTGTGGGGATAATCAGATGTGAAGGTGGCAAATGATGACTTTTTGATCTATCTGTCTCAGATGTAAGTGAGCATGACAGGCAGCTGGGGTTGGGGGTGGATTTTGTAAGGAGCTGTTGCAAAGTTGGCTCCAGCTTGAACCAAATTTGGATCACATTCCAGAAGATATTTCAAGAGCTGGCAACACTCTGCCTTTGACAGAGGGTTTCAGGAAAAGGACTGCCTCTCCTTCTGCTGGGAAGCCAAACTGTATGTTCTGATAAATAAATGTCACAAAATATGTGCATCTTCAGAGGTCTGGAGCACCTCTCCTATGGAGACAGACTGAGAGAGTTGGGGCTATTCAGTCTGGAGAAGAGAAGGCTCCGAGGAGACCTTATTGTGGCCTTCCAATGTCTTAAGGGGGCCTACAAGAAAGCTGGGGAGAGACTTTCTAGGGTGTCAGGTAGTGATAGGACTAGGGGGAATGGAGCAAAACTAGAAGAGGGTAGATTCAGATTGGATGTTAGGAAGAAGTTCTTCACCATGAGGGTGGTGAGACACTGAACAGGTTGCCCAGGGAGGTGGTGGAAGCCCCAACCCTGGAGGTTTTTAAGGCCAGGCTGGATGTGGCTCTGAGCAACCTGATCTAGTGCAAGGTGTCCCTGCCCATGGCAGGGGGGTTGGAACTAGATGATCCTTACAGTCCCTTCCAACCCTAACAATTCTATGATTCTAAGATGTGCAGGCAGGGAGATTTTATCTTTCATCTTCTAAGTGGAAACAGAGTCCCATGGAAGAGAAACCATCACTATATCAAAATTTTCTCATAGCACACTCATCATTTTCACTTGTGAGGGTACAGACACCTTTTGCAGTTGTGTACCTCCCTCTTCTGCATGTTAACAGGTTCAGAAAAACACTTGGTGGCTACAGGGACTGTGGAAAAGTGATGGTCTGAAGAAGAAATCTCTGAAATTGAATGAAATTGAAACTGTGGGATGTCCAGCTAGACAGACTCAAAACATGCATACATGAAGTGAAAAAGAATATCTATGGCATTGCTTACCAAACAGGGCTATGTTAAAAGTGTATGTAAGTTCTGTAGTCTGACACACAAACATCACAAAATGATAATTGCAAAGTGCTATTCGAAAGCTTAATTCTGTTTGTTGGTGTTTTGTTGGTGTTTTGTTTTTTTCTCAGTTAATCACGTGTTAATAAGGGCAAGATTTACTTCCAGAAGACCCTAGTAGACAGGATCTCTGAAACAGAAAATCCTATGTTTAGTAAAACTGCAGTTTATTATGACTTTCATATAATGCTAGTGGCTGAGAGCGTGGCCATGGTAAAAGGACATGGTGGTGATAGTTCACTTGCTATATTTTAGAGTGGCTTGTGCTTTTCTAGTATTTAGTCACAAATTCCAAATAGTTTTTTTATTGTTGTGAAAGCATAAAACTGTGTTTGGTCTATCCAGGAAGAAACTGTATTCTCAGAGGATGCTTAGCTTTCCATATAGGAAAAATCTCTGTTTATCTTATCGTCTAGAATGTGAAATATAACCCAAAAAATAGAAAGGAGGAAATAAAAGAAGGGACTAAAACTTATAACGTTGTCCAGAAATGTTGTGGAAGCTCCAACCCTGTTGTTCAAAATGTTCAAAAGCCAGGTTGGATAGGGCCTTGAGCAATCTGTTCTAGTAGGAGGTGTCCCTGCCCATGGTACAGGGGTTGGAAATAGATGATCTTTGAGGTCCTTTCCAACTGAAACCATTCTATGATTCTATTGTACATTGATTACTTTGTGCTTACCTCTGTTTTCAGCCATGCTCAGACAGCATTGACTGTTAAAAGTCATAAACAGATACTTGAAAAATCCCACTGTTACCTATGAAAACAAAACAAAGAGCTCTTTCACTTCTAGTGTTTTCAAATACATTTTAAAAGCTATAAGGCTTTCAATATTGATATTATGAGTTTTGTTTGCAAAGCAGAGTCCCAAAAGGATTGTGAAACTCTCACGGTAGCTTGCCTTCCATAAAGCTTGAAATGTGTTTTTCTCAGGAGTATACTTTCTACTGGCAAGTTCTTGTGGTTTAGCAGAGGCATATTTAGGCATCTGTGAAGGTTTTTGTGTTTCCTTAGCCAGTCTATTAAAGACAGAGAACTCTATGCCACTGTTCACACTTCTGTTTTATGAAGGAATCATCTCTCTGAAACACAGTAATGTCTACTGTTGTCTCTATCTCATAGAATCATGGAATAGTTTAGGCTGTAAAAGACCTTTATGATCTTTAAGTTCAACCACTAACCCAGCACTGCCAGGTCACCACTAAACCATGTCCCTCAGCACCACATCTACACATCTTCTAAATCCCTCCAGGGATAGTGACTGCACCACTTCCCTGTGAAGCCTGTTCCAGGACTTGGCAACCCTTTCAGTGAAGAAATTTTTCCTAATGTCCAGTTGTCCATTGTTTCCTAAGAGGAGGATGGCATCCACCATGAGTACATTTTAACCTTAAGAATCCACAAAGATTCTGTATTAAAACACTGTTTTACATGAAACAGCAAAATTAGTATAATCCCTATAGTGAAGATCTATCCACATCAAAGTGTGAGCATACTTTAAGGAGTTCTGTTTGTTAATAAAATATGCAGTCATTAATATTTTCCTCAATTTAAAAAGAAATAATTAAAGTGTTTCTCTTATTTCTTCTTAGCTCTTTGTCCTCCTAGTCTCACAAGTGATGGGCTGGTATTTCAGAATGACCAGATTGGTTGTTGTAGAATCACAGAATTGTTCAAGTTGGAAGGGACCTTAAAGATCATCTAGTTCCAACTCCCCTGCCATGGGCAGGGATGCTTGCTCCTAGACCAGCTTCCTCAAGACCCCATCTGACCTGGCTTTGAACACTTAGAGCCTCCACAACTTCTCTGGGCAACCTGTTCCAGTGCCTCACCACCTTTATGGGGAAGAATTTCTTCTTAATGTCCAATCTCAATCGAACTTCCAGTTTGAAGCTGTTACCCCTCATCCTGACATTACATGCCTATTATGCTTATTCCTGTGCTTGGAAAAATCTATATGTCCATATACACAGCTTATGGTTAAGCTCCTTCAATTTTAAAGCCCTTTTGTTTTTAGGATAAGACCAAATCTCATTCCTTCAAAAATTTCCTTAAAACCTGGTAGTGTTTTAAACAATAATGATAATGGATTTTTCTACCAGAGTTTTTTTAATGGGATTAACTGAGCTCCCTCACTGTTCCTTCACAGTAAGTATAGGCATTACTCTTGGTTGCCATCTAAAAACTGTACAGCATTGCAATTTTGGTTTGTGCACTCACACATTATTTCCTCTTGGATCAAGTGACGCACAGAAAAGTGGATGGTTGCATTATAGGTATTTGCTGTAAGCAAAATCCTTTTTTAGAATCAGAGTTGGGAAGAATTATCTCCTTCCTCTCTACTCTCAGTTTCACCTGTATATATTTTAGTCAGAAAACGTGTGTAAAAAGAGGAATTAAGAATTTTTCTATGGGCTCAAGAAAACACAACACAAAAGATACTCTGTTCTAGAGACAGCTAATTATTAACTAATCAAAGAATGGTTTGGGTTGAAAGGAACCATTAAAGGTCATCTAGTCCAATCCCCCTGTAGTCATCAGGGACATCTGCAAGTAGAGCAGGTTGCTCAGAGGCCCAAACAACAAGACCTGGAATGTTTCCAGGGATGAGACAACTACCACCTTTCTAGGAAACCTGGGCCAGTGTCTCACCACCCTCAGTGTAAAAAATTCCTTCCATCTATTAGTCTAAATCTCCCCTCTTTTAGTTCAAAACCATCATCCCTTGTCCTGCCACAACAGGCCTTGCTCAAAAGATTGTTCCTATCTTTCTGATAGGCCCCCCTGTAAGTACTGGAACTCTCTCAGCCTGTCCTCAAAACTAGTGATGTGCAACAGGGTGCCCTTTCAGATAAGACATCCAGCAAGAATAAACCATGCAGGAAGAATGGAGCATGTTTGCTCACTCTTGGTTGTGGAAGGCACCACAAATTCCACTAAAATCAATCGAGAGTATTTGTTTACCTTGGAGTCATAAGAGTTACCACAGAAAGATAATATTTAAGATCTATTTTCATAGCTAATTATCCCCTCTGTGTGTTTCCTTTCCAAGATACTTGAGCTACTCCTGACACAGGAATTTCTAGAATCATTTTTTATGGAGAGGCCTCAAAAAAGTTTTCAAGAAGTAGACCATAAAATTAATAGGAAATATCAGCAGGATTGTCTGGCTCCCAAATGAAATAACTGTGATAAATATCTGCAGGTTTTTGTTACTATTTGCTAATGTTTAAATCCTGAAGCCTAACATTTGTATTCCTAAACTCTCAGCAGCTTCTATGAAGGCAAATCACCCACAGGGCTGTATCAAAACTCAAAGCCTCAAAGCCACAAAGCTTTTACACCATGGCTTGTGCTCCTTGCTAGTGCCCACTAATCACCACTCTCATAGTTCTGAAGCCTTGTGTCTACAACAGTCCAGATAAAAGGCTTTTTTTAACATTTATTAATACTTTCTGGTTTGGGTATCTTAATAAGATTTTATTTCAAAGATAAATAGAAGATAAATAGATAAATCTTATCTTCAGTTTTAAGATCTCACCTGACATGAAAATTCTGCTTGGTAATGTTGAAGGTATTCAAAAGAAATTCTGGCAGTCTCTAGAGTGAAGAAAAAAAAAGGCAAACCAAATTATGTTTCAAAAAAGAACTTTGAAACATTTAATCTTTCTGCAGATACTTCATCACCCCACTTTTCTTGGTGGAATAGTTTCTGTGTGGAACATACACTTGTAATCAAAGCTACTCCAGCAAATTTGCTGTTTTAAGTGCACAAAGACTTAAGAGAGAAAATTCTTTCACATCTCATTTACCATTACATCTCTTTTACACCAATCACTTTGTCCTTTAATTTTCAGGAGCTGTCCTTTAACTTTTATGAGTAATTTCAGTTACGTTTATGAGTACTCACTCTCTACAATTACCTGAAAGGGGGTTGTAGCAAGGTGGGGGCTGGTCTCTTCTCCCATGTCATAAGGACAAGAGGAAATGTCCTCAAGTTGTACTTGGGGAGGTTTAATTTGGACTTTAGGAAAAATTTCTTCCCCAAGTCCTGGAACAGATTGTCCAGGGAAGTGGTAGAGTCATCATCCCTGGAGGGTTTTAAAAGCTGTGTAGATGTGGTCCTGAGGGACATAGTTTAGTGGTGACCTGGCAGTGCCAAGTTAATGGTTAGACTTAAGGATCTTAAAGTCTCTTCCAACCAAAATGATTCTATGATTCAAAGTTGGTAGCCCTTCCACTGTATGAAAGGCATGTGTGCCTTTGGTGGATGTCAGTCTCATTCCCACTCAGCATTTATTTGACATCTCATTGCTTCTGGCAGAAAGTGTCATCTGAACTGAATACAGTCTCTTTTTCTGTTTTACCTGTTGCTGGCTAAAAGCTTAAATGATACTTACTCCTAGGCTGAAAGCTTGTAATGTGAGTGTTCACTATTCATAGTTGCAGCATTTTCTTCTAACTTCAAATGTTTCTTCAGAGTTATCTCTTTTAAAAATCAGTGCCTTTCAAACTTACCTTACAGGCCTAACTGTAAAGTAACTCACAGAGTAGTAAATATTCAAACTGCTGAGAATGAAAAGGTAAAATGAGCTTGAACTCCATTTCATAGAATCATAGAGTCATTAAGGTTGGAGAAGACCTTTAAGATCATCAAGTCCAACCATAACCCAGCTGCCATGAGCACTAAACTAGATCCTGAAGCACCACATCTATATTCTTCTTGAGCATCTCCAGGGATGGCAACTCCACCATCTCCCTGGGCAGTCTGTTCCAATGCCTCACCACTCTTTCGGTAAAGAAAATTTTCCTAATATCCAATCAAAATCTCTCCTGGCACAACTTAAGCCTGTTTCCTCTCATCCTGTTGCTGGTTACTTGAGAAAGGAGACCAACACTGACCTCACTACAACCTTCCTTCAGCCTTCTCTTCTTCAGCCACTCCTCATAGGACAAATTGTGTGCTGAGTTACAGCTCCTCAAACAGCTGCGGGCTTGTGCAGGATGCTAATTTCTGTATCATTTGTCAGCATTGCTATAAAAACCCACATTTTGTTATCACTCCCCATTTCAGATTTTTCAGCATTGAACAATGAAGGATTTTATTTTCTTTTTGATGACTATCAGGGATTAATCCAAACGCATTAATGATTCTTACATAGCATGCTGCTGAGGTGATGAGACTAGCTTGAGCTTTGTGATTTATGATTTTATTTGATTTGCTTGATTCATGGTCACACTTTATGCTGTATTGATAAAACAAACCCTTGTTTCTTCTGCATTACCATTATGCACTTAAATATTGAGACATTATAGAATGCTTTCAGGTTTCCCCTCCGTGGCCTGGCAAATCGAAAGTCTGATAGCGTAATGATTCAAAACACTTGTACATGCCTCTTAGTGCAGTTTAAAATGTCCACAGTAAAACAGAATGGAAGGAATTACATTTTTAAACTCTTTTGGGCCCCAGGGCTTGTGTCTGGGCCTTGCAGGAACAACTGGTTTTGGTGGCCACGTGGCTGCACTCTGCAGGTGATGTCCTTCCATTGGGTTGCTTTCCCTAACCCGGAGCTTTCACTCATGGCTAACATTCAAGGCTTTTTAAACTCTTTTCCTGCTTTCTTCTTTTCTAATGGACAATTAGCTTTGCATATTCCAGGTCAGGTTGAATGGGGCTCTGAGAAACCTGATCTAGTGATCTAGTAGAAGATATCTTTGTTCACTGCAGGGGCATTGGACTAGATGATCTTTAAAGGTCCCTTCCAATCCAAAATGTTCCATGGCTTAGTGATTCTATGAAAAAGTCTGATGTATAAAAAAATTCAGAATATTTATCACATTCTATGATAAAGTATGATCTGTAAAATACCTACTAACCACTTCAAAGTATTGTATGGAGAGAGTAGTAAATGCAGGGGTGAGCTCTGACCGTCTCTCCAGCTGCAGGGTGCCAGGAGCACCTTCTTTCCCTCACAAGGACTGCCCCTGCAGGCCCCTGCTGCCAGCGACTGTGGACACCTGTGCTCAGCACAAAAAAGGAGAATCATCTGGTGAACAGAGATGCCATCACTGTGACCTGTAAGTAATCTGGTGCTAAAATAGTGTTGCTGAACTGTCCTGCCAACAGAAGCAGGCAGGAAGGGCTGACCCCAGTGATCTTCTGTGGTCTCACAGGCCAGGGGTGATGGTGGGGTGCCTTTGATATTAATGAACCAACAGTCTTGTCAGCCTGAATTACAAAGGAAAAATCAATTTAGTCTGTTTGAGCTGATAGACCCCTTTTTTCTTTCTTTCTTTTCTTTTTTTTTTTTTTTTTGGTATTGTAGGTTTTTTTTGTGGTTAAAAACCCCTTGAAACTAAAGTATGTAGTTTTAGCAGTAAAAACTCTGCAGTAAATGTGCTTTACACTGACAAAGCACTGCAAGATTTCCTCTTCCCATACAGGAATGAATGCTATCTTTTCATACAGATGGATCTTGTACATCCAAAACCAGGATCTTGAACAAAAGTATTAACTTACTTTTGTTTGGAGTGAGTCCTGCACTCTACTGGTACATGGGATAGTTCTCTGCTGGAATATAGGGGGTTGCCAACACACAGGGAAGTGGTGCTAAGGACATGGTAGAGTTAGATAATGGTTGGACTCAATCTTAAAGATCTTTTCCAACCAAAACTGTTCTATAATTCTGTGATTGATATCTGAGTATTAAGCAGATCCTATTTGACTTATTCCTCCAGCAGCTGAGGAATATGGCCAGCAAATGGACAGTGTGCCCAGGTAGTCTACAATGACTTAAAGGAACTAGGAAAAGGCAAAATGTTAGGGCTATAACTATGCCCAGAGTATTCACATAGTGTGCTCCCTAGTGCAGAAGTGACTGTAAGAAATGTAGAATGCTCTCAACAGTGGCCGGCACTGTTGTATCAATCCTGTAATT
Organism: Indicator indicator; assembly: GCF_027791375.1. NCBI lineage: Eukaryota > Metazoa > Chordata > Aves > Piciformes > Indicatoridae > Indicator > Indicator indicator. The sequence continues at coordinate 28,339,285 of NC_072015.1, forward strand.
TTAAATCATCATTCCTAATGCTGTACTATTTAGGGATGGGTGAGCTGGTTAAGACCACATAAGCATCTAACCTAAACATTTGAGGTTTGAAATCGTTTGGTTAGCTTCCCAGATCCACTCCCAGTTTTCATCTGCTCCAGCACCTCCCTGTTGGGACAAATCCAGAAGGGGAAGTATCAAAATACCATGAGAGAGGCTGTTCTCTGAAAGTTGGTGGCTCCATGCCAGTGACCTGTTAACCTAGCAGCCAGATGAGCTGGGGTCATAGGTAATGCATCTGTGTAATCCACAATGAACACCTTGTTTTATGACTCTGCTGGGTTTTTCTCCAGTGCAATGTCTGGGACTTAGAGGTAAGGCTTTGCTTACAAAATATTCCTGAAATCTCAAATAGCAACAACTGTGTTTTAAAGTAGTATGTGTGATATTGATTATTATAGAAAAATCCAGAGTTCAAAACTAGAGAGAATGAAAGTTATCAGTCAGAAATGAAAGTTATATGTCAGAGGCAAACACTTGATGTCTCAAGACAAGTATATCTCATTCTTCAAAATGTCTCCCTTTGTATTAAAGACACATGAATGAAAATTCAAGCATTTTCTTAGATGCCCTGGGAAGCTGGGCCACTGATAGAACAAGCCAAGATGACTTGGAGACTGTTGTCCAGTACAGATTCATAAATTAGCATTGAAATAAAGAGCATTCTCAGAAGAACAGTGTATTTTATAGGTTAAAAAGCAGAATACCGCTGAAGCACTTCACTTAAAATTAAGGGATGGTAAATTAGAATAAGCACAATTCATAATTTTATCACAAGTTATCAATATATTTGTATCTTTATCTCTGTGTAAATACTTACATGAGAATGTGGAGAGCACCAATTTCTCAATAAAATTCTACATGATTGTAAAGAACTAGTGATGAACTTTGGTGCTCTTGGGACATCAGGTTGTGCTTTGTTGCTCCTTTTTTTTTTTCTTTCTTTGTTTTTAATAGACATAATTTTCCACTGTGACAGTAAAAGGTTGTACCACTGAACTTTTTTCTTCAGAGCACATCTGATCTAAATCCACTGAATTTCTTTGCTGTTGTCTTCAGGAGTGGTCTTGACATTCTGCTCAGTAGAAAGTCTCTAGATCTGATGAAATTTTGTGCCTTTACATGTTTTTTTGTGTGATATCACTGTTAATCAACAAGATTGTGTACAAAAAATGATCTGGGTAACTCTTATGACACCCACATCGCAGAGCAACAGCTTCCATTTCCTAACAGAGAGGTGAAGGAAAGAAACCGTAGAACCTTATATCACTCTTATGAACTAAGAGCTGGAGAAGTTCCTGCAGCACTTAAGAGAAATGACTCACACTTGCAGTTATTTCATAGGACCACAGAATCTTTTTGGTTGGAAAAGACCTTTAAAATCGTTGAGTCCAACCATTATCTAACTCTACAAAGTCTGGTGCTAAACCATGTTCTTTCAGCATCACATCTCTGCATCTTTTAAAGACCTTCAGGAATGGGGATTCAGTCACCTTCCTGGGGGACCTGTTCCCATGTTGAGAATCCTTCCAGTGAAGAAGTTTCTTCTAATATTCAGACTAAACTTTCACTTTCTCTAATTCCTGTCTCTGGGTTTGTTTCTTTAGTTAGAATTTGTTTTAAAATGTCTGTGTTGCTTTGCAAGAGAGGTCAGATGTTTGTAAAAAGCATGCCTTGTATATGGATGAAAGATTAGTGACTGTCACAGAATCACAGAATGTTAGGGGTTGGAGGGGACCTCTGAAGATCATCTAGACCAACTCCGCAGCCAGCGCAGGATCACTTCCAGTAAGTCATACAGGAACACATCCAGGTGGGGTTTGAATGTCTCCAGAGAAAAAGACTCCACAACCTCTCTGGGCAGCCTGCTCCAGTGTTTTGTCACCCTCACAGTGAAAAAGTTTTTCTTGATATGGAACCTTCTATCCTCCAGCTTGCACCCACTGCCCCTTGTCCTGTCATTGGACATCACTGAGAAGGGCCTGGCTCTGTCCTTCTGACACTCACCCTTCATATATTTATAAACATTAATAAAGTCACCCCTCAGGCTTCTCTAGAGATACCCTTTCCTCATCAGGGAGATGTTCCACTCCCTTCATCATCTTTGTGGCTCTGTGCTGGACTCTTTCAAGCAGTTCCCTGAGGTCCTTGAAATGAGTGGCCCAAAACTGGACACAGTATTCCAGATGTGGCCTCAGCAGGGCAGAGTAGAGTGGGAGGAGAACCTCTCTTGACCTGCTAAACACACCCTTTTTAATATAGCCCAGGATCCTATTGGCCTTGTTGGCCACAATGGCACATTGCTGGTCATCCTTCTGTCCACTAGGACCCTTTTCCCTATACTGCTCTCCAGCAGGTCCTCAGTTCTGTAACTAAAATACTGGTAGCTATTGCTGCTCCGTAGCAATTCAGGATCATGAAGGATCACACCTCAGTTCTCCAGAAAACAGGCAGGAGTTGAGAGCAGAGTGTCTCCAAGGAGAGTGATGAATAGGAGAGGAAAAATGGAGAAGATGGTGAATACACTGTGGACAAGCACCTTTGTCTTCAGTATGCCTCAGGGCAGAAAAGAGTGTTTTGGAAAAGTCAGAGGCTTCAAAACTGAAAATCATTCTTGTGATTGCACCGAGTATACAAAGCAGGGCTGCAAAATCCTGATGTTATTTGTTGTGTGATCCAAGGCTGGTATTTTCTAACCAGATGTCTAACATTAATCATCTAAATGCATGAATAAATAACAGATTTGAACTGACGTTGAAACTACTTATCATTTGAGAAAGTCAGGCCTTTTGGAAAGAACATAGATGGAAGATGTAGATGCTCACAGGTCTAGCTTGGGTCCAAATTCTGTGCTTGTTTTTCTACCCTGCCCTCACCAGATAGTCTGCTATCCTAGAGGTGCAGATGGTTATGATTACTTTCTGCTTTTTTCTCCCTGAATCTTCTTTCATCACTAAGAACTTGTTATGTCTGGGCACTTCTGTTTATGCTTTCTAGTCCCTCTGAAACTAAATATCCAACTAGGGGTAAAAGCCAAACTGCAAACTGACTTAATACTTGTTTATGCTTTCTTTTCTTTTTATCTCTTCTCTCTGCCCCCATCTACTGCACTCAATCCTTGTATGAGATCATCTGTCAATTGTTATCCTTGTTCCCATTCTGCAAGCCCTACATTTGATCTAAAGTCATTGCTCAGTTTATGAAAAAGCTTCTTGTTTGCTGTGAAAATAAAATATCAAGGCTGTGGTTATAGGATTTTCGTTACTTTCTGGGGGTGCACATTTGGAACAGATGTGAAGGGGCAGGCAGCCAGGTCTTGTCATCTGAGACATGGCACATGGGCACTTTTTGGTATAAACCCTTTTAAATTCAAAATCATCCTGGCAGCAAATCAGATTGACTCATGTTACAAAATGACGTTTAAAAAAAGACTCTTCTCCACTGTGAAACTCTGTTGTGGGCTAATCCCAATAAGCAGCTCAGCATCACGTAGCCACTCATTCACTGCCCCCATACTCCCCAGTGGAATGAGAGAGGAAGGGAAGAGTAAAAGCAAGAAAACTCATGAGCTGAGATAAAAATTGTTTAATAAGTAAAGGAGAAGTGGAAGAAGAGGGAAAGAACACAAAACAATTGGTACAAAGGCAATCACCCAGTAATTGCCGTGCGTAGGCTGTTGCCCAGGCAGTTCCTGAAAGAAAGATGACTTACGTACTTAAACCTGAATCATCTTATCTCATTATCCAATACCAATGTGTAATCCAGAAGTGTTTCAGAGTTATCACAGAATGGTAGGGGTTGGAAGAGACCTCTGGAGATCACATAGTCCGACCTGATTTCGACAGCAGGGTCACCAGAGTAGGTTGCCCAGAATCATAATGCCCAGGCGGGTTTGGAATCTGCCCAAAGAAGGAGACTCCTCAACCTCTCTGGGCAGACTGATCCAGTGCTCCAGCACCCTCACAAGAAAGAAGTTTTTCCTTAAGTTCAGATGGATTCCTGGGTTCCAGTTTGTGCCTGTTGCTTCCTGTTGTTGGGCACCACTGAAAGAATCTGGTCCCATTCTCTTGACCCCCACTCAAGATGTTCAATAGCATTGATAAGATCCCCTCCCAATCTTCTCCAGGCTAGACAGCCCCAGATCTCTCAGCCTGGGTGAAGATCTCATCAGAGAGATGTTCCAGTCCTCTCAGCATCTAATCCATATTTTGCCTTTGTTGCTCTGTAACATAAAAAGAAAAAGGCATCAGTTTTAAAACAACTAATCCAGTGTTTCTCTTCAGAGATCTGTTTCACAGAGAGAGGCAGGTCTGAAAGATTTTTGGATTCCACATTAGATTTACATTTAGATTTTTTTTTTATAAAAGCCACAAAATGTACCCTATGGTAAAATCATAAGACTGACAGAATTATTTACATTCCTTGATAGAAGAATTCCAGTAAAAAGAGTTTTGATCAGCAAGCCCTGAGAGCTCTGCTGTGCAGCATGGACAGCCAGAAAATAAAACTGAGTGCAAACTATGGGGTGCTTTACTCTTGCCTCTATTCTGCCCTAGTGAGGCCTCATCTGAATTACTGGGTCCAGTTCTGGACACACCAGTTCAAGAAAGACAAAAGCTACTGGAGAGGGTTCAGCAGAGGCTGAACTTCACCCATCCATCTTTGAGGTACAAGTTCTTGAACATTTAAACAGCGATATCTCTGCCCCTCTTTTTCCTCACATTTCTACAGGACTTAGCCCATCTGCCACTGATTGCAGTGGGGATTGCATGACTGCAAATGCTGTGCAAGTTAATGGCAGTCAGGCCATGAGAAGGTGCCTCTAGCCAAGCACGACATTGTAAAAGTCCAAGTTCCCCTTATGCAGCATTGTGAATGAGCATTAACACAAAACAAACTTGTTTAAATCAGTTTAGCCACTGGAAAAACTTAGCACTTGGCAGATCAGCAGTGTTTGCCTGAGTGCTCCAGTGCCGGGGAACTTCCACACCCGGGTGCTCCCTTCTCAGGCAGCTTGTAGCCCCCCATTTAATCTCAGGGACCTCATCTCCGTCCAGTGTTGGTCCTGCTGTCATCCTGTGTCTGCAGAGATTAATGGAAGTGAATTTGTTCAGCTAGAAGAGACTGCAACCCTCTGACTTTGTCTTTTTTTCGTGGATGTCAGCCAACTCATACTACAAATAAGAAATTGACTTAAAAGTGTTGACTGCCATAAATGCTGTGAAGGTTTGCTGAAAACAACAAAGAAAAATAAACAAAAGAGCCTACAGCATTACCTAAGGCACACAAAATATCAATTTATGCTCAGGTTTATGTGGAAGAAGACATAACTTAGAGTATGAGCTTATGAAACATTTGATCCTAAAATTAGAGAAGAAGGAAGAATGATCTGTGAAGGGTTAGTTCTGCGCTGGCCACTACACAAATTACAGAAACTCTCTAAGAACCTCCCTGCCTTCCCAAAGGGAAGAAAAAGGGAATAAGGGAAAGAGACTGATGGGTTGGGAAAGGAAATTAAAACAGCTTTAATGGCAATAAGAATGATAAAATGAAATAGATACAAACCAATATGGAACAAATCCCTGAGAGTAATGACATCACTGTCACCACTGGTGCTGGGCAGGCACTGGAAAAGTCCTAGGCTGGACTCAACAGCAGATGGAAACTAAATTCAGAAGCTGGATTCAAGAGTTGGATTGAAGAATATACAGACTAAGATCAAAGGTGAAATGGAGAGAGTTCTCCTTGGACACTAACCATTGAAGAAGGGGCTTGACCCTGGTGACTCCTCAGCTTTGTACTGAATATGGGATAGAATATTCCATGGGACGGAATCCCTTATTGGTCCTTTCAGGGTCACCTGCCAGTCCGCTCCTTCCATCAGGTGCCACCTCTGACTTTCTGAACCCTGAGGTGTGGTACAAGATTTATCAGTGCCCTTGGTCTGCACAGGAGCAAGTCTGAGCCAGATCCTTCCTGCAGCCCAGTGGTTGGCAGTAACTATCAGTGCTCTCACTGCTAGAAGCAGCCACTGTGAAAACCTGCCCTGTGTCCTCACTGATCAGAGGCTGAGCTGACAAGTCACAGCACTGATCAGAATTAACTCTGTTGTAGCTCAAACTGGGGCCTCTTGCTAACTGCTTGACCAAATAATTTTTTCTTACACATACAATTTATTAATTAATAGTAATTAAATGGCATTTTTGATGTGAGGTCATACAGGATTGTAGACCAAGCAAAACCTTGATGATCAAGTCAGCTTAGATTTTAGATGTCATAGGGTAAAGAGCTAGTTTGCTAGTTTGCCAAGGTTTATGGTGCATATGACTATATTAGAATGTCTGTTTTGGCATACAAATTAAATAGGAGGTAAAATGGGCACAAAATTCTGTCAATGAAACCATAGCATTCTGAAGGGAGGTTGTAGCCAGGAGGGGGTTGGTCTCTTCTCCCAGGCAACCAACAGCAGAACGGGGGAACACAGTCTCAAGTTGTGCCAGGGGAGGTACAGGCTGGATATTAGGAGGAAGTTCTTCACAGAGAGAGTGATTGCCCATTGGAATGGGCTGCCCAGGGAGGTGGTGGAGTCACCATCACTGGAGACGTTCAAGAGAAGACTGGATGAGGCGCTTAGTGCCATGGTCTAGTTGATTGCTTAGGACTGGGTGATCAGTTGGAGTGGATGATCTTGGAGGTCTCTTCCAACCTGGTTGATTCTATGATTCTATAGCATAGCAAAGCATTCATTTGACAGGACCACAGGCAATGGGCATGTGCTGAAGCACGGGAGGTTCACTCTAAACATCATGAAACACTGTGAGGGTTACTCAGGGTAACCTGAGTTTGTGGAGTCTCCGTCTCTGGAGAATTGTGAAACCCACCTGGACATTGCAATCCTAGGCAACCTGCTCTAGGTGGCCCTGCTTCAGCAGAGGTATTGGACTAGGTCATCTCCAGAGGTGCTTTCCAACCCTCACCATGCTGAGGTTCTGTGATTCTCTCGTCTCATTCTGTGTGCTAGTACAGAGGAGGATTAACTAACAGAATTCCTGGTTTGGGCATTTACCTGCTTTTCATTCTGTAGAAGTGCTAAAGCAGGGTTTGAGTCCACCTTAGCTGCAACCCTAACAGTCCTACCAGGGTAAATACAATGGGGTCAGCATTATTTTGAGTCAATATGCAGGAGAAATGGGCTTAAATGTGTTAGTGTAAATCTACACCTCTTCAAACACCTTCATTACTGACCTGCCAGTAATGTTATTTGCATTAGACTGCAACTAAGGTGGATTCAAACCCTGCTTTAGCACTGCTACGGAATGAAAAGTAGATAAATGCCCAAACCAGGAATTCTGTTAGTTAATCCTCCTCTGTACTAGCACACAGAAGGCAACCTTGCTGCCAAATCCCCTCTCACTTTCCTTTGGTGACTCCACCAGGATATGTGCAGGTTGCTTATTCCCAACCTCGTTATCACTGACTCTTTGTACTCTGTCAGCTGTTCAGTCATCTGCTAATTAAAGATATAGATTTTTAGTTGCAACAAACATGAGGTATTTTCATTTATTAGATACAGCTCAGTGTATACAGTGGGTCTTCATCAGTGTCTGTGGAGGAGAATTTGTGAGACCACCTAGAAGAGAAAATGGCTGTGTCAGCTGGTTGTCACATACACAGTGTAAATAACACAGAGTGAGGCAGGTTCCTCCATAAAACATCAGAGTTATCTGGCTCTGCCCAAACACCAGCCACACTATGACCAAACTTTCCTTTATCGTTCTTTTGGGTGAAATATTTCAGCAGGTTTGTGCCTCAAGCCAAAAAAGGATTTCGTGGGGTAGTCCCACCTGCTATTCACTGGGAAAACTTATTTTTAAACTGTTTCCATGAAGTATGCCTGGTATGGGATCAGACTTTACAAGCTGAAGGAGGGTTTTGCTGGATACATATGCAGCACAGTGCCTCAGTGTGTGCACCGGAAAAGGTTCAATGCTGGACTCTCTCCCTCCACACCTCATTTTTAAACTGTTAACTATAAGCTCTCATGGTACTAAGGCAACATCTGCACCTCAGGGGCCTCCTTCAGGTGCCAGGAACTTTCTAAAAGGTGCCCTTTGTGCACATTCTTCACACAGAAGTTCTCAGCCCACAAGTGATTATCATGGTATGTTCTTGATGTTGCTCTTCTAGATTGCCTGCACTATGAAAGTGCTAAAATATTATGGAGACATCTCATAGAAAATCCCCCCAATCCTTCTTTTTGTGATCAGATCAATTAATGACAACATTTTAAGGATTTCCAACTTGTCTTGGACTTATTTGTCAATAAAGATAAGTGTCTGTTGACTTGACAAATTGATGCAGTTTGAAAATCAATTGCAATAAAGCATCTGGTCCTTTACAGAGAACAGGCTTTCTAAATGTCAAGGGTTAGGGTTGGGCCAGCCACTAGACAAGTGGCAGATGTTCTCTATGAACCCCTCTCCCTTCCAAAGGGAAGAGAAAGGGAATCAGGGAAAGATACTGATGGGCTGGGGAAAAAAAACTAAACCAGCTTTAATGAAAACAATAACAATAAAATAGCATCTGTACAAATAAATACTAACCAAGATTAAACCCACCCACCCTCATGGCAATCACATCACCCATCTGCTGCTGGATCTAGTCTGGGATTTCCTTAATGTCTTCTCCCAACATCAGTGGTGATGGTAATGCCATTGCCATTAGGGAGTTAAGTTTGATGTTGGTTTGTATCTACTTGGATCTATTTAATGTCATTGTTATTATTTTCATTAAGGGTGGTTTAGTTTCTTTCCCAACCCACTATTCTCTCTCCCTTCTTCCTTTTGGGAAGGCTCAGAGGTTAACAGAGAGCATTTGTCACTGGTTCAGTGGCCAGCCCAGCCCTACCTGGTGAGAGTGCTGTAGCCCATGTCTCCAAGAGTACAGTAATGCTGTTGGTGTCTGAAAAGCAGGCTGTGAATTGAATGCAGTGTTTATGTTTTCAGGTTTATCACTTTGTGCTCTCAATGTCTTTGGCATTTTTATTAATGAGTGCTGCTATTTATTGATGGGGGGCTGTGAAATAGAAAACCAGCAGATACTTGCAGTCCAGTGCCTTTCAGTGTGTATCACTGGTGGATTTTTTGTCATACCTTCATCATTATCCTTACAAGCAAACATTGCCTGTTTACAAATGTACCAATTTCACTTCCTCTCATTCCAGGCAAAACATGGAGGTGGTATCACAGCTTTTCAAACCTGGGTGGCCCTTAAGACTTCAGATTGTATTGTTTGGGCAGCATGTGGCAGGATCAGGGGTGAGTTTTAGGTGTTGTGGGTGAGTTCTGTCTGCACTTCCTTCAGCTCAGAGCTCTTTGTTCTGGGGTCAGTCAAAAAAGGAAGGGACAAGTTCACCTCTTTCCTCCGAGACAGAAATGTGGAGACAGGATGAGTATCCCCACAAGGATGGACTGCAGATACGGGTCTGCAGACACCACAAAGGAAGCAGCTGGTGACATTAGTTCTGTCTAACAAGAAGTAGTTCCTGTTACATCTTGAAAACATTTTGGGTGATAAGGCACATGAAGAGGGAATTCAAAACAAAGACCTCAGAGAACCCATCTGCATATTGATTTTCTAGGAGACAAGCAGCCTAAATAACAACATTTTCTAAGTGTGGCTGCGGATCCACAAAAGACAAATACATCAACATCATCCTTTAAATAGGTGAAGGTTCGTATACAGACCCCAGTGCTGTGTCCTGCCTGCAGGCAGACACGTGCATTAGAAGAGGCAGTGTCTTGTGTAGTGGGTGTAAGGGAGCTATATTTGTTTCCTGAGACTGCTTTCCTTCCTTTCTTGGACACTTCATCTACAATGTGAAACCCATATGCAGGAAGGTGACTGAAAAAAGCCTGTCTGTGCTCTGGTAAACCTGCCTTCCATGAGAGGGCAGAAAGGCTCCGGCTTAGACTTGCTCCTGTAGAGAACAAGGTGACTGCTAAATCTTGTTTCCCACATTGGGGTGCAGTAAGTCAGAGGTGGCACCTGCAGGGAGGAGCAGACAGGACAGGTGATGCTAATATGACCAACAAGGGATTTCATCCCATGGATGTCAAATCCAGTGTAAAGCTGAGTGATCACCAGGGTCAAGTTCTTCTTCAGTAGTCAGCATCTGAGAAGGGCTCTGCTCTGTTCTGCTTTCAATCCCAATCCGTGTGTTTCTGAAATCAGATCCTGAATCCTGTTGCTGCCACTGAGTCCAGTCTGGGACTTCCCCAGTGCCAGCCTACAGAATCATGGGTGATGGTGACATTGCTGTCATCAGGGGTTGGGTTTGGTGTTGGTTCCTGCCTATTTGTATCCATTTCAGTTATGTTGTTATAGTTGTTTAATCTGAGGGAAGAAAGAATTTGGAGAAAAACATTTTGGTATCAAAGTTGTAGTGGTTTTATTTAAACCCAGGTACCTAAGCTTGGTAGCTTGACTTGTTCTTCAGTATGTAGGTGGTGCGACTCTGGAATAGGCTGCCCAGGGAGGTTGTGGATGCCTCCTCCCTGAGGGTGTTCAAGGCCAGGCTGGTCGAGGCCTTGAGCAGCTGAGTCTGGTTCAGAGGCATCCCTGCCCACGTAGTAGATGATCTCTGAGGTCCCTTCTGACCTGACCCATTCTATGATTCTATGACTCTTTTGTTCAGGAGCTGTTCCTTTCCCACATTAAAAGAAATAGGTCATATGTGTGCATCTGTGTGACAGAAAAAGGCGGGGAGATAAAATGCTCTGAGGAACTGAAACATCTGAAGTAAGGAGAGAGACCATTCACAGAAAGAAGTAAGGTGGAGTTTTTGGCTTGAAAGAACATAATGTTTTCTCTTGGACAGGCTGTCCTCCCATAAAGCTTGTATAAGCTCTCTGGGACTTACTGGAAGCACTCAGGTACCTTATGTGCCATTAGGTCTGAGTTAATAGGGAGGAGGTTCTGCAGCAGAGCATACAGAACCAGTGAGAAATGTGTTCAGTGGATCATGACTAATTGAAAAAAAAAAAAAAAGTCATTGGTTCCAAATCCATATTTATTGCAATTTCTGAATGACTAAACTGGTATTCCACAGTCCATAGAGAAGGAAATTCCTCCATCTGTTAGGGAGTGTCTGCAACTTACCCAACCTCATTTTTTTCTGGTCGAAACTTCTTTATGTAACTGAAATAAGAACACTTCTTCCTTGCTTTACTTGTCAGAGCAAAGCCCTTTAGCTTCTCAGACTTCTCTTTTGGAGAAACAGTTTGTAAGCTGCTGAGATGATGATTTCTATTTTCTTAGGCTGGTCAGACTCTTACAGACCAGCTTATAAACACTGTAGGAAAAATGTAAAAGACCTCTCTAATTTCTAACCCAAAGCAATCTATGATTCTAATATTAATATTCATTTACTCCATGCTGTGGTGCTGAGGTAGAGACTTCCCTGAGTGATCCCTGTGTTGTTCTGCTGCCTCTGTGCAATAAATAGTCTGTGCTAGTGGAGTTCTGATGATACTCAGTAATTAAAATCACATCTGCTCATCTCTTTCTCCTGTAATTATGATGCTGTATTACCATGGAATTTGATGAACTCTAATAATAGATTTTTAACAGAATGTCTAAAATAAACCAAGTGAAAATATGATCATATGAAAATCTCTAGAAACCATTGTTGTCTAGATCTGGAATTAATTATTAGGGCACAATCTTTAATATGTTTTCTTCTTTTCCCATCAGGGCTACCTATAGCAATAGAAATTGTTCTATATATGTTGATTTAGAAACAAAGTTTGTTTGCTTGTTTTCTTGTTTGTGTACTTGCATTTGTTTTGGATTTGCTACCTCAGGAAGTTCTGGCAAACAGGTAGTTGGAAAGAAAGCTTCTGCCTCAGATGACTTTATCCTGCCCTGTTTCTCTTCATTTCAGCTGTGTACTCAAAATGTCATCTGGTGGTTTCAACAGCAATAAAGAAATCTATTGGCTGTCTTTGTACTGGCCACATTTCTGTTCCAGTTATAAATGATGGCAACTGAGTCAAAATACTTGGGTTTAGAGCAGCGTCTTGCCTCATACATGCACCAAAATGTACAAATAGTCTCCCTCCTTCCCATTAGCAATTGGCATTTCTTGGCTTTACAGGCAATGTATTTCTTTTTTTTCTCCTTTAGTTATGTTCTTCAGTGGGCCACACTCTGCAAAAGAAAGAATTGGCCATGGCTTTTTTTTTCATGCTGATTGGGTAAAATCTATGGCTGATTTAAATCAGTGACAAACCCAAGGTTTCTTAGATGGAAGTATAGGAGATGTTATAGAAAGACCACCCTTTTCAGCTTGTGTGCTGTTATAGAATCATAGAATGGTTTGGGTTGGAAGGGACCTTAAAGATCAAAGCTCCATCCAACCTGGCCTTGAATGCTTCTAGGAAGGAGATATCCACAACTTTTCTGGGCAACCTGTTCCAGTGCATCACCACCCTCACAGTAAAGAATTTCTTTGTAAAACTTAATCTAAATCTCCCCTTTCAGTTGAAACTGTTGCCCATCGTTGTATTACTGCACTCGCTAATAAAGAGTCTGTCCCCACCTTTCTTGTCATCCCCTTTAAGTACTGAAAGGCCACCAGAAGGTCTCCCTGGAGCCTTCTCTTCTCCAGACTGAACAACCCCAACTCTCTCAGCCTGTCCTCACAGCAGAGGGGTTCCAGCCCTTGCATCATTTTTGTGGACCTGCTCCAACAGGTCCACGTCTCACCTGTGCTGAGGACTCCACAGCTCAACTCAGCATTGCAGATGGGGTCTCAGCAGAGCAGAGCAGAGAAGAGGGGCAGAATCCCCTCCTTTGACCTGCTGCCCATGCTGCTTTGGATGAAGCTGAAGATGTGGATGGCCTTTTGAGCTGTGAGAGCACGTTGTTGGCTCATGTCAAGCTTTTCATCCACTAGCACCCGCAAGTCCATCTCCTCAGGGCTGCTCTCAATTGCTTTGTTCCCCAGCTTGTTGAGATACAGAGGATTGCTGAGATCCAAATGCAGAATCTTGCACTTGGCCTTACTGAACTTCATGAGGTTTGATAGGTCCACTTTTCAAGCCTGTCAAGACCCTAATGGCATCCTGTCCCTCCAGTGTGTCAACTGCACCACACAGCTTGATGTTGTCAGTAAACCTGATGAGGGTTCACTTGACCCTGCTGTCCATATCTCCAACAAAGATCTTAAATAGTAGGTGTGGTCCCAGTATGGACTTCTGAGGGACAGCACTTGTCACTAGTCTCCACATGGACATTGAGCTTTTGACAAATCTTGGAGTACTACCAATGCTAGCTGTAAGCCACTCCAAATGAAGGCATCTGCTACCCTTTCTAGTTGCAATTTGCAGGACATAGGAACTTGTGTGTGCTTATCACTCCCTGATCCTCACAGTGACAGAGAGAATGAGCTTCATTGTGATGGACAAAGAAATGGAATGTAGTTGTTGAGCTTCTGCTTAGTGTTCAGTAGGACCAACAGTAGGTTTTACACACCCAGTTCTCGCATAGACTGGAGAAGTTGAAAAGTCTAACCACACTTTTTCCTGCCCTTTCAGCCTCTCCACCTGAGGAAACAGAGGGATGTAGAATGCTGTGAGTCCCTGGGGGTGCAAAATGCATTGGCATGGGATGAAAGCTGTACAGCTTGGCTAGATGTATGGAAGCAAGCACTTAGCAACTTCTCAGGGGATGGAGGAAAGCATCAGTCCATCAGGTCACTGGAGACAAGTGTATGCAACCTCCCCATAAGCTCTCCTTGAAATGGTATAACTCTATACTGCTTCTTATGTGCTGCATGCAGCAATTTAGGACTATAAACATTATTTGGCAAATGAACACCGCAGATTTTAGAGCAGCTGAAAGCCATCAAACCATTTTAACCAGCTCCTCTTTTTGTAAGAGACAAATAACATGCTGGTAAATTCCAACCTCTTTGTGTCCAACAATATGTTATTTCCTAGATACCAAAAGTAGTTTCAAATAGGATTATCCTGTATCATAAAGTTATATCTGGCACTTGATGACACTTCATGTTTAGTAATAAAACATGAAGAAAGACAACAGATAGTGAAAAAACTCACCTGTTGAACTTTCATATTGGTTTTGACAAGTGTGTGTGGGGTGGGAAGATATGGCTGTCAAGACAATGACCTGTGTATATAAACAATGAGTAGCTGATCCCCATGCACTCTGAGTAGCTGCTTAGTTCTCCATAATATATTTAGTGGTAGGATGCTCTCTAGGAGAATTGAATTTGGCTTCTCCTACTGAATTTAGCTTGCCAAACAAAGTAAACAATAAGATTTCCTTTGACTGGTGAATGAGCTGAAGTTTACAGCATTTTGATTTGAGAAATTTGTAGCATGTCTTATTTTTTGCTTGTAATGAAAAATATAATTCTTTAGAGTGGATTTTTTTAATGACTAAACTGTTCTGCTAAATGTGTTATTGTGTTAGTAGTTGCTTGAAGCAGCACAAGCCACAAGGGGTCAAGGGTAGCTTCCTACAGAACACTGCAACTTTGAAGAGAATGTAGAGATAGCAAATCATGACTGACCTGGATGGGCTAGAGAATTGAGCAGCGGGAAACCTCAAGTTCAACAAATGCAGGGTCCTGCACCTAGAGAGGAATAATGCCCTGTCCCAATAAAGATTAGGGGTTGGCCTCCTGGAAAGCAGGTCTGCAGAAAAGGAACCTGGGAGTGCTGGTGGATAGCAAGTTCACCATGAGCTAGCAATTTGCTGCTGTGGCAAAGAAGGCCAATGGTTTTCTGGTGTGCATTTAAGAGTGTGGCCAGCAACTTGACTCAAAGGAGGTTCTCCTTCCTGTCTACTCTACCCTACTGAGGCCACACCTGGAGTATTTTATCCAATTCTGGGCTTCCCAGTTCAAGACAGACAAAGAACTACTGGAGAGAGTCCAGCAGAGGGTTACAATGGTGCTGAGGGGACTGGAGCATCTCTTTTACAAGGAGAGACCAAGAGGGGGTCTTCTCAATAGCTAAAGGGTGGTGGTCAACAGGATGGAGCCAGACTAGTTTCAGTGGTGCCCAGCAACAGGACAAGGGGTGAAGGGCACAAGCTAGAACATGGGAAGTTCCATCCTAACATAAGGAAAAGGAAAAGCTTATTTTCTGCGAGGGTGCCAGAGCACTGGACCAGGTTGCCCAGAGAGGCTGTAGAGTCTCCTTCTCTGGAGACTCCAAACTCTCTGGACATTGAAATCCTGGGCAACCTGCTCTGGGCGTCCATGATTTAGCGAGCTAGATGATCCTGAGAGGTCCCTTTCAATCCCCAGCATTCTGTGATTCTGTCCTAGTTAGTTAAGCTTTTGTAATCTACCTTTTGTTTGAACAACTTACTCTATTGTATTTTTTTTCATTATTTTTCTTGTTTCTTTTCTTTTTACTTTTTCTTTCTTTCTTTTTTTTTTTTAAGCAGTTTCTATTAGACAATAAGCAGTATTCCTCAAGTGCTCATTCCTCATTTTTTTAGATGCATAAAGAAAACTCATTTGCTTTGCATTGTTCCTCTAAACTATTTAATCAGAATGTTCATCTGAAGCAACAGAAACAAATGCATTTTGTGTCTATGCATGTACTTGGAAAGAAGATCTCCTGATGTGGGTGGTGATAAATTTAGAATATATAACAATTGTCCAAAATTCTATTGGAAAAATACTTCAAACTTCATTGTTTTGGCCCCAGTGATATCACAAACTTGGTTCTCTCAAAGTATAATTTTAAAATCATACCATAAGTGGATATGAGTGAGTCCTTTTATTAACAAACTTTCTTCTAAAAATAGCTGGAACTTTATCATTAATTAATAATACACAAAGCCTCTACCAAAAGATGGAACAGAATGGCCTCTTTTACCCAAAACATACCATTGTTTTGCCTCCAAACCTGGCTGATTTCCTTGAGTGACTGTCTCAGAGGAAATAAATGAGATTTGTACCACAGTGTTCCAAAATGAACATGACTGGAAGACTCTGATGAACTTGAGTAATGAGGAGAATAGGTGAACAAGAGACGAGACTGAACTCTGAGTGTTTTTGGCATGGAAGATTACTTTACCTTATAGGTAATGTTGTATATACCTGTTTTTCCATGGCATGTGAAACAGGAGAGGGAACTCTTGCTTGATAGTTTGACATAAGACAGTGAACATGTATCTGAGTGAAAGACGCAAGAATTGCCAGTGGGACTGAAAACTGTCCTGTGTGCAGAGATGAGGGAAAGCTGATGGCAGTGGCAGTGAAGTGCCACCTGTAGATCTCAGAATAACAGAATCATAAAAGTTGGAAAATATCTCCATGACCATCAAGTCCAACTGTTAAGCCAATACTGAGAAGTCCACCACTTTCACCAGAATACCAGCCTGGATGGACAATGAGCTTCTGAATGAGTTAAGGAAAAAAAAAGAGGGTGTATCATCTTTGGAAAAAAGGGAATTTCCCAGGAAATGTTTAAGAGCATTGCTAGGTCATGTAGGAAAAAAATTAGAGAGGCAAAAGCCCATTTAGAACTTAGACTGGCCACTTCTGTGAAGGACAATAAAAAATGTTTTTATAAATATATTAATGGCAAGAGGAGGGGCAAAGACAACCTCCAATCTTTATTGGATGTGGAGAGGAATATAGTAACAAAAGACAAGGAAAAGGAAGAGGTACTTAAAAATTTTCAGGACAACCAGCCTCCTGAGCTGGCAGATGGAGTCAGGGAGCAGTATAGTACCCCTGTAATGTGGGAGGAAGCAATAAGAGACCTGCTGAGCCATTTGGATCCCCACAGGTCTATGGGAGCAGATGGGATCCAGCCTAGGGTAATAAGAGAACTGGCGGACAAGCTCGCTAAACTGCTCTCCATCATATTTCAACAGTCCTGGCTCATTGGAGAGGTCCCAGATGTCTGGAAGCTAGCCAATGTGATGCCCGTCCACAAGAAGGGCTAGAAGGAGGAGCCAGGGAATTACAGGCCTATCAATTTGACCTCAGAGCCAGGCAAGATTATGGAACAGGTCATCCTGAGTGCAATCACACAGCACCTACAGGATGGCCAAGAGATCAGGCCCAGCCAACATGGATTTAGGAGGGGCAGGTCCTGCCTGACCAACCTGATCTCCTTCTATGACCAGGTGACCTCCTGGTGGATGTGGGGCAGGCTGTGGATGTAGTCAGCCTGGACTTCAGCAAGGCCTTTGACACTGTTTCCCATAGCAAACTCCTGGCCAAGCTGTCAGCCTGTGGCTTGGACAGGAGCACTCTGTGCTGGGTTAGGAACTGGCTGGAGCGTGGTGGTGAATGGTGCCACATCCAGCTGGCAGTCACTAGTGGTGTCCCCCAGGGATCACTGTTGGGCCCAGTCCTGTTTAATATCTTTATTGATGATCTGGATGAGGGGATTGAGTCCATCATCAGCAAGTTTGCAGATGACAGCAAGTTGGGAGCAGGTGTCCTTCTGTTAGAGGGTAGGAGGCTCTGCAGAGGGACCTTGACAGGCTGAACAGGGGGGCAGAGTCCAATGGGATGAGATTCAACACATCTAAGTGCTGGGTTCTACACTTTGGCCACAACAACCCCATGCAGTGTCCCGATGCAGGCTGGGGACAAAGTGGCTGGGGAGCAGTCAGGCTGAAAGACACCTGGGGGTACTGGTTGACAGTAGGCTGAACATGAGCCAGCAGTGTGCCCAGGTGGCCAAGAAGGCCAATGGCATCCTGGCCTGCATCAGGAATAGTGTGGCCAGCAGGAGCAGGGAAGTCATTCTGCCCCTGTACTTAGCACTGGTTAGACCACATATAGAATCATAGAACATAATCATAGAATCAAGAAGGCTGGAAGAGACCTCAAAGATCATCGAGTCCAACCTGTCACCCTAAACCTCATGACTATCTAAACCATGGCACCAAGTGCCACGTCCAATCCCCCCTTGAACACCTCCAGAGATGGTGACTCCACCACCTCCCTGGGCAGCCCATTCCAATGGCCAACCACTCTCTCTGTGAAGAACTTTCTCCTCACCTCCAGCCTAAACCTCCCCTGGTGCAGCTTGAGACTGTGTCCTCTTGTTCTGGTGCTGGTTGTCTGGGAGAAGAGACCAACCCCCTCCTGGCTACAACCTCCCTTCAGGTAGTTGTAGACAGCAATGAGGTCACCCCTGAGCCTCCTCACTGTGTCGAGTTCTGGGCTCCTCAATTCAAGAATGATGCTGAGTTGCTTGAATGTGTCCAGAGAGGGGCAACAAAGCTGGTGAGGGGTCTGGAGCACAATTCCTGTGAGGAGAGGCTGGGGGAGCTGGGGTCATTTAGCCTGGAGAAGAGGAGGGTCAAGGGAGACCTTATTGCTGTCTGCAATTACCTGAAGGGTAGTTGTAGCCAGGTGGGGGTTGGTCTCTGCTCCCAGGCAACAGAACAAGAAGACACAGTCTCAGCCTGTGCAGGGGGAAGTTTAGGCTTGATCTTAGAAAGAAGTTCCTCACAGAAAGAGTGATTGGCCATTGGAATGTGCTGCCCAGGGAGGTGGTGGGCTCAGTGTCCCTGGAGGTGTTTAAGACTGGATGAGGCACTTAGTGCCATGGTCTAGTTGATTAGTTAGGTTTGCGTGATTGTTTGGACTTGGTGATCTTGGAAGTCTCTTCTAACCTGGTTGATTCTGTGATTCTGTAAACCATGTCCCTCAGTACCACATTTACTTTTAAACTTCCCCAGGGGTGATGACTCCACCACTTCCCTGGACAGCCTGTTCCAGGCTTGACAACCCTTATGGGAAAGAAATTTTTCTTAATATCCAACAAAGACCTACCCTGGCACAACTTTAGGCCGTTCCCTTTTATCCTGCCAGTTGCTGCTTGGGAGAACAGACCAACACCCAACTCACTATGAACTCCTTTCAGGGAGTTGTGGGTCTTCCTTCAGCCTCATTTTCTCCAAGTGGAACAATCCAGATTCTCTCAACTACTCCTCAGCAGACTCGTGCTCTATACCGTTCATCTGCTCCAGCACTTCAATGTTCTTGTAGTGAGGGGGCCAAAACAGAACACAGTACTCAAGGTATGGCCTCAACAGTACCACACTACAGGAGGACAATCACTTCCCTACTCCTGTTGGCCATGCTATCCTTGATACAGGCCAGGATACAGAGATTTATTTACTGATGAAAAAAGTTTTGGGTTGTGAGTGTTCTTTTTGTCTTCTGCTTCAAGCAGATAGCAAAGGTAATTTGCAGGGCCTAGCTGGAGGACGATGGTACAAATAAAGGAACTTTCCCTGTATTTTTATAAAAAAAAAAAAACCTGAAGGCTGGACAGGGAGCATTACAACAGAGCTTCACATAGCTTTGCAGGTTCAGAACTTTAAAGCATTTTCATACCCAAATACAATTTTTAAAGACTATTTCCCAAGGCTGTGTTTGCAGGGTTAACTCTTGTGCCTTTCTCCTTGCAACACAGCTTACCAGAACCTGTTATTCCTGCTGTCTATTCTGCACTATTTGGCATGTAATGGCACATCAAGAGTTCTTGGGGGTGAGAAGTTTGCCAATGGTTTTAATTCTATGTTAAGGAATTGTATTAATTCTGTCTTATGGTTTTAAACTAAAAGAGGGGGCAGTTAGGCTGAAAAATGAAGAAATGTTTTACTGTGGGGATAGTGAAACACTAGTCCAGATTGCCCAGAGAGGTGGTAGATTCCCCAGTCCTGGAAACTTTCCAGGTCAGGTTGGATGGGGCTCTGTGCACTCTGACCTAGATGAAGATGTCCCTGCTGACTGCAGTGGGATTGGACTAGATGAGATTTAAAGGCCCCTTCCAACTCGAAACATTCTCTTATACACTGGCTAATGCTGCTTGTTACTAATCTGTGTTGAGAGCAACAGCTTAACAGGAATCTGTGAATCCACCACATAGAAGGAATGACTAGTGATAGCTGGTAAACTTGATCAGCCAACATAGTTGCTCTGTATTTGAAGAAAAGCAACTTATTTAATGGACCCACCTGCTGGAAGGGCTCAGGTGACCTGGAAGTGTGACTACAAAAGCATGTGTGGGTCAGCAACTTGGGCCTCACAGGATGAAAAGCAAGATTGCTTTTCTGTTACAAGAAAAAACAGAAATAGGAAAGGAGAAGAAAGTTGTGTCCACAAAAAGTTCAAGCTGAATTTTCATATATTTCTGACTGCATGGAGAAATCTCCTGTGGAGAAATCCTTGGTCATGGGGCACTGCAAGAAGAAATCTCTTGGAAGAGAGGTTCAGATGTCATGCTGAGAAGCAATGCTTAGCATGGCAATGTTTTACACTGTGTGGTTTGGCCCCTGATGAAAAATTCTTGCTGGAAAAGGGTAAGTGCTAAATGAGTTGTGCTCAGGGCACTGGCTGGCAGAAGAGCTGGGCTGAAGCTAGCAGCATCACTCCTTCATGCCAGTATCTGTTGTCCTGCTTTTAACCCAAGGAGCTGTACCACTGAGGCGCTCTTATGGATGTGCATCTCCAGCCACTATAGACTAATCATGTATCTAGCAATAGTAATGGGCCTATGAACCCGTCTGCCTTCCCAAAGGGAAGAAAAAGGGAATAAGGGAGAGAGACTGATGGGCTGGGAAAGAAACTAAAACAGCTTTAATGAAAGTAATAACAATAAAATGAAATAGAGACAAATAAATACAAATCAATATGGCACCCAACCATCTAATGGCAATGACATCATCATCACCACTGATGCTGTGGCCAGGCATTGGGGAAGTTCCAGACTGAACTCAGTGGCAGACAGGAACTGAATTCAGCAACTGGATTCAGAAACTACGTTCAGGAACACAAGATCATAATCAAAGGCAGAAGTGACAGAGTCCACCTCAGACACCAGCCATTGAAGAAGAGGCTTGACCCTGATGGTCCCTTAGATTTGTACTAAGTATGATGTCCATGGGATGGAATCCCTTGTTGGTCAGTTTAGGGTGACCTGTCCTATCCAATCCCCTTTGCAGGTGCCACATCTCACTTCCTGTACCTCAATGTGGGGCAAAAGATCTAACGCTACCCTTGGTCTGCACAGGAGCAAGTCTAAGCACTGTTGAAATGAAGCACAGCTGAAAATGCACAGTGGCTTAACAGCATTCTGAGCACAGCTTGCCATGCATTAGGGAGTTCAGTCAGATTCTTAAATTCAAAACTGTATTGCTTGACTTGATGTCATGACTTCGCTCTCTGTGCTCCTGAAAACTTAGTCCCTCCAGAAAGATAGTTCTTCCCCTCTCCTCTGCTCTAGCGAGGCCATATCTGGAGTACTGCATCCAGTTCTGGGCTCCCCAGTTTAAAACAGAGACAGGGACTACTGGAGAGAGTTCAACAGAGGCTAAGAAGAGTGTGAGGGTAGAGGAGCATTTCACTGAGGAAGAAAGGCTGAGGCGTGTGAGACTGTTTAGCCTGGAAAAGGAAAGACTGAGAGGAGATCTTCTTAATACTAATCAACATCTAAAGGGTGGGGGTCAAGAGGATGGAGCCAGACTCTTTAGAGGGATGCCTAGTGACAAAGCATTGGATGATGGGCACGAAACGGAACCCAGGTGGTTCCACCTAAACATGAGGAAAAAAATTATTTCCTGTGAGAGTGCTGAAGCTCTGGTCCAGGCTGCCCAGAGGGGTTGTGGAGTCTCCTTCTCCTGGGCAACTGGTTCTGGGTGACTTTGCTTTAGCAGATAGGATGAATTGAACCAGGGAAGGTTTAGGTTGAAGATTAGGAAAAATTTCTTCACTGAAAGGGTTGTCAAGCCCTGGAACATGCTGCCCAGTGAACTGGTGTAGTCACCATCCCTGGAAAAGTCAAAAGATGTGTAGATGTGGTGCTGAAGGACATGGTTTAGTGGTGAATTTGTCAGTGCTGGGTTAACAGTTGGACCTCATGGTCTTGCAGGACTTTTCTAACACTAATGAATCTATGATTTTAGATGAGGTGAGATCACTTATTTTCAGTAAGTCCAGGGAAGTTGAGGACTATCAGTATCATTCTGCCTGACAAGGGTTACACATTCTTCTGCTGTTGAGGAGACAGTCGTGTGACTCTGTCCTCTTAGTCTTGACTGCAAATACCTTTAAATAGCAAATATGTCTGCGTTCAGTGTGGGTTTGCATTGTTAGACTTGACATGCGAACAATGAAATGAGGGGAGTGTTAAATATAACTCAGTGCTTGGAATGCTGTGCTTATGCAAGAAACCACACCAATCTGTGAGGGAAACAAGGAGAGAAAAAAAAAATCACAAGAATTAATGGGAAATAAATGTGCTTTGGGGTTGCCAGCCAACGCATACAGGGGTAATAAACCAAAATGGATTCTGGAAAGGGAAGAATAAGGGAATAAGTGAAGATCAGGTATGTGATCACCTGAATAACCTGAAAGTGTTCAAGTCCATTGGACCCGACGGGATACACCCAGGGCTACTGAGAGAACTGGCAGATGAGGTTGCTAAACCCCTCTCTATTATACTCCAAAAGTCCTGGCAGTCTGGGGAAGTCCCCACTGACTGGAAAAGGGGAAACATTACTCCCATCTTCAAAAAGGGGAAGAAGAAAGAACCAGGGAACTACAGGACAGGCAGTCTCACCTCTGTGCCTGGTAAGATCATGGAGCAGATTCTCCTGGAGGCACTTCTGAGACAGAAGAATAGTGAAGAGGTGACTGGGTACAATCAGCATGGCTTCACCAAGGGTAAATCCTGCCTGACAAACCTGGTGGTCTTCTATGAACAGGTGACAACATTAACAGATGAGGGGAGAGCAACTGATGTCATTTACCTGCCTGAGCAAAGCCTTTGACACCGTCCCACACCACATCCTGGTCTCCAAACTGGTGACACATGGGTTTGATGGGTGGACCACAAGATGGATAAAGAACTGGCCTGTGGCCACACCCAAAGAGTGGCTGTCAATGGCTCCCTGTCCCAGTGGAGGCCAGTGACAAGCGGAGTCCCTCAGGGATCAGTCCTGGGACCAGTCTTGTTCAACATCTTTGTTGGTGACATGGACAGAGGCATTGAGTGCAACCTCAGCAAGTTTGCTGATGACACCAAGCTGTGTGGTGCAGCAGACATGCTGGAGGGAAGGGATGCATCCAGAGGGACCTTGACAGGCTGGAGAGGTGGGCACAAGCCAACCTCATGAGGTTCAACAAAACCAAGTGCAAGGTCCTGCATCTGGGTCGAGGCAATCCCAAGCACAAATACAAGCAGGGCAGTGACTGGCTAGAAAGCAGCCCTGAGGAGAGGGACTTGGGGGTGCTGGTGGACGAGAAGCTCAACATGAGCTGTCAATGTGCACTTGCAGCCCAGAAAGCCAACCAGAGCCTGGGCTGCATCAAGAGAAGTGTGGCCAGCAGGTCAAGGGAGGTGATTCTCCCCCTCTACTCAGCTCTGGTGAGACCCCACCTGGAGTACTGCATCCAGTTCTGGAGCCCCTATTACAAGAGGGATATGGACATGCTGGAACATGTCCAGAGAAGGGCCACCAGGATGATCAGAGGGCTGGAGCACCTCTCCTATGAGGAGAGACTGAAAGAGTTGGGGCTGTTCAGTCTGGAGAAGAGAAGGCTCCAAGGTGACCTTATTGTGGCCTTCCAGTGTCTGAAGGGGGCCTACAAGAAAGCTGGGGAGGGACTTTTTAGGCTATCAGGTAGTGACAGGACTAGGGGGAATGGAATAAAGCTGGAAGTGGGGAGATTCAGGCTGGACATGAGGAAGAAGTTCTTCCCCATGAGAGTGGTGAGAGCCTGGAATGGGTTGTCCAGGGAGGTGGTTGAGGCCCCATCCCTGGAGGTGTTTAAGGCCAGGCTGGATGAGGCTCTGGCCAGCCTGATGTAGTGTGAGGTGTCCCTGCCCATGGCAGGGGGGTTGGAACTAGATGATCCTTGTGGTCCCTTCTAATCCTGACTGATTCTATGATTCTATGATTCTAAGAAAGATAGAGCTGAGTTTGGGTGTCTATTCTCTCATTTCTCTCACCTCTCCTAGGTGTAGGACATTCATGTCTGAAATGCCTCACAGATATTCTGCTGATGGAATGGGATGGGCATGTGTCAAGAGCAAAGTCCATACCCTGCTTATGTCCTGACTGCTCTGTTGTAAAGGCTTTCTGTGGCAGCAACAAAACTCAAGTCTAAGATGAGTACCTTCTAAAATGTCTGTGTGACCACATTGATGCTTAATTCAATGCCCCGGATGACGGGACAGAATGTTACTCTCAGCAAGTTTGCTGGTGATACAGAAGTGGGAGGAGGGGCTGACACCTGCCAGGCTCTGCTGCCCTTCAGTGAGACCTGGACAGGCTGGAGAGTTGGGCAGGGAAAAACCTAACAAAGTTCATCATGGGCAAGTGTAGGGTTGTGCTGGTTTGAGGCCAGACAGATCCTCTCTTGCCCCGAGAGGGACAAAAGAATGAGACTCACACAAACGGATTGGAGAGTGATGGAAAGTTTAAATGGAAAAGCAATTGGTGAAGCTACAGAAAACTACAAACTACAAAGCATAGTGGCAAAGAGTATCCCAAAGCGTACAGAACCCCTCACAGAATTCCCAAAGGTTTCCCAATCCTCCCTTCCTCCCACCTGAGGGTCTACCCAAAACCCCCAGGGCTCTTTCTTCCCCCCTCCCACTGCTAGGCAAGTCTCAGGCTGGCCAGGTCTGAGACTGCCCCCCCCCCCCCCATTCTCCTCCTGGCATTAGGCCTAGACAGGCCTAAGTGGCCTTGAGGATACTCCCCCAGCATTACCCGATAAGAGATAGCATCTCCCATGGGAGCAGAGAGGGAAGAAAGAGGAAGAGAATGACTCTGCAGATGGCTTTATAGGGCGCAGGATTTATGGGTAGAAATACGCCGTTTCCTGTGTCCACCCCTAGTGGGCGGGCACCCAGGACACCAGAGGTGTAATTTATGTGGCAGTAGGAGGGGGCACCCAGCCTAAATTGCCACAAGGGTCCTGCACCTGAGCAAGAATAAATAACTCACTGCACCAGTACAGCTTAGGGGTTAACCTGCTAGAAAGCAGCTCTGCAGAAAAGGACCTGAGAGTGCTGGTAGACAAGTTCACCATGAGCCAGAAATGTGCTGCTGCGGCCAAGAAGGCAAATGGAGTCCTGAGGTGTATTAAGTGTGTGGCCAGCAACTTGAAGGATGTACTCCTCTCCCTCTACTCCACTCTAGTGAGGTTACATCTGGAGTATTGTGTACAATTCTGGGCTCTGGATGTGATCCTGGGCAACCTGCTGTGGGTAACCCTGATTTAGCAGGGGCATTGGACTAGAGGATTTCCCATTGTTTGTTCCAACCTGCAATGTTCCATGTAGCTAGGAATGAAACTGCCCTAAACATGGTGATTTCACTAGAACACCACAAACATTCACCTAGTTATTGGATACTTTAACAGGTTCTCCCTCTTCCCCCTAAAGTGATGACACTCTAGGTTGTTTCATCCTAAGTATACACCTCTGCAGTTAAGGTCCTTCTAAATAAGGGCAGCCCTTATGGGGTGCACAGTAAGATTCAATCACCCCAGGGGTTTATAACCCTTGATAAAATGTTCTTGAGATCATTCCCCTCTTGTGCTATACAAAGCCCAGCAGCCTGTGTCTATGTTTAACCTCTATCTGAGGCAAAACCAGAGCAGTTACGCTATCACCTGATGGCCTCTCACCAGCAGAGAAGGAGGTTTGGGCAAAGGAGAAGAAACCCACAGGTTGAAATGAAAACAGACTTAATGAAACAATGCAAGTGATCATAATGCCAATATGAAGTGCACAAAGTTACACTCAGTCAAGCAAAGGTACAGCAGGCTTTGTTCATGAGAGAAGTGACAATAGTTTCTTGTGTAGTCGTTGGACTAAAGAATATTTGACTTGATGATCTGAAAGGTCTTTTTCAACCAAAAGGATTTTCCGATAGCCCTGTGTTCCAGCCTTGCATTTTAAAATGACATTGAGCCAAAGTGTTCTTACTTTCCAGAATCCTCATGTATTTCTGTATCAGAATGGAAGACCTCAGCAAGGCTTTCATGGGCATTATGCAAGCTACCATGCAGCACTTCCAGCTACCTGTGGAAGGGGACACACAGGAGAAAGATGCAAGGTAATGACCATTTCTTCTGTTTCCCACTAGGTAAATAACTTTATGCGTAAACAAAAATTCACATGACCATCCATGATATCTGTGATACTTCTGATCCTTGCTTCTTTCCACATAACTGTGTTATGGGAATCTATTTAAGAAGCTCAGTTGTTGCCCAGCATCAAGACATAATTTAAATGTCTGCTAACAATGTTGCCTTCCTCTGTCTGAGCAGCTAAATAATTAAAAAAGCATGCACAAGAGTTGTAATTTTAATTCTCATACAAGCTTTTAAGCCTATCATACTTAAATACAAACTTATAAATTGCTTTTAGGAGTGTTAAGCATCTACAATTTAAGATGAAGACAGGCTGAGAGAGCTGGAGTTGTTCAGCCTGGAGAAGACTCTGGGGAGACCTAATAGCGACCTTTCAGTACCTGAAGGGGGCCTACAAGAAGGCTGGAAAGGGACTGTTTGCAAAGGCCTATAGTGACAGGACAATGGACAATGGTTTGAAATTAGAGAAGATTTAGGTTGGACATTAGGAGGAAGTTCTTTACATGAACGTGGTGGAACACTGGAACAGGTTGTCCAGGGAGGTAGTTGAGTCCCCATCTTTGGAGACATTCAAGGTCAGGCTCAACAGGTTTCTGGGCAGCCTGATCTAATGGAGGATGTCCCTGCTGAATGCAGGGGGATTGGACTAGATGACCTTTGGAGGTCCCTTTTGACCCAAAGCATTCTATGTTTCTATGAACCTGCCTTTAAACTAGGCCTGAAGATCTCAGATTTGATAGCAAGCAGAAATACATGAAATCAATATTTTTTCCTAAGTTTTTGGTTAAACTTTATTGTGTCTTGGTTTCTGAGGCTGGCAATGCTTTAATCATGAGGACGTGTGTTGCAGTCCTTCAGAAAGGTCCCTTCCAACCAAAATCATTCTGTGATTCTATGAAAAACAGGTTTTGCAAGGTCAGGAAAAAAGATGTTGCAGTCAGAACTCCACATGTGAGTTGACTGAAGCAGGACAGCCTCACCTGTGTACAAACCTGCATTTTCAGATGCTGCATGATACAAACTGTCTATGGTGTCTCAAAAACAAACCCACATGTCTCCAGGATGAGATCACAGTTAATGTTCAAATGGTGCTAGTTGTCTTTCTCAGTCAAAATAGATGTGACACCAACAGGAACTAGTGGTATATAAGATAGCAATAGTGTGTAGAAAGCGCTGAGACTAAGTGGTTAATGTGCTCTTAATAAACTCCCTAGGATAATGCTCAGGACATTGGATTACATTATTAATGTTACATTGAGAGGGATATCAAGGGGCTCTTGTGGTCTATGAAGTAAACAGTTTTCATTTGGTAGTAAATTCCAGATGGTGACGCAGGCAAATAGTAATCATGAAACCACAGCAAAGGTGCTTTAAAAATACCAATGCATACACAATGAAATTAGAGAGGAAATGCCTCATTTTCAGAACCTTTGTTTTCTTTTTTGTACAAAACAAGGCTTTGATCAGAGGCAAATTTGGCTCTGAAGTAAGCAGACTAGTTGTCCCAAACTATCAGTCTGTTGTGGCTTTCTGTCCTGGGAGAACCAACCCTTTTACAATGATGTCACTTGCAGAAATGAATAGGTAGATTGCAGCTGTTAGTTCTCTGCCCACATGGGACAAAGGGCCTGCTTTTCCCCAGGAAGTGAGAGACAGCACTTACTCCTTCTGATAGCTCATCAAAACCCTTTCAAGCAAGGGAGAGGAAGGTAAAACACAGACACATACATTATCTGTCCAGCTACTGTGGTCTAGGTCAGAACTTGGTAGTAGTCCAAGTGCTTTCTCTGAGGAGGATTTGATGACAGGAGTTCATCTGCTCTGATTTTCTATTTCCATGCTGAAACACTCAATGGAAAACTATTTTTCTTGCTTTTGTGAGATTTTCTGTCTAGAAATAAAAAGGAATTACCTTTGTAGCAGAGAGAGATCTTTCCTTCTATCCGTAAACTTTGATGCTGGTCTTTCCCTCTACTGAATCCAAAGCATTTCTTGGAACACATTCAGACTTCTAGAGTCTTTGGTGTTCTGTGCACAAACTTTTTCCTCTCAAGTGTTAGGGTTGTGTTGATTTGGAAGGAAACATCTGTACAGCTGATTGTGTCTTTGCCATTCTACTGATTTTTAATTCTTTGAGGGAATCAACAACAATAACAACAATAAACCCAACTCTGACTTCATTCAAACTTGAAACACAAAACTTGTCTAAGAAAAGCCAAGGTAGCATCATTTTGCTTAATTTGGAGGCCATTCTTGCAAGATACTTGCATTTGTCAGGGAAGCTGTTTAACAGGAAAAACCTGATAATTTTAGACTCTGGAGCTCTGGAAGCCTCCACATTTTGCTACTTAATGGTTCAAACTTCTGAATTAGGTTTCTAAAATGTCTAAAAACTTTGGAATGTACTTTAAGAGTGAGTCATGGGAAGTATTTTAAATATGCTTATCATTTAGGAGCTAGATTAAGTGACTGACTTGCAAGAAGCATTCCTTACTAAGGTGCTGTGCTTTTCCATGGTTTTAGTGCAGACCATATATGTTATACACTTTCTCTGATTAATCACAGTGATCTCTTAGTTTCCTGTCTTATTTTTCTCCCATGTTAACCCCAAATCCTCATCTTTCTAACTACAGAAATTGCATCCAGTTCCCAGCTCTCGTTTTACTTGAAAGTTTACCAGAACAAGCCTTTAGGATGATATTCCTAGAGCTAAAAAAATTCTGCAGCTGACAGGACTGGAGAGCTTTTGACATTCACAGAATCACAGAATACATCTGGTTGGAAAAGAGTCCAACGCAGCACTGAAGGGTCAACTCTAAACCATGTCCCTAAGCACCAGATCCACACACTGCTTCAACACCCCCAGGGATGGTGATTCCACCACTGCCCTGAGCAGGCCATTCCAATGTTTGAGAACCCTTTCAGTGAAGAAATATTTCCTAATATCCAGTCTAAACCTCTCCTGGTGCAGCTTGTAACCATTTCCTCTAGCCCTGTTGCTTGTCATCAAGGAAATAATAAATATTCTCCCTGCCACTCCACAAAGCACAGCTGCTTAGTTGGATCAAGCTGCCAATCTCCTTGTGCATCTCCTATTCGAGAACCACCTTGTCTGTATGCTCATTCTAAAACTCTGATTTTGATCTTTCTTTGTATCACATGCTAATGGTGTGCTAATGGTTGCCTCCATTCAGTGTGGTTTGTGAGTCTAGTCATATTGCATATCTTGGATTTTCTTAACCTGTGAGAGCAGAGTCCCTCCTGCCCAGCAGTCAAGACCTACAAAAACTGTCATACCAAATGGAGCGAAATGTGAGTTAGAGCAAAACCTAAGCTCTTTAGTCAAGTTGTAGCTGGGTAGCTAAAAGTAGTGACCTGCTCTGTGTACTGAGAGAACCATGGATTCACACAGACACATGCTTTAGTTTAGAAACCAAACTAAACTTGTTTAGTTTCTTTGTACATATAAAATCCTGTTAGTTTGCTTTCAGAAAGAAGTTCAAGGCAAGCCTACCTCCCTGCTCTGGCTGACCTGTAACCTCATCACAGGTGTCTGGCAGGAATAAAAGGCATTATGCCTTCTGAGGATACTGTTTTTTGTTACAGGAATCAACTTCAAACAGCTCTGCTTACGTGGGCTGTTTTTATTTTATAACCTTTTTATTCTTGAGCTGTTTACTTTTGTCATCTGTAACAAACAATGGAACTTCTTGGTCCTCCCCTGTGATGATACCTAACCTCGGATACAATGGCTTTTGGTGAGTTACTGCATCCCAAAGACCAGGGTTCAGCTGGCATTTCGCACGGCTGAGAGAGGTGGTTGAGCTTTTGTGCACCTTGACGTACAGATGAGTTCTTCAGGGAGAGGATCATGTTGTGGTTCAGAATTCAAGTAAACAACCCCCCAAGATTAAAATAAACAGTCCAGCAGAAACAGGTATGCTCCCTTCTTCACCGTCATGTGCTTTGATCTCTTTGCAGTCACATTATTCAGGTTGTTTTAGGTTGAGTGTCTTTCCCAGCAATTCTCTCCTTTGTACAGTGATTAAAAAGAATTTTAGTAAGCAGTCAAGCAAAGAGTACATGAAAGAACTGCTGCATTCATCTGAAAACACTGAAGTTTCCCAGTGTGGGGTCTTTTTCATGTGGTTTTTCTGGTACTTAATGCTATGGAGTATCCTCCCTTGGAAATAATTCCATGTGCCCCCCCCAAACATATTCCAGCTTCCGCTTCTAACCATAAGACTGTGTAAGTGAAACCAGATCCTTATTCTTTTTATTCAATTATGCTAATCATGCTAGAAAAGCTTTTGATAATGGCTTCTGGGAAATATGTGTTGTATCAACAAGACATTTCCTGATATGGACTGAATATTACACTTGTGTATGTCAAATATTAAGAAAAGTTATTCTATGGTGTCCCATTTCTCCTGAAAAATAAAATAACAGTCAGAAAATATTTTGATAATGTCACTTTATTCTTTTCTTTGCTGATCTATATTTATAGAAAACATATAATGTTCAAAATTGTAAAGCATCAAGGGTTATGGCTGGGTCAGCCACCAGATGAGTGACAGACACTCTCTATGAATTGCTCTGACTTCCCAAAGGCAACTGAGAGGGAATGAAGAGGAGAGACTGGTGGGCTGGGAAAAAAACCTAATCAAATGAAATAGATACAAACTAATACTCGACCTCCTGATGGTAAATACATCACTGGCATCACTGATACACTGGCCAGGCACTGAGGAAGTCCCTGACTGGACTCAACAGCATATGACAACCAAATTCAAGAGCTGGATCCTGGAACTGGATTCAGGAACACACAGATCAGGATCAAGGCAGAACGGACATAGTCCTTCTTGGATGACAGCCATTGAAGAATAGGCTTGATACTGATAATGTCTCAGCTTTCCTGAAGATGACTGTCCATGGGATGGAATCCCTTGTTGGTCAGTTGAAAGTCACCTGTCCTGTCCTCTCCTACCTGTGGGTGCCGCCTCTGACTTCCTGCACCACAGTGTGGGGCATGTGATGTAGCAGTGCCCTTGGTCTGCACAGGAGCAAGTCCAACCCAAAGCCTTCGTGCAGCCGAGCCCTTGGCAATAATTCTCCCCATCAACGTTCTCACTGCTAGAAGCAGCCACTGTCTGTGTAAACCTGCCCTGAACTTCAGAAAGTGCCCTCACTGAGCAGAGACTGAGCTAAGAAGTCAAATCACTGAACAGAATTGGTGCTGTTCTAGCTCAAACCAGGACTGTCATGCTCCATCATGATCACCTTTAAGATTTTGATGTCCATCTACATGCATTTTTTGCAGGATAAGCCCCCAAATCAGGAAATTATTTTTTTTGAGAGATTTTTCAGGGACATTTTCAAACTATAAAGCTGATAGAGACACTGAAAGGCAAAGCAGAGTTTGCAGTTGAAACCTAAAATTCTTTGTTTTAAAGTTGCTGTGATTAGAGCTGGGGGAATTTTTGGTATGCGTGCATTTGTAAACTTCTTTCAAAATGAACTGTAATGATAAATTTGCAAAGCTGATCAGAAGCAGAATTATGTAGGTGCAAAACTCATTACCAAGAGTTTTACTAAAACCAGCTGTTGTAATATTGATATGTGAGAGAACAGAATGGCTTGTTCAGAGCAGGCAGATTTCACTGCTTAGTAAGGACTACTTTGGAGTGGGTCCAGTGAATAGTTTAACTCTATAAATAATGCAATCTTGCTACAATTTCCTCTTGCAAGATTTGGTGTCCTTAATGATTTCAAACCTGTCCTGTCCCATGGTATTATTGTACCACTTTAATGGCTGTGAATTGCTGACTCTTGGTAGCTGTGTGGACTTACTTTCTGCTTTCTCTTTCCAACTGACCCTTCACTTAAAAGTTAATTATCATAAAAGAGAGCAAAACCAGGTAGTGGGGCTTATCCTACTGGAGACAACCACAAAAGGAGACTTTTCAGTTACAGTGTTTCTTTATTCGTTTCACTTGGGAATTACTTATTTCACTTTGGTATCTTACTTTCAGTATCCTTATGCAGCAAAGACTGGAGAAGATGGGGAGATGACTAGTTGCACATCTCTTTGTTAAAGGATTACAGCTTTTGGATAGGCACCTTCATGCCAGGCATTACCAATAACAATATCTCACTACCCAGGGAAGTTTTTGGACATGGAACTGTTAGAGTGGGTCCAGAGAAGGGCAATGAAGATGATCAGGGGACTGGAGCATCTTTCCTAGGAAGACACAGGCTGAGAGAGTTGGATTCATTCATCCTGGAGAAGAAAAGGCTCTGGAGAGACCTTAGAGTTGCCTTTCAATGTTTGAATGGGCCTACACAAGAGCTGGAGAGGGATTTTTTACAAAGGCATATGGTGACAGGATGAGGGTTAATGGCTTCAAACTGGAAGAAGCTCAATTTTGATTAGATATTAGGAAGAAATTCTTTGTCATGAGGGTGCTGAGGCTCTGAAACAGTTTGCCCAGAGACTTTGTGAAGGCTCTAAGCCTGGAAGTGTTCAAAGCTGGGTTGGATGGGACCTTGAGGAACCCATTCTAGTATGAGGTGCTGGAACAAGATGATCTTTAATGTCTCTTCCAGGCCACACCATTCTATGTTTCTATGATCAATCTGCTTTACTCTCTAGGGAGGATATAAGAAAATTCAGTGATTGTATTTCTATTAACACTTCATATTTTATTCTTGTAGAATACAGCATAGGGATGACAGGCAGTGAGAATTCCAATGACATGGCAATGTTTAAACAAGAATTCTGCTGTTTGTCTGATCCCAATATTACAAAGTGTGAGGCAAAAAAAAAAAAAAAGAAAAAAAGAAGACCTCAAACACCATGGAAGAACTCTTTCTCTTTTCCGTATCTTCATTGAATCAAGAATCAAGAATCAAGAAGGTTGGAAGAGACCTCAAGGATCATCGAGTCCAACCTGTCACCCTACACCTCATGCCTATCTAAACCATGGCACCAAGTGCCACGTCCAATCCCCTCTTGAACACCTCCAGGGATGGTGACTCCACCACCTCCCTGGGCAGCACATTCCAATGGCCAACCACTCTCTCTGTGAAGAACTTTCTCCTCACCTCCAGCCTAAACCTCCCCTGGCGCAGCTTGAGACTCTGTCCTCTTGTTCTGGTGCTGGTTGCCTGGGAGAAGAGACCAAACCCCTCCTGAATACAACCTCCCTTCAGGTAGTTGTAGACAGCAATGAGGTCTCCCCTGAGCCTCCTCTTCTCCAGGCTAAACAGTCCCAGCTCCCTCAGCCTCTCCTCATAGGGCTTGTGCTCAAGGCCTCTCACCAGCCTCATTGCCCTTCTCTGGACATGCTCCAGCAATTCAACATCTTTCCTAAACTGAGGGGCCCAGAACTGGACACAGTACTCAAGGTGTGCCCTAACCAGTGCTGTGTACAGGGGTACAATGACCTCCCTGCTCCTGCTGGCCAAACTATGCCTGATGCAGGCCAGGATGCCATTGGCTCTCTTGGCCACCTGGGCACACTGCTGGCTCATGTTCAGGTGGCTGTCAACCAGTACCCCTAGGTCCCTTTCCACCTGACTGCTCTTCAGCCACTCTGACCCCAGCCTGTAGCTCTGCATGGGGTTGTTGTGGCCGAAGTGCAGCACCCGGCACTTGGATTTGTTGAATGCCATCCTGTTGGACTCTGCCCATCTGTCCAGCCTGGCAAGGTCCCTCTGCAGAGCCCTTCTACCTTCTAACAGATCAACACCTGCTCCCAGCTTGGTGTCATCTGCAAATTTACTGATGATGGACTCAATCCCCTCATCCAGATCATCAATAAAGATATTGAACAGGATGGGGCCCAGCACTGATCCCTGGGGGACACCACTAGTGACAGGCTGCCAGCTGGATGTGGCACCATTCACCACCACTCTCTGGGCTCTGCCCTCCAGCCAGTTCCTAACCCAGCACAGTGCTGCTGTCCAAGCCACAAGCTGCCAGTTTGGCCAAGAGTTTGCTGTGGGGGACAGTGTCAAAGGCCTTGCTGAAGTCCAGGTAGACTACATCCACAGCCTTTCCCATGTCCACCAGGCTGGTCACCTGATCATAGAAGGAGATCAGGTTGGTGAGGCAGGACCTGCCCTTCCTAAATCCATGTTGGCTGGACCTGATTCCTTGGCTATCCTTCAGGTATGCAGTGATTGCCCCCAAGACAATCTGCTCCATGATTTTCCCTGGCACTGAGGTCAGGCTGACAGGCCTGGAGTTCCCAGGTTCTGCTGTTCGTCCCTTCTTGTGGATGGGCTTCACATTGGCCAGTTTCCAGTCTTCTGGGACCTCTCCAGTGAGCCAGGACTGGTGGGAAATGATGGACAGAGGCTTGGCCAGCTCATCTGCAGCTCTTTCAGCACCCTAGGATGAATCCCATCAGGTCCCATGGACTTGTGAATATCCAAGTGACTCAACAAGTCTCGAACTAATTCCACATGGATTTCAGGAGTACAACACTGCTCCTTGACCCCATCAACCAGCTCAGGAGGCCAGTTATCCTGAAGTCCTCCTGCCTTACTGTTGAAAATGGAGGCAAAGAAGGTATTGCTTCTCATGATTTACATCCTTCAGAAATAGAAATTATTAAGCACAGATTTTTGCCTTGAATACCAACACAAACATTTTTGCTGGCTTGCAGAGTAAATACTTCGTTTAAAGATGCAAAGATAGCTGTGTCATGTCAAAGCAACAATTTCACATCTATAATTTTTTATGCTTTTGCTGAATTTAATGAAAATTCAACCTTATTTTATGGCCATTGATTCTTCTTTTTTTGCGTCATCCCTTCTCATCCCAACCCATCCCAGCCTATCTCATCCCATCCCTAAATGAAACAAGATTTGTTTTCAGGAGGGAGCAAACATTCTCCAGGTGAAGCCCAGAGGTTCTGCCAGTTCTGATAAGTGCTATGTAAAAAATCTTGGAAAAAATTATTGACTGAAAATAATCTTTTTAATCTGTTCCATGAAGAATTTTGTTTATGGCTTTTAGCATTTGTTTCTTCCCTTATTAACTTTTAGCCTGTGTACTGTTTCTCAAATGCCCACACATGATTCTTGTCATGGTTTCTTCATTTGCAAAAGTAAATAATCATCTCTGTTTGGGCCAGACATTCCTGCAGCAATTGTCTTAGGCATATCCTGAACACCCAGTATGCAAACACAGCCTCAGTCTGTAAGTGATTACTCGAGGTCATTGCAAGCAACACCAACCTTATTTTTACATATCTTCATATTCTCATTTCTGTCTCTCTGACACAGTCACAACCATGCCAGTGATTCTCTGAGGTGAAAGAGTGCAACAGTCTGATAGTGTTTTGGGGGAGACTGTCCCTATAGTTTGCTTTATCAGTGAATAACCAGCAGCTGTTAGCACTGCAGAGCACAGAGAAATACAGGCTACAGAAACAACCTCTCACTGTGTCTTCTCAAATTTAGTAATGTCAGAAAGAAGAGAGCCACAGAGGTGTCTGACAGCCCCATCAGACCTCTGTGGTTTGGGTGGGGATTGCAATTCAGTGCTCCAGAGAGGACTCCATTGATGTTTTTTATCTATTTCAGTGCTCTCTGGAAGAGAATTCTAGGCTGTTTTGCTTTGGGACACTTGCTAAATGAGCACTTAGTAGTATAAGCTTTTTTCTGCAAGTTTCATTCTATTCAGTAATAGTTTCACATATATTTACTGGCTTCTCAAAGCATTCCAACTTGTGCAATGATTAAATGCTTCTCTTGCTTCTCTTGCTTAATATTAATCTGTATCTTTTCTGTCCTACAGCTACTGCTACTTGTGATGTGGCAATTGTTTCAGCAAGAAAGAATTTATTCTGCATTTCTAACCATTAGTCATTCTCTCTACATTTTCTAATGCTTTTCTTCTGTAACTTATGGTAGAATCTTAGATATTTTAAGATTGTCCACTGTCCAGGGAAACATCCCAGATTCTCAGAATCCCAGCATGGTAGGAATTGGAAAGGATCTTTGGAGAACATCTAGTCCAACTGCCCTGAAGAGTCATTCAGAGCAGATTGCACAGAAGTGTATCCAGGCAGGTTTTGAGTCTCTCCAGAGGAGGAGACTCCACAACTTCTTCTATGAAGACAGGTGAAGAGAGATGGGGTTGTTCAGCCAGGAGATGAGAAGGCTGTGGGCACTGGAATAGGTTGCCTGGAGAAGTTACGGAGGCTCCAAGCCTGGAAGTGTTCAAAGCCAGGTTGGACAGGGTCTTGAGAAACCTGTTATGGTATGAAGTGTCTCTACCCATGGCAGGGAGGATGGAACTAGATAAAGTTTAAGGTATCTTCCAACCCAACCCATTCTCTGATTTTAAAAACAGGTTTCACTCTCTCCTGTGTCTAAGATTCATTGAATTCTGTGCCATTCAGACACGAAGTAAGAGTGTCAAGTTCTTCTTCACAGGGCATGAGACTAACATAAGAGCATTTTGACATGGGCTTTGTTTTAAAATTTGTCCAGTGTTGCTGGTTGCAGTAATTGCCTGGGTATGTTTGTAAGCCACAAGCAGCAAAAACTGTTATCTGGATATTAGCTCTTGCACAATGATGGTAAGGGAAGTTATCAAGCCTTGGAAATGTGGGCTTAACATCCTGGAGCTGAGTGCCAGCACACCACTGCAGGTTGTCTCCATGAGATTCATGAGATTCAGGTGGTATTTCACAGCCCCATACAGCTGCAGTGACATGTGACATGATGCAGAACTGCACCTATGCTGTGCCCTCTCTGTAAGTAATGTGTAGAGGAACGTCTACACCCAGCCCTTGACATTAGATGCACGTGTTTGGCCATACCCTTTTGAGACAAAGCAAAACCATTTCTGAGCAGGGTTGGAAGGAGGTGGAAGGTCACAACAGTGTACACACTTGGCTCAGTTGATTGGAAGCCTGGTATGATTTGAGCTCTCTCTAGAACATACTCATTGTGTGATACATGTTGTCGAAGGTCAGGGCTGGGCCAGCAGCCAGATGAGTGCCAGAGGCTCTCTATGAATCCCTCTGCCTTCCCAAAGGGAAAAGAAGGGCAATAAGGGAGAGAGGCTGTTGAGTTGGGAAAGAAAACTAAAAAAACTCTAATGAAAATAAGAACAATAAAATGGAGACAAATAGATACAAACCAGTAGGGAACCCAACCCCCCTGATAACAATGACATCATCACCACTGATGCTGTGGGCAGGCACTGGGGAAGTCCCAGACTGGACTCAGAAGCAGATGGGAACCAGATTCAGGAACTGGATTTTGGAACTGGATTCAGGAACACATGGATCAGGATTGAAAGCAGAACAGATAGAGTCCTCCTTGGACACTAGCCATTGAAGAAGAGGCTTGGCCGTGGTGATCCCTCAGCTTTATCCTGAAGTTGACATCCATAGGATGCAATCAATTTAGGGCCACCTGTCCTGTCCTGTGCTCCCTGCAGGTACCACCTCTTACTCACTGCACATCAACATGGGGCACAAGGTGTCACAGTGCCCTTGACATGCACAAGAGTAAGTCTAAGCCAGAGCCTTTCTGCAGTCCAGCCTTCAGCACTAACTCTCCCCATCAGTGCCTTCACTACTAGAAGTAGCCACTGTCTGTGCAAACCTTCCCTGAACTTCAGAAAGTGCCCTCACTGGGCAGAGTCTGAGCTGAGAAGTCACAGCACTCAAACAGGACATATGTGTAAGGAAAAAAACCCACATGAATACTGAGAGCTCTCTGCAGACTCCCATGCCTAAGCAGCCAATACAGTCTTTTGCAGATGAAGTAATTGACTTAGAAATATTCTTGAGGAGTATTGAAATGAATAATTCTGACTGCATGTCCAGAAATCCACGGTCAAGTGTAGCAAAAACCCAGGAACATAACACCTTTGGAAGGGCTCTGCCAGACTCTGGTAATCTACTTGTAAAGATTGCAAGATGTCTTAGGGACATTGCAACAGATATAGACTTAATCCCTATCCTATTGACAAGAGCAGTGGTATCACAGAAGGGAGTGCAGCAGAAAAAGCTGATTTGCTCTTCTTTTTTTTTTTTCCTTATTTACTTGCAAATTATAGTAACATACATCCAGCAAAATGGTTATTAAAGTAGAATTGAACTGCCCTTCAGGCTATTTCAAAGACCCTGCTTTATAACCTTCTCACCTTTGTATTTTTCTCAGAACTTCATGGAAGTCATGATGAGTTGTGTTAAAACTAAAACACAATAGAAAATTAAACAAATAGTGATTACTAAAGCTAATAGAAGAATCCAGCTGTGACTGAGAAGATTTTAGGTCATCAGTTTGCACTTATATTTCCAGTTTTTCAAGGGTTTTGTATTTGAGTGACTAAGGCCAGGGACAGTCAGTGGGAATATGGTTTGTGGATTTAAAATGTGCTTCTTCAGTGACAGGCAGGCAGAAGAGAAGACCAAGGTCTGCACTGATGCACCACTGACAGAAGTGGTATTTATCCTGATGTTACCCAGCATGGATCAAGCCTTAAAGGTTGCTCCTGTGTGAGGTCTGGGTATCATGCACTGAGTGCCATTAGACTCTAATGCATCATATACTTTATCTCTTACTGCAGTACTTTTACCACCACTTAAGCTTGCCCTTCCACTTAAGATTGCACTCAGAAACCAGACTACAAAGACCCCAGAAAAATTAACTATTCCCATCTGTGCATGCCCTCTTCAAGTGTTTCCCCACATATATGAAATAAGAGTTTGCTTCCTTTCAGAAGCTTTTTTTCAAGCTACGTTTTTTAAAACCATCATGACAGCATTGGTGAGGCCACACCTTGAGTGCTCTGTTCATTTTTGGGGCCCTCACTACAAGAAGGACATTGAGATGATGGAGAGGCTCCAGAGAAAGGCAACAAAGTTGATGAAGTGTCTAGAGCACAAATCTTACAAGGAGCGGCTGAGGGACTTGGGGTTGTTCATCTTGGAGAAAAAGAGGCTGGGTGGAGACCTTCTCACTTTGTACAACTCTGTGAAACTGAGGCAAGGTAGAGATTGATCTTTCCCTAGTAACAAATTGTAGGCCTCCCATCGCACCAGCGGAGGTTTAGGTAGGATATTAGAAGAAACTTCTTTACTGATGAGATCTCAAACAGTGGAACAGGCTCCCTGGGAGGTGCTTGAATCCCCACCCCTGGAGGTGTTTAGAAGGCACAGAGATGTGGTGCTGAGTGACTTGGTTTAGGGGCAGACTTAGTATCAGTTAATGGTTAGATAGTGGTTGGACTCAATGATCTTTGTGGCAATGCATTCAAAACCCCTCCCTGCCGTGGAGTCAGGGTGGGGTGAAGATCAGGAAGTGTGGGAAGAAGGTTAAGGAGGAAGGCACCTCCCCCCTTTCAAGGCCATGGCAGCTGACATCTGGGCCCCTTCCCCCAAGTCACATGTCAGGGGCAGACCCCCAGGCCAGCACAAGTCTGGACAATGCAGAACCTCGTGCTGATAAGTTTCTTGCCCCTTTTTTTGCATGTGGAATATGATCTGTGGCATTTGCAGCACAGGACATTTGGGCCATGAGCTGATATAAAATGGGTTTGCTAGAGAGCATTGGAGGCTCTTCCTGGGATTTTCTCCGCCCCCCCACCCCCCCAGTACCTTTGAACCACACATTGCAGCCCAGAAAGATTCCTGGAGAAACAGAGACACTAGGAGGACTACCCACAACTGGAACCAGCGTTGTGAATCTATTTGGAATCTGCTTGAGTCTCCAGGGAATACCTTTTCTTGTTAATAGGGGCACTATACTGCTTTTGGGTCCTATCATTTTCCAAATACTGATCTTTAAGCAGTTGTACCTATTCCTGTACTCGGGGAGATGTTGTGCAAATGAGCAATGAACACGTAGATAATATTTTTCTATATTTGTATAGAAGTTACATGGGTGGCAGATTTTCTAAATTAATAAAATCATTTATATTTTTATTAACTTCCTGCCTGCACCCCTTTATCTGTAACGCCTTAAAGGTCTTTTCCACCCAAAAAGGATCTATGATTCTATGAGTCCATCCTAATTGGTTGCAATTTATACCTTCATTATTAGGAAATCCAGAAAGCTGAGACCACCACAAGATCTGCTGACTCTGGGTCCCACATGTAATGGTGGGTAAATGCTTGCACACATCTACAGAGCTGTGCTTGCACACTTGGCCTCCCTATTGTAGATACAAAGGATTTGGCTTTAAAAGATCTAAGTATGGGAGTGGAGGTGCATTGCAGAAGCATTCACAATGCCTTCTTCTGCCATCACAGTAATACTGGCGATGACAAAAGTCATAAAATCATAGAATGGTTTGGGTTAGAAGGGACATTAAATGTCATCTGGTCTAACTCATGTGCAGTGAGCAGGGACATCTTAAACCAGATCAGATTGCTCAGAGCCCCATCCAACCTGACCTTGCCCTTCAGATTAGTGTGCTGTGTCTCAACAAAAGGCAAACTGTCAGAGCTGCCAAAATACAACTCCTTTTCATTGAAAACATGTTTCAAGGAGCTTTCCAGAAATGTTAAACAGCTCAAATATAAGCTTGTCACTGGAGAAGAGATAACTACACAAATAATAAGAAGCTATTTCCGACCACTGCTGCTCCAAGAGAAATCTGAATTATTCTGACAGAGGCTTATAGAAAAGTGTATGGAAGGCCTTTTTCAAATATCAGAAAATGAGAAAAAATATGTAAAGGAATCAATGAGGGAGATGTGAGAGAAGAATGACATTTTTAGTAATTTATCTGAAAGATTCACAGTTACTGAAGGTGCTGTTTGGACTGACAGTGGGTGTTTGCATGCCTATGCACACAACACGTGGGAGCAGGTCCAGAGAAGGACCACAAAAATGATCAGGGGATTGGAAAACCTCTGCTATGAAAACAGGCTGAGGGAGCTGGGATTGTTCAGCCTGGAGAAGAGAAGGCTCTGGGGAAATCTAATAATGACCTTCCAATACCTGAAGGGGGCCTACAAGAAGGATGGAGAGGGACTGTTTACAAAGGCCTGAAGTGATAGGACAAGGGGCAATGGCTACAAATTAGAGAAAAGCAGATTTAGATTGGATGTTAGGAACAAGTTCTTTACCGTGACAGTCATGGAACACTGGAACAGGTTGCCTGGGGAGATGGTTGAGCCCCCATCCCTGGAGATATTCAAGGTGAGGCTCGACAGGGTTCTGGTCTGATCTAGTTTAGGATGCTCCTGTTTACTGCAGAGGGGTTGGACTAGATGTCTTTGGGATGTCTCTTCAAAACCAGACCTTTCTATGATTCTATGATAAGAAAATTATGAACTTCAATCAAAACATGACACCTCCGCCTTGTGGTACTGTAGCCAAGAACAGTCTTGATTTGGAGGACCAGGTTTCAGTTAGATATAGGCTGAGGTGGTAGAGCTGGCTTTGGAGGAGATCCATGGGCTTGTAGCACTGACAAGCTGTTGCATGCATCATGGGTCAAAAAAGACCATCTACATTTTTTGCTTCTTGCAAGTATTATGTCTACATTGTTTAGAAGCAGTGAGTTTTGACTTGCTCTTTAGACACTTCGTGAGGTTAGTGAGGCACTGGAAGAGTGATGTCCAGAGAAGTTGTGGAGGCTTCAGGCCTGGAACTGTTCAAAGCCAGGATCTTAAATGGGTGGAACTCAATGATTTTTAAGGTTCCTTCCAACTCAAACATTTCTATGATTCTATGATTTGCTTTCTTTACCAATACCTAGCTTTTAAGAAAGTATTTTGACAATGATAATAAGCTATTTACTTCCCATGATGATAGAATCATATAGTGGTTTGGGTTGGAAGGGACCTTTAAAGGCCATCTAGCACAATCCCCCTGCAGTCAGCAAGGACATCTGCAACTACAGCAGGTTGCCCAGAGCCCAAACACCCTGACTTGGAATGTTTCCAGAGATGGGGCTTCAACCACCTCTCTTGGTAATGTGTGCCAGTGATGAAGATGTTCATATCATAATACATCATCTTATTAGGTATAAGAATTAATAGGCACTGTACAATTTTTTCATCAATTAGTAGGTTATATCTAGAGTGCCCTGAACTTCTTGCCCTGCCATGTTTGAACAGCATGCAGCTCTTAGTTTACTCACAGTCATGCTGCTGTTCCCTGAGGAGTCTGACATCAGCCACAAAGGTGGAGGCTACAAAGATGCTGAGAGGACTGGAGCATCTCTGTGACAAGGAAAGGCTGAGAGACCTGGGGCTATTCAGCCTGGAGAAAAGAAGATGGAGAGGGGATTTTTTAAATGATTGTCAATACCTGAACATGAGGGAAAACTTCTTTCCTGTGAGGGTGCTGGAGCCCTGGCCCAGGTTTTCCAGAGAAGTTGTGGAGTTTTGTGCTCTGGAGACATTCCAAACCTACCTGGATGTGATTCTGTGCAACCTGCTGTGGGTGACCCTACTTTATCAGGAGGTTGGACTAGATGATCTCCAAAGGTTCCTTTCAACCCTCATCATTCTGTGATTTGGAATTTACAGTAAACATACTTCATAACATGAGCTGCTTAGGAATACCTCTGGATTTTTATTTCTAAAAAACATCAGTCTGACAGTTGTAAGCTAGCTGCATTGCTCTTTTATGCACTTCAGGCTGTTGTTGGCCACCAGGATTTCACAAGATGTGGGTGTATGTTTTTTGCCTCTGAGCCAAGAGTAGGAGCCTGCATAACAAAGTTGTATCCTTGATCCTGTCAGTAACTATGGAGACTGGGAAAGAAAAGAGCCATCTTCAAGGGCTTCTGAGCAGGAGAAGGGTCAGAGCTGGAGGAAAAGGCCAAGCAATGCTTCACTCAATAAACTGAAGCAGGAAACCACAGAATGACTCATTCCTTATGTGTAATGTATCATCAGAGCTCTCCTGTTACAGTTCACTGGTGGAAATGGAGTTCATCT
Source organism: Indicator indicator (assembly GCF_027791375.1). Lineage (NCBI taxonomy): Eukaryota > Metazoa > Chordata > Aves > Piciformes > Indicatoridae > Indicator > Indicator indicator. The sequence continues at coordinate 28,382,443 of NC_072015.1, forward strand.
TTCTCTGGCTTTCAGGAAACTGCTGAGAGAAAATTCCTTTAGGGAAGCCACAGCTCCAGTGTGGGCATTTTGCAAGCAGAAAAGGCAGCACTGATACCTGAGTGCTGTTAGACTCAAACTGATACTTAACCTTAACCTTACCCCAAGATGAAGTATTGGCTTCTCTTCCAAACACCTTTGCTTGGTGAGAACTTCAGTAGCCTGAGACTTACAGTCGCAGTGAGTGAGCACTAGGATTGTAGAGTAGGTGGACCAGCTCCTTTCTCCTTGTGCTCTTCTTGCTTGTTTTATGTCTCAAAAGTGATGTGAACAATAAGCAAACTAACTCTGATAGTAAAAATCAACTAAACCAATCAAGTTTGTTAATGGTTTGTTTTGGACGGAGATTAGCAGTTAAACCAGGTTTTGAATGGGAACCAAGTTAGATTCCATTCCTGTTCTGATTTAATGACTATTTTTAAGGGACTGTGATACGGGACTGAACTTCACAACAAACCCAAGCAATTATGTGTCCAAGTTTCCTTCAGAATTTTAGGTCTGGGAACAAAAGCACAAAGGATGGGCAATACCCAGTGACTTGGGGAGATAAAGAAGAGTGTAGTGACACAGACACAGGTAATGCTGACCAAGAGATATCTTGCTTTTCTGTTCTGAATCAAAATACCCATAACAGAAGATTCCCATCCTGAAACATTAAACCATGGCCCCATGAGCTACAGGCTGTATTTTAAATCTGTTTTTGTTTTCACAAAAAGCTGCATCAATAATATCTTGGCATGGTACTGAGCATCATCAATTGTGTAAAACTCTGTTGCCTGTTGTGCTCTTCTATCATTAATAATACATCCTGAAATGGGAGTGAGAACGGAGTCTTACAGGGCTAGCTGATAAGATAGCTGAAAATGCTTCTTTCATTCCAACTAGGATGATAAAAATAAGAAAGAATATTTCTTGCAGTAGATGATGGATACAAAGTTGAATTGAGAGCACCTAACTCCACTGAAAGTCATGAACTTCACTGCCTTTGAGGAAATCAAGTTTCAACTGAGATTTAATAAAGAAAAAAAAAACCACCTGAAGTCAGATATATTCCCTAAGCACTAAATTGAGCCTTGAAAATATCAGCATGATTTTCTTTATGCTCTGATGAGCCACCAGTGTCCTATAAATTAGGTCTGTTCAACTGAAATAAAAAGTTTTTCAAGACTTTTTTCTTCCTGTCTCCCAAAAATGTTGTCTTTAACTTCATCTGAAAAGTTTGTAAAATTGTCCCCAGAAATGCTATTGTTCTTCCAGAACATGGAGAGGGGCTTTTTACAAAGGCTTGTAGTGATAAGACTGGGGGTAATGGTTTCAAAATGGAAGAAACTAGATTTAGATTAGACATTAGGAAGAAATTCTTTACCCTCTGTGTGTTGAGGCACTGGAACAAGTTGCCCAGTGAAGTTATGGAGGCCGCAAGCCTAGAAGTATTCAAAGCCAGGTTGGATGGGACCTTGAGGAACTCATTCGAGTAAGAAGTGTCCCTGCCCATGGCAGGGACGTTGGAACTAGGTGATTTTTAAGGTCCTTTCCAAACCAAACTATTGTGTGATTGTTTTTTAGAGCAATGTCTGTTGAAACAATAGTGATAAACTGGTTTTTTTGAAAGTTAGTCAAGAACTCTAAACTTGAGCCCACAAACAAGACACCAGATTTCACGGTTTCCCAATCATTCATCTTCAAAACTTTTTTTTATTTTTTTTGTTCAAATTCATCTTGTGTATCTGTAGCATTAGACTTTTGTTCTATCATTCTGGAATGAATGGGACTGATTTCCCTACCTTCTCCCTGGTACTGAGCTCCTTGTATTGGTATTTTCTCTAAGTGACATTGAATTGGCAATTTAAGATAGAACTTTGTATTGTAAGACAAGAAGAATCTTTGAAAGGATAAGAGAGACCTCAAGGTAAAGAGTGCTTTCTCACTTTCTGATGGATTGGTAAGGGCCAGTATTAGCTGTAAAGTCATGTAGCCTATCTGCATATGTAGGGGCCACATCCAGCTCCAGCAGCACACAGGCAGAGTATGGGAGGAATTAAAATGGGTGGCTGAATATGAGCCAGCAGCTTGCCCAGGTGGCCAAGAAGGCCAAAGGCATTCAGCTTGCATCAGGAGTGTATCATCCTATACTCAGCACTGGTGAGGCCACCCACTGAGTACCTAGTTCAGTTTTGGGCCTCTCACTACAAGAAGAACATTGAGGTGGTGGAGTGTGTCCAGAGAAGGGCAATGAAGCACAAGTCTTATGAGGAGCAGCTGAGAGAACTGATGTTGTTTATCCTGGAGAAAAGGAGGCTGAGGGGATACCTTCTCTCTGCAACTACCTGAAAGGAGACTGGAGTGAGGAGGGGGTCAGTCTCTTATCCCTAGTGATGGATCAAGTTGCACCAGGGGAAGTTTAGGTTGGATATTAGAAGAAACCTATTCACTGAAGGGTTTGTCAATCACTGAAGAAGGGTCCCTTCCCAATTTTCAAAAGCTTATTAAAAAGCAGTATTCTCTGTTCAGAGAACTCTTTAGGTGAATAATTTCTATGGGTTCAGAACATCCTGGCCTGTTTTTTATGCATCTGATTTTAAGTAGAGAAGAGATGGATGTCATCTACTAGATACTGCATTTTCATTTTGTTTAGAATGTCCCTCTCCAAAGGACACAATAATTTTTTTTTCCCAGTTGATACTCCAAACTTTCATGGTGCACTGGGAAATCTGGAAACTGATACCCATGAAAAGGCCAAGGCCTTATCATTGGTGAGTTTGTTTATTCATGGAATGAGGTAACCATTCTGAGTCCAAAGGAAAAGATAGATGACTCTGAAGTGGTTTGTTAGTGGACTGCATAGTTAGAGATTTCTCATGAAGTTAGTCTGGGAAAATGACAAGAATGACAGAGAAGAATGAATCTGTGAGGTGAGAAAGTGGAGTGCAGAAGCTGGGCTGAGAAGATCATTAGATGTGATCTATCTGACAATGTTAAACACTACAGAAAGCTATGCAGGCACTGTCTCCCTATTCAGAGCTTGATTGTTTTTTTTTTTCCCAGGAGTTTAGAATGAATCTGTATTTTGTTTTTCAGTATTAGAGAGCCCTTAGAAAATCCACTAAGTGAGCAAATATTTAGGAGACTGTGAGGCTGATACTGAAATTTATTCTGGTCAAGTCTACAGAACTGTATGACCAAAAAAAGCCAATGGACCTGAATAGAAGAAGCTTTCTCATAGGGAAGGAGCTTTCAAAAGGGATAAATATTATTAAAGGCAACCCAGGAAAACCTAGAAACATAGACATAAAAGGCAGGACTGAATAGTTTGATCAAACCAAATAACCATTTCTTCCCTTTACAGTAAGCTCTTTATACAGCAATTAGAACCTCTTCTGCTGCTTCCTAAATGAGAGAGCAGGTCTTAATAGCATATTTTTATCCTGTATGAATATGCATAATTAACTCTTTCAAACTGGAATCTGAAACTGGTATTCTGTTCTGTGCTTTACATTACACTACCATGAATTATGAATGGCTTTGAAGTCTTAACTTCAAGTTTTCAATTGGTGGTTTTGTTTTCTAAGATGGAATGAATCCATTTGTTTGATTTAACCTCATCAATTGTTTCTTTCTTTTTTTTTCCCTCTGGATACACTTGTAGCAACTGATGCTATTTGACTTTCTCAGAATTGTATCTTTGATATGTTTTCCAGAGATTGCATTATGGTTTAGTTCCAATATTTCAATGAATTAGTTCATTCAAGTTTATCCAGAGCCTTTCATGGGACAAGCTAGTTGTTGATCTAAGTTGTGCGCCCAGCTTTTGCTCTTGTTTATATTTGTGCATCGTTGCTCAGGTTGATATGGTTGTGCCAGTGTAATTAAGGAGAACATTTGCCCAGAGAACATTTCTGAATGATCTGACCTATAAAAGCAGCTTATTGATCTTAACATGAAAAAATGATCTGTGGAGGTAATTTTGTGTCAAATGGCTGAAGAGAAATGATAACCCAGTAGATTTCTGTACTGCAGTGGTTGTCCAAGGTCTGTAGAGCCTAAGGGGATTCATGTTAGTGAGTGAATCCAAGCTTCCAATATGCTTCCCAACCTGTACTGGAATGCTGAAGGAGGCTACAATCTGGTATATAATCATGAACTTTCTGACTTGATCATTGTCAAGGCTTAGGGCTGGGCCAGCCACTAGACAGTTGTGTGACAGGCACTTTCTATGAACAGGGGTTCCCCAAAGGGGAAGCGAAAGGGAAGAAGGGAGAGAGACTGATGAGTTGGGAAAGAAACTACACCAGCTTTAATGAAAATAGTAAAATGAAATAGATACAAATAGATACAGACCAATATCCAACCTAACCCCCTTTTGGCAGTGACAGTAACTCTCCCCATCAGCGTTCTTACTGCTGGAAGCAGTCATGGGCTGGACAAACCTGCCCTGAACCTCCAAAAGTGCCCTAACTGAGCAGAGACTGAGCTGAGAAGCCAAATCCCTGGCCAGAATTCATTCTGTTCTAGCTCACATCAGGAGAATCATGTATTATGGAAATGATGTAGGCCTAAAAGTCAGTATTGTTCCCATTACAGAGTTGGTATCTGTACAGTGTGGGCCAGGAAAATTGTGTTCTTCATTATGATGGGGACCCTGCTCCTGATCTCATTATGCTTCATTTGGTTGACAGTTTTATTATGAGTGCTCCTAGTTTCTGTTACATAATGAGTATATATTTCCTGCAGACCAGAAGGGGCTTTCTTACCCTGCAAAGTAGATATTTGTGCCAGTGAATGGCATGTGTCCAGCACTGACATGCATAAATCAAATTGGTTTATAATTTGGTTCTGACTTCAGCTTTTAACGGCGAAGTTCCTTTTGACAGTGGCTGAGGTTTGCTTCTCACACTCATCCCTGCCGTGCTGTGCGAGTGGAATAAGCAGCCTCTCTGCTGGTGATGTGAGATTATAAAGCTACATTATAACACTATGACAAATGCAACTTCAACTGAGTATGCTGTTAGAGTTAATGGATTTACTACTGAAAAAGCAGATCTGAGTTTGTCTTCTATGTAAGTGAGGATGTTTCAGGCCTATTGGTCCAGTTGGTTTTTTAACTTTGTTTGGCTGGTTTGTTTTAACTTTGTTTGTTACTGGTTTGGCTTTTTTTTGGTCTTTTTTCTTTTTTCTTTTTTTTTTCGGTTTCACTGCCAAGACCTGACACAATGTCTGACTTGTTGAGGTGCAGCCTTGTAGTTGCCACTTCAGCTGACTACCTTTCCCTTGAGTAAAAAAAAAAAAAAAAAGTATTAGATGAGGATTCACTTTATCTGTTTATTTACATTGATTCGTTCAAGGTACTTAGCTTGGTTAAGTACCAAAATCTTTGACTGGAATGTTGTATGGAGCTTTGATTGGTTCCTAAGTTGCGAAGGAAAATCTTTGGCACTAAACTCTGCCAAGGGTTAGAGCTGGGGCTGGCCAATAAATGTGTGACAGATGCTCTTCATGAACCCATCTCCTTTTCCAAAAGGAAGAGAAAGGGCATGAGGCACGCAGTGACAGGATGAGGGGTAGTGACTTCAAACTGGAAGAAGCTAGGCTTACATTAAATATTAGGAAGAAATTTTTTTCCATGAGGATGGTGAGGCACTGGAACAGGTTGCCCAGAGAAGTAGGGGAGGCACCAAGCCTGGAAGGATTCAAAGACAGGTTGGATAAGGCCTTGAGGAACCTGTTCTAGTAGGAGGAGTCCCTGCCCATGGCAGGGGGGTTGGAACTAAGTGATCTTTAAGGTTCTTTCCAACATGAAAAATTCTATGATTCTATGGTCACTCTAGCTAAAGTTTTGCTTCTGTTAAACAGCCCTGTTGTTTGTGATCCCAAAATCTCCTGCAATTAAATGCTTTGAAAAAGGTCTCATCCTTTTACACGTTCTTTGTTTTTGTATTACTTATTCCCCTTTCATTTAAGCTGAAATTGGTGTATTTATGAGTTGGGGGTAGTTTTTAATTGCAGAATAATGACAGCCCCTGGCATGTTAGCTGAGTGGGCACTCCCTTCCTTCCCATAAATAGGAACCATTTTATAAATGGAAACCCTTTTTCCTCTTCCTTGAACAGTCTCTTTGAAAGCACTGACTTCTAAGACATTTATATGGACCAAGTATTCCTGAAATCACTGCAAATTTATTCCTTTAGAGGTTCTAATGACTGCTTTGTTGTTTCTTTTTCAAGTGGCAGCTCCTCTTGTGCAGCTGGGAATAAGGTGGTATTTCAGTTGAAGAGAATAACATGGATTTAGTGATGTGGTGTTTGCCAGTTGTGACAGCAATTCAAGAAATTCTTTCAGCTCCTTATGTCAGGGCTGGTGATGTGTGAATTTCCAGGCAGTTTATTTCCTGAATATATCAAAGGGGTGCTGGGCTGTGAGATGTCACAATATAAGCATAGGCTGAGGAAAACATCCATTTATAAAAACATTTTCTTTTCATATGAATCCTTTGACATGAGGCATAGAATCATAGAATAGTTAGGCTGGAAAAGTCTAAGGATCATTGAGTCCAACCAGTGAGAAGTCCACTACTAAACCATGACCTTCAACACCACATCTACACATTGTTTGAGCACTTGTGGGGATGGTGACTCCACCGATTCACTTGGCAGCCTCTTCCATGGCTTCACAACTCTTTCAGGGAAGAAATTTGTCCCAATGTCCAACCTAAACCTTCCCTGGCACAACTTGAGGCCATTTCTTCTTGTCTTATCACTTGTCCCTTGGGAGAAGAGACTCAACCCTCCTTTACTCCAACCTCCTTTCAGGTAGTTGTAGAGAGTCAGAAGGTCTCCTCTCAGCCTATAGGAAACTGAATGGCCTGCAGTTCAAATTCCTAGTTGATTTCAGTGTTCTCAGGGGCCTAAAGAGTGAACATGTGTTTTGTGTTAGATAGTCACTGAAGTGCATGCTCCAATAACAGGAGACTTTAGGCCAACTAGTGAAAAAATGAAAATCCAAATGAGGAAATGAGGAAAATAAGGTGAAAGTGTTTGGATATGTGATATCAACAGCTCTGAGCCACAAGAATTTTAATCACTGTAAAAACACAAAGAGCTCTGAGCTGGCAAGCATGTAACAGAAAACTTACCTAGCTATGTTTACTTCAGATGTGGAACAACAGACACCAAGGATGTTTAAAAGAATATTCTTTTGCCTAATGGCTGAATTCTTCTTCCCATTGGGAATTCTCCTATTGGCTCAAAGCAGCTGATTTCTGGATTTCAGATATCTCTTTGTTTTGTTGAGGAATCAGTTTCTGGCTTATTTAAGTAGGCTTCTCTCATCTCAAACATTAACATGCAACATGAATTGAATGCTAAAAGCAGTCTGACATGACTGGCTTGTTTTTAGCTTGTCTGTTATTGTCTGGGGTTAGAAGGATCCAGAGTTTTTATGCCTATGAGAAAAGAAATCTTAATCAAGCAAGCTATAATATCTGTTGTATTCTTGACCTTTCATCGGGAACTTCATTCTAGAGAACTCTAACAATTGTCCTTTCTCCTTGACAAAAAGACAAAACTAAACAAAACCAAAACAAAAATCTCACCTTTTCTAATGAATACTTTAATCCATAAAAATGAATAATACATCTTTAATGTTTGTGCTCACCTTTAGTTTTTATAATGCCCATTCTTTTTGGTGCTTTTTTCTCAGGGCTAATACGTGTGGGAGGAAATGTTTTGTGTCAGAAGTATCCAAATTGCAGCTAATGTGCCACATGTGGGCCATTAAACCATCTTTTTTCCCCAACTTTTTTCCCAGAAGCACCCTGCAAGCAAAATGAGTTATTGAAACAGGGACAGCACCAGCAACCTGCTTTGAGTCCCTGTCTTTCTTGGCTGTTTTGGTGGCAAGCTTAGTGGTGTTGCTCTGCTTTGGCTTACTATGTAATGTGCTACCATACTTGCTGGGTGAAAAGCTGGATATAAACTGCAACTGTCTCCTAGGCTGCATTCAAAACAGTGTGGGCAGCAGATCAAGGGAGGGGATTCTGCCCCTTTGCTCTGCTGAGACCCCACCTGCAGTGCTGGGTCCAGCTCTGGAGTCTTCATCACAGGAGAGACTTGGACCTGTTGGAGTAGGGCCAGAGGAAGACACAGAAATTATTTGAGGGCTCAAATCTCTCTGCTGTGGGGACAGGCTGAGAGAGTTGGATTTGTTCAGTCTCCACAGAGATCTTGTTGTGGCCTTTCCATACTTAAAGGAGCCCATCAGAAAGCTGGGGACAGTCCTTTTAGCAGGATCTGTTGTGACAGGACAAGGGGTGATGGTTTTAAACTAAAAGAGGGGAAATTTAGATTTAAGGAAGAATATTTTACACAGAGGATGGTGAAACCCTGGCTCAGGTTGCCCAGAGAGGTGATAGAAGCCTCACCTGTGGAAATTTTCTGGGTCATGCTGGATGGGTCACTGAGCAACCTCATCTAGTTGAAGATGTCCCTGCATAAGGGCTGGACTAGATGACCTTTAAAGATCCCCTTCCAACCCAAACCATTCTATGACTTTTCTCTGATACTTGGCAGCAGATACTGAGCTGCTGCCCTTCATTCCTCTCCAGTTCCCTGTTTTTCAGTTTGTGATCCTCTGACGCTCATATCTGCCTCTCGTTTTTTCATTTGCTGTCTCCTAAATCCATATGTCTTACCCCAGGTTTCTGTCTGTTATCTCATACTTTTATATTTTAGGGTTAAGGGTGGGATTAATTTTGTAAGGGGCAAGCTGATGCCTTTTCTTAATGGGGAAAACCAGCTAGATCTAAAGACAATAAGCTCAGACACTTCAAGAGGAACCCCTTCCAGAAGGAGGTGTTGGAGTCACACCTACCAACACCAAGAGTGGCCAACACCTCTGACACACAGAATGAGCTTGTGACCATACCAAGCAATACTACAGCAGCTGATAGAGTCATGGTAATGTTTTCTTGGTGATGTAAATATCTCACCTGCAATGACACAGTAACTGATGGGATCCACAGTGTTTTCAATAATGACCTAAGCCAGACAGTCTCTGGTGCAGCACTTCAGATTCCTCATTGCCAGCAGAATCTTAGGGGAAGTCATAGACCAACACCACAGAATCACAGAATCACAGAATCACAGAATCACAGAATCACAGAATCACGGAATGTTAGGGGCTGGAAGAGCTCTCAAAAGATCATCTAGTCCAACCCCCCTGCCAGAGCAGGATCACCTATACCAGCCACTTTGGGATGCAGTCAGAGTGCTAACCTGGTCCCTGAAAGGATGGAAATCCTGAATGATAAACATTCAATTAATTTTTTTTTTTCACTGAAAATGTTGTCAAGCCCTGGAAGAGGTAGCACAGGGTAGTTGTGGAGTCCCCATCTCTGAAGGGATTTAAAACAGGTGTAGGTTGGTACTGAGGAACATTGTTGTAACTTGGCAGTGCTGAGTTGACTTGATTTTCAAGGTGTCTTCTAACCAAAATGATTCTATTATTCTATGCAAGAAGATACAGAAGAAATAAGAGCAAAACAATTCCAAAGGCAGGAGGTGCTTGTAGCAGTGTTTCCAGACCCCAACAGATGTGTCAGAAGATGACTATATTCCCCAGTAACAGTCATCCCATAGTAATGCAGTTTATTTTCTTTTTTGGATCCACAAGGAAATAAATTATTAGTGAAAGTCTCAGAATTTCATAGAAACACTTGCCACTTACTGGGGAAAAATATTCCTTTGCATGAGTCTGTGATGGGTTTGATTTAGCAATAGGAAAACAAAAACTCCTCTGAACTCTTTCAGTGGAACTGAGGGATAAAATTTAAGAAAAACAAGTAAGTGATACCATTTGCCTAATTAAAACCGTATACTTTAACTGGATTAGATTACCTTCATTTTCCCTTCAAATGTGTTACTTGACAATGAACTATACAGATGGAAAAGAATTTTTTATTTTCCATTGACCCTTTGTTTTGTGTTCTGTAATGTGAAGGTTGTCACTGATGGACGAAATTGGATGAAATCTGAGCATTTCTATAAATCCCTTGGTTCTTTATGCCACCTCACTTTCCCAGGCCATTCCAACTGAAATTCTATTCTTACGTGCTTGTGAAAAGTTAGTTTTTGTTTGTTTGTGGGGTTTTTGGTTTGTTTTTTAGCTGTTTAAAAAAAAAAGTGTGCATTTGCTAAGCCATGTCATGTAAAAATCTCCATGGTGTTTTCAACGTTTCCTCTTCTTCTGCCACAACACTTCTGCAAGCTGAATTTCACATGGAGTGCACACAAGAAGCAAGAGGCTCAGTTTATAAAAGATGCAGTAATATGAAGTCCGGACCTTTGATACAAGAAGAGATTTCAATTGAAGAAATTATCTTCAAGCTACAGAATTTAATGCTTTAAACTATCTTTGATGAAAAAGTGATTGATGCATCTTACATAGCTTGATAAACAGCCACTACTAAAAGAATCATGGAATCACAGAGTCATTTAGGCTGGAGAGGACCTTTAAGATCATTGAGTCCAACCATTAACCCAACATTACCATGTCCACCACTAAATCATGTCCCTCAGCACCACATCTACAAGCCTTTTTAATTTCTCCAGGGATGATGATTCAATCATCTCCCTGGGCAGCCTGTCAAAGGATTTGACAGCCCATTCTCTGAAGAAATTTTTCCTAATGTCCAACCTAAACCTTATTTGTAGCAACTTGGGGCCATTTCTTCTTGTTCTGTGACTTGCTGCTTGGGAGAACAGACCAACACCTATCTAGCTACAACTTCCTTTCAGGTAGTTGAGAGAGCCAGAAGGTCTCCCCTCAGCTTTCTTTTCTCCAGACTATAGAACCCCAGTTACCTCAGCTGCTCCTCATAAGACTTGTGCTCTAGACCTTATTTGTTCTCTAGACTATATTTTCTTCTATCTTAATCTGTGCCTTCTGCATAAGAATTTCTACAGTTGAAGATGACAGAATACCTTTTTTTTTTTTAATAGAAAACTCTAGCAGTGTTTTAAAAGCATGGTCAGAGTAGCAGTTTTTCAGTAATTTCTGAGCAGTGCTGAATTTTGGATATATGACTGTCTTGGACTTTTATCATGAGTGTATTTTTTTTTCTTTCATCATTATGTGTCATCAAAGAGTGACAAATACATGAACATCTTAGAATGCTCTTACTGAGAGGCCTCTAGATAAAATAGAGGCAAAAAGACCAGGTAAAAATTATGTGGCTTTAGAGAAAAGCAGACAAATCCAGGGTCCAGCACCCTGCTATATCCATGAGAATTAAAGAAACAATATCATAGTTTCCTCCCATGGTTCTAGCAGCAAGCTATTCTTGTCTGACCTGCAAGTTGTGGTGGTCCTGGTGCTCTTTTGACTGAAGCACTCTTTTACTATTCTCTCCTCTTCTTGTGATAGTCATAACTTTGTTGTTTGATTTGATTATTGTCAAGCTGTTCATTTTAAGTTTCTTCAGATTTGTGTGCTCCTATGTGCTCTTCCTCCAAAACCTGGGTAGAAATGCACTTGGTTTTAATTAGGAATTAATGAATATTTGGATTAAAAATTGTTCTAAAAATTGGTGTTACTTCTAAATCTCCCAGTGAGACAGTAAGAATTTGCTGACTCTGATCCCAACCAGTCCCTCTAACCACATTCTGAATGGGATAATGTTAACATTTACATCAAAGATTTAATTGGTTCTGGGTTGTTTGTTACTGTGGTGCTTCTTCACGATTCACAGTTACTCTTGCAATTCCTTCTCTATCATTTTCAGCAGGAGTGGAGACCCAGAAGAATTTGTTTCTGACAATAGATCAAAATCTCTCCCTAAAAGAGACGCTTTTCAAAAGGGCTTGAACATATTGTCCAGAAAATTACCATAAAGCACCAGTCATGCCAGCTGAGGCACTGGAGATTGGTATTAACTCTTTGTGGAGAGTCCAATGGAGGCTGCAAAAATGCTGAGGGGACTGGAAAATCTCTGTGAGGAGGAAAGGCTTAACACCTGGGGCTGTTTAGCCTGGAGAAAAAAAGACTGAGAGGGGATCTTATCAATTCTGATCAATATCTAAAGGGTGGGTGTCAAGAGGATGGGACCAGGCTTTTTCAGTGGTGCCCAGCAACAGGACAAGCAGCAATGGGCACAAACTGGAACCCAGGTGATTCCATCTGAACATGAGGAAAACCTTCTTTGCTGTGAGGGTGCTGGAGCTCTGAGGCAGACTGCCTGGAGCGGTTGTGGAGTCTCATTGTCTGGAGAGATTCCAAACCTGCCTGGACATTGTGATCCTGGGCAACCTGCTGTGGGTGACCCTGCTTTAGCAGGAGGGTTAGGACAGATCATTTCCAGAGGTCCCTTCCAGCCCCCATCATGCTGGGATTCTGTAAACTTCCAATGGTAGTTTTGGAATTTCTCATTCCAAGTACAGGGCATAGCAGGAACACTGTGGTAAACTGTTCAGTAAAAGTCCATCTTGTGAGGATTTTTTTGTGTGAGTCCTCCACATGTCTAAGAATACCAACCCAAAGGTAGTGTCACACATACCTTAGTGACTAGGAAACTAATTTGTCCATAAAATGTGAAGTGGATTACTGAAAAACAAAGAAGCTGCAATGTGACCTTTTTACTCCTGTCCAAACAACATTGATGGAAGAGCAAGATGATAATCCAGAACATGTACAACAGGAAAAAAAGGACAAAGAAAGACATTTAATCAATTAAAGAATGAATAAAAGCTGACTAAAGTAGCTCAAGTAATCCAATATGATTAAGAAGCTTGTTACAAGAATTATATGAGTAACACATCAAACACCAGTACTTAAAGGGGGCCCTTGAGACAGGGGGACAGACTTTTTAGCAGGGCTTCTTGTGACAGTACAAGGGCTGATAGGATTAAACTAAAAGAGAGGAGTTTCAGAATAGAGAGAAGGAAGACATTTTTCACACTGAGGATGGTGGAACCCTGGCTCAGGCTGCCCAGAGAGGTGGTTGAAGCCCAATCCCTGGAACCATTCCAGGTCAGGTTGGATGTGGCTTTGAGCAACCTGATCTAGTTGGAGATGTCCCTGCTGATTGCAGAGAGGTTGTACTAGATGACCTTTCAAGGTTCTTTCCAACCCAAAGTATTCTATGATTCTATGAAACTGTTGACATAGTAATAAAGTAAAGGCTGTTCTCATGCTGCAGGCTATTATTCCTTAAGTCTCTTTTTCTGGGCATCTTTCTACTTGGCAAACCTATTTAAATAAGTTGAAATTTCCATTTTCTTACCATTACTCTGATTTTCAGGTTGAAACTATCATGGTAATTCCAAGCCATTTCAGGAGGTGAGAGTGGAGACCATTCTGTATTCGTGAAATTAGTACATTAGTACATGTTTCCTTTTAAACCTAAAATGATTTACAGCAATGGTTCCTCTTGAATCTGGTCTTAATGCACTTTACAAAGCTTAACATCATTGGCTTCTCTTGTTGCTTAGAGTTCAAAGACAAGGAGGGGAAGTACAAGTCACTAGCAGTGCATTGAAATTGGGGATTCTCATAAGGCATCAGAGTTGCTACAGCTGTTCTTGGACACTCAGCCTTTCTGAATCTGCACAACCCTTACCATTTGTTGCTGGAAGGAGAGAAGCCTTGTTTCCACGTGTACACACTGTAAGATAGTCCAATCTGTTCTGTTTCCTTCAGTTTTGAGGAGATAATATACAATCTATGGATAGGATGTGTGCTCGGAAAGCCTTGTAGATGTGTTGATGAGGGACATCATTTAGTGGTGCCCTGACAGTACTGAGTTAATGGCTGACCTTGATGATCTTAATCACAGAATCACAGAATTAAACAGGTTGGAAAAGACCTTCGAGATCATCAAGTCCACATGTCACCCAACACCATCTAATCAACTATATGATGGCACTAAGTGCCTCATCCAGTCGTTTTTTTAAACACTACCAGGGACAGTGACTCCACCACCTCCCTGGGCAGTCCATTCTAATGGCCGAGGTCTATTCCAACCAAAACGATTCTGTGATTCTCTGATTCAGTGATTCTTTAGACTGTTTTTTAATTAGGCAATTATTTAGAGCATGCTCTGAACCCTACTTTAGTTAGTGGCCTTTTTACAAAGCAGTTTGTCACCTACTCCATGCTGGCCCATGTTCTCCACCGCACTTGCTAAACTCACACTGAATGGGAGATCTCAAATGAAATGCTTAAATGCTGGAGTTCCGTCAGATCTTTGTGTTGCTTTCTTGGTTGCTAGGACAATTTTGAGCTAACATCCATATCAGTTCACAATGAATGGGTCAGCCAACTGTGAAACCCATAAAATTGGGTCAAGAATAGTTCTGCCCAGCCCAGCCAGAGTGAGGCCTGAGCCAAAGGAAATAACCTTTTCCCTCTGCCGCTCATTTTCTCATAAATGTGGAGCTTATTGTACCAGATTTCTGAAAGGCAAAATCAAAGCATTTACGAGCAAATATAATGATTAGTAAAACAGGAAAATACTATTGATGTTGGAATAGCCATTGCTGCCTTTTCGGCTAAGAGCTGAACTGACCTGGTGGTGTGTGAAAGCTGATCCCCTTATTTGTATTCAAGGTACAATCCCAAGAACACTTTGTGACCAATACAATGGAAAATAGAGCTATTTTGAAACTGCATCAACTCACATATGTTCTGAGATATTAACTTGGCGTGTTCCTTCCTGATTGCTTTGCTTCTCATGACAGTCTTTGTGTTGGTGTGTAAGGGCATTTGTGCTATCACCATGCACAGCTAATCTCTTCTATAGGAGCTCCTCAGGGCAGTACTTTATCTTCTTCTATGTCTGTGTGCACCACGAGTCTCTGTTCTTGGTTTGGGCAGAGATACTGAAATAAAAATGACTAATAAATATACGCTGGGAGTGAGGGTGTAAACATGGCTGAAGATGTATTATTAGAGGAAGATGAGTGGTTTTGTCCAAGAGAAATGGCCAGCAAGTGAAGATAGGTGGTTTGCATTTGTCAGGGGTTAGGGGTGCACCAACCACTAGACAAATGACAGACACTTTCCCCAAGAGAAGGAGAAAGGGAATAAGGGAGAGAGACTGATGGGTTGGGAAAGAAAACTAAGACAGCTGTAATGTAATTAATAAAAATTAAACACAAATAGACACAAACCAATATTGAACCCAGCCCCCTCAATGGCAATGATGGCAATGTCACCACTGATGGCTGTGGGCAGGCACTGGGGAATTCCCAGACTGGACTCAGACGAAGAAGGGAACCAGATTCAGGAGCTGGATTCTGATGCTGGATTCTGGGTCTGGATTCAGAAAGACACTGAGATTGAAGGTAGAATGGACAGAGTCCTCCTTGGACACTGCCCATTGAAGAGGAGGCCTGACCCTGGTGATCCCTAGTGTCTAACATGTTCTTTCAAACCTTACACAATGAATGTGAATATGAGGTATTGATTACTGCCAGTGAGGTGCCTTTTACATCAGACAGTAGTTTCTTTCCTGTTTTAAGGAACATATTTTCTGGATCTTTTGACTTCAGTGAAATATGAATCTGCAGCCTGCCATCATCTATCACAGGTACCCCACAGTTCCTTGCTTCATTTAATTTAGTCTACAAATCTTTCCTTTCTTTTCATTTTAACTATAAATCTCAGACTAACCCATTCTACAGTGGAGTCTGAGGAGTTTTTAATGCTGGATGAGAGAAAGAATGCCTTGTAGCATCTATAGTCATGTCTAATGGGCATGAGGAGTTCTGGGTGAGTGCCTCAGGGAGTGATGCAAAGAGGACTACACAGTGCTCCACTTGCAAGACTGAGAATGGAGCATTGTGCAGCCCTTCGGAGCTTGCAGCCAAATACCACAAGTAGTTACACAGCTCTGGCTGTGTCCCCAGAGCAGCTGACTACATTTCTCCAAAGGCATGGTATGCTGCTGGGCCTCTTCACCAGCCCAGGTGCAGGAGAGCTCCACTCACTGAGTAGGGCAGGGTGCAGTTGTTTATTTCCAGTTGTTTATGATACAACATTATCAAGGATTAGGGTCACTCAATGAGTGCCAAAGGGTCTCTATGAACCCCTCTCCCTTCCCAAAGAGAAGAGAAAGGGAATTAGGGAGAGAGACTGATGGGCTGGGAAAGAAACTAAACCAGCTGGAATGGAAATAAGAACAATAAAATGAAATAAAGAGATACAAACCAATAGGGAATCTAGCTCCCTGATGGAAATGATGTCACCATCACCATTGATGCTGTGGGCACGCACTGGGGAAGTCATAGACTGGACTCAACAGCAGATGGGAACCAGATTCAGGAGCTGTGTTCTGGAACAGTATTTAGGAACACACATTGCGATCAAAGGCAGCATAGAGTCCTTCTTGGGTGCTGGCCACTGAAGAAGAGGCTTGACCCTGGTGATCCCTCAGTTTTATCCTGAAGAGGACATCCATGGAATGAAATCCCTTGTTGGTCAGTTTAGGGTCACCTGTTCTGTCCACTCATCCCCCCCAGGTGCCAGCTCTGACTTCCTGCACCCTAATGTGGGGCACGAGATGTGGCAGTGCCCTTGGTTTGCCCAGGAGCAAGTCTAAGCCAGAGCCTTTCTGCAGCGCAGCCCTTGGCAGTAACTTCACTGCTAGAAGCAGCCACTGTCTGTGCAAACCTGCCCTGAACTTCAGAAAGTGCCCTCACTGAGCACAGACTGAGCTGAGAAGTCAAATCCCTGACCAGAACTGGTATTGGTCTAGCTCAAACCAGGATAATGATTTGCTCATTGCTACAGCTGGAATGTCTTCCACGAGTTTTGGCACTAACGAATGCAAAATAATCTTTTTATTGTTGCAGAAACAAGATTTGTGACCAGCAAAGGGCAAAACTCTTTTTTATTTCCCCCCATTTCAGCACGTTCCTTAAAGTTTCTCTTACTTGCTGCTGTGAGTTACATATCTGATGGTGCTTGGTGAATGCTGGTGCCCAAGTCAATAAATGTGGCTTTGGAGGCATTTCCTCTCTGAAATAAGTATATGCCTGTCTGGAAAAGAATGAATTATTCACACCATCAAGTAAGCAACAGTAAATCTTCATCTGAACACCTTCAAAATTTGATATATTTCAATAAACTGCCATTATAAACAACCTTTTACCCAAAGGTGAGATTGTTTTACGTCTCTCTGGGTGTAGGAACCTAAATGTCATGAACAATAAGGATAATTGTTCCTCTTGGGTACTTCTTCCTCCATATAACAGAAGAGCTATAAAATACTTACAGCAACAGACTAATTAAGGCAAGATCTGGCTGTGTTATCTAACCCACTTCTCATGTCATATCTCAGCCAAAAGTTGTGAGAACTTTGTTTCATCAGTGCACAATGGTCCAGCATTTATTCATTCTGGAACAAATTTTGCATTACTTTGAGGTCTGACTTTGTGGAATATGTTGTTACCTAATGTTGTTTATTCAGAGAAAGTGCATTTATCCACAGTGTCCTCAGCCATAGATATTGTAAAGACACAAAGGAGAGAACACACTTTTTTAACACTATAAATCTCCACTTCACTAATTTCTTAAAAGAGATTATACCTGGGAAGCATAATTACAGGGTCTGGTCAAAATCACTCTCTTCTGACAAAAGGAAGAAGTAAAACTAAAGTGAAACACACCCCATGAATTAAAGGCTACCACATGTGAATGGCTGTGTTTTGTCCTCTCTGGTTTTGGGGCTTTGTTTTTCATCTCTCAGAAATTCTGTCTGAGTGGAGAAAGAGAACCTTGGGCACCTACACAGGGCTAGTGGATGTCCTGCAGCTACTTGCAGAAGCAGGATCAGTTGCAGTATCTGAAATGACTGGAAGCCTGCCACATCCACTGTGCCCAAGCTAGTAAATATTACAAGCATTTTTGTCACATCATGATTTGGTCACACTGTATGTGTACTGGTTTTGATGGTAATTTCTACAGGTATTCCTCTCTGGGAAATCGTCTAGAGAAACTGTGGAACTGTGCTGGGGAGGCCAAAAGGCTGAATAATCAAAGGGTTAGGCTGTGACTCAGGAGATTCAGTTGGCTTTGATGCCAGCTTGGGGATTCTGGAAAATTCACTTTAATACCAGATGTATTATTATAAGCTTACCTACTTCTAAACCAGGGATAATGATAGGGACTTCCTCCCGCCCCGTTTCTGATCTATGGATAAGGCAACTCTGTCAGAGCTAAATATACCTCCTGAGTTGAATATTTGTTCTTCAAAATAACCATACTCTCTTTAGAAACAGAAAGGAGTATTGACAGAGCTACAGCTGAGGCATAAAGTAGGAAATAGTAGTCAGGATGGTAGAGACAAAAGAGTTTTGATTAATCCATGTTGCAAAACGGGAGTAAATCTGATATCTGTAGAATCATTCAAGACTACGGCATGTGCTGCTGAGAAAATGACCTAGCATGGAATCTCTTATTTTAATTGCAGAAAACGAGTGGAGAACTGATCCTTTTAAAGAAAAAGGAATCAAACTGGTGCCTGATGAAGAGAAGGCTCCAGGGAGACCTTATAGCAAGCCTTCCAGTATTTGAAGGGAGTCTACGTCTCCCTTCAAAAAGGGAAGGACATCTGGAGAGGGACTTTATACAAAGGCATATAGTGACAGGATAAGGGGTAATGGCTTCAAACTGGAAGAAGCTGGATTTAGATTAGACATTAGGAAGAAATTCTTCCCCATTGGGGTGGTGAGGTGCTGGAACAGTTTGCTGTGGGTAAGCTTGGCTCAGTGGGACCTGTGGCTGGGCAGGGCAGGGCTGTGGGGAGCTGGAGATCAACCCTGCTGTGTTGTCACTGGGGTAGGGGTTGGTGGCTTGGATGGATTGAAATGTGGTCCTGGACTATGAGCAGACTGGAGGGAGCCCCAGGGCTGGTGATGCCTTAGCACCATGGCAGAGGGAATCTGAATTCTTCAATGTTCTTTTTTATTTTTTGAAAATGCTACAAGTGGGAAGCAAAGGAACGGTTCTGTGTGTATTTACTAAGGATCTTATTTGTATTGCAGTTTTTCAAAGATCTTGTTTTGAATGTTATATTTTTTAATTATTAATTTTTAGTCTTGATTTCTTTTTGCAGAGCCCACAGTTGATTTTTTTTATGTGACCAAAGACAGTTAAATTTAGATCATTGTTTCCTTACTACAATTTGAAATAAGACTTCAAAATACTTGCATTTGCAGTGAATCCACAGCTGCCTTTTATGCTTTTCTATTATTATTTCCAAATGTTTTTGTAGTTATTTCATTGTAGTTGCACATTGTATAAGATGTTAGATGTAATACAGGAAGATTAATCGCATGGCTTACCACCAGGTTGTCTTGCATCATCAAACTTTACAAACTCTGGATTATTTAGTGCTAAGAGAACTCTAATTTATAGCATCTCCAAGCACTTACTGATATATATGGAGGTGATTTGAAGAGTGTCATCTTTCTCTAAGTCCACATTCAGTTAATACACAATTCGGAAGAGCATGACATAGCTGAAAGTTCAGGCTGAAGCATAGAAATGTAAGTAGGCAGTAGCTGTGGCAATGTTCCACTTCACAGAATCAGAGAATGTTAGGGGTTGGAAGGGACCTCAAAAGACCGTCTAGTTCAACCCCCTTGCCAGAGCAGGATCACCTAGAGTAGATCACACAGGAATGCATCCAGGTGGGTTTTGAAAGTCTCCAGAGAAGGAGACTCCACAATCCCCCATGGCAGCCTGTTCCAGTGCTCTGTGATCCTCACAGTGAAAAAAAATTCCCCTCATGTTTACATGGAACTTCCTGTGCCTCAATTTCCACCCATTGGCCCTTTTCCTGTCATTGGGCAGCACCAAGAGCCTGACTCCATCCTCCTGGCACTCAGCACTTTACATATTTGTAAGCATGAATGAGGTCACCCCATAGTCTCCTTTTCTCCAAGCTAAGGAAACCCAGCTCCCTCAGTCTCTCCTCGTAATTGTGGTACAAATGCTGCTTAGTCAAGTTCTGACACAGATGGCTATTTTCTTTAAAGCTTCTTTCACAGATCAATCAGCTACAAAGCATTTTTCTTAGCAGAAGTGCAAAGGATGCACACAGGCACTGTACTCCTACCTCAGTACTCTGGTCCAATATTCAACTTACCAACCAGGCAGTTTATTTTGCTGAATCAGACAGAGCAAGGGGTTTGTAGAAGCTTGTCATAAACAGTGTGCCAATGTTTAGAAATGTGCAGTGTTATAAGTGTAGTATCTGGAGAGCTTGTTGTTTTTTGGTTTTTTTTTGCATAGCTCACTTCTAGACCTTTAAAAAGCTTTGGTAGGTGTATCAAATAATATTAATGATGTAAAGAAGCCTTTGTAGAAGCCAGTAACTCCATAAACGTGGACTTCCATCAACATTTAAAGAGCCGTCTTTTAAAACAGAAGGAGAAGAACTGACCTCTGGAGTTTGCATGATTCAATACTACTAACACTTGAGCTTTCTTCTGCTGTATCTAGAGCTCCCCTGGTTTTAAATCTCTTCAGACTAAGGGTTCCTAAATTTGACATTGCCTGTTTTTCGTTGTGTCTGAGAAGCCTCACACATGCATTGTTAAATAGGAAATCGTTTGACTGAACTGCCGACTGAATGTACTTCTCAGCTAGCACATGACTCCTGAATACATTTGCTATGCAGATTCTGGTCTATGTTTTGTTCATCCCATCACAGTGTTTGAATCAAATACAAAGGTCAGTAAAAAGCAAGTCAGATAAAGAAGAGCTTTCCCTTGTTCCACAGTGCTGAACTTGAATGTTATTTTCATACACACTGTCAAAACATCTTAAAACTGAAGACTTGAAGATGGGAAAGGCTAGCTATATTGGCAAGTGGGTACAGAGACCCATGTGGTTTTGGCTGCTCAAAAAGGATGTGAGCATGTGATGCAGCCCTTAAGTCTTTTTCTTCCATTTAGTTGAACAGAAAAGAATAAAAAGAGTCAAAAAAGCTCAGCAAAATCTGCAGTCATGTCTCAGGGGGTGAGCTGCCTAATTGCTCTGGAACGTCTCCAGGTCCAAGGAATTCAGACAGCAGCTCCTCAGAGATGGGACATAAGGGCAAAATGGAGAGGATGCTTCGATTATTGTCTTCCCCTCCGACTATGTTTACCCCCTCCTCCCACACACAGACACACAGACTCACAAGACTGGTTCATCATCCAAGGTTAAGAATGATGTTCCATCCATGTGAAACAAGAGGCACACACATAACACAGTGTTTGTGCCTGCACACAACAGCTGAGTTTCTTTTTGTAAGAATTGCCTTTTGTTATTGGCTTCCTCTACCTTTTGCAAACCAAGTGCCGAACAAAAATGGCACTTGGGCTTCCCAGATGTCACAGAAGGATCTTCAAGTCTCAAGTAGAATTGATTTTCCCACTGGGACACCTAAAGCTGGTCTAGGACACCTAAAGCTTAAGTCCACATCTTAGTTCAACTAAGGAATGGAGAGGCAGCAATTAAAAGGAAACGTGTGCAATGCCATAGGATAAATAGGCAATAAAAATAATTTTAAAGAGAAGAAATAAATCATACAGATCTTAGAGGTACATTTAGTAGCCAGTTAAAATGTGTTTGACTCAGATTATCTCTGTGCTACAAACGGCAATATTTATCACTCTCATTTTCTGCCTGCCTCTCTGGTTACTGTACAACCAATTTCACTCCTGCATCTCGGCTATAAGTTCAGTGTTTCCAGGTTTGTTCTTTTTTTTTTTTTCCTGTTTGGTGTGCTCTGATCACATTGAAGCTTTTGATTTGGTCTTCATCTTTTCTTCTTTAGATACATCTGTCAGCAACAGAATCCCAGAATGATTTGGGTTGGAAATGTGATGCATTTCAAGGTAATTTAATTGAATCCTACAGACATCATGTGTATTTTTATCAAGAATGAGATGTATTTGAGAGAATGGGAAGAGTGATAGTTCAGTCTCTGCCTCCTGAAGGTCTGATCTGAAGTCCAGAAGAATCAGCATACTTACTCCACCTGAGTTTTTTCAAGTGTTCCTCAGACATTTGAGCCAGTCACCCATTAATACATGGCAGCAGAAAGAAAAGGAATGAATGGATTTTCCTGTCTGCAGCACACAGGTTAAGAAAAACTCATCTCAAAGTTTTACCCAAGGACATTTAGGCTAGACACATCTGTCAGTCGTTCCACCCTAACTAATTTAACACTGATTGCTTACAATCATCCACTCTCCTTCTTCCATTTTGGAGAGATCTCATCTCCTGTTGACTGACTTTTAGTAACCACTACAGCCAAGTCATCTCTTTATCTCCATATTGTACACAGGTCTTTCCTGGGAGTTGTGTTTTTTCTATCATATTGATATGTTCCCATTTTATTTTAAAAGATATTCCTAGACAATTCATAAACTGCTCACATATAGTGAATTTTTGTAACTCAGAAATTTGGGGATTTTTTGAGCAATCCATAATGCATAGAAGCGATGCTTGTTTAATAAGGGAGCTGTGGCTGAACTGCTGCTGGTTTTGTGCATCAACAATGGCATAGACTGACGTGTCAAACTCATAGAAAGCAAGACCCAGAAAAATGAGGCCTAAAATGGGTTTAAAAAAGAAGAACTTTTCATATCTAAAAGCTTGAAAAGAACACTGACTTTGGGAATGGGCTATAAGCAAATCCTGAATTACAAGAGAAAGCAACACCCTAATGATATTCTGTATGAGATGATGATATTCACAGTGCCTCTCACTCCCTGTATACTTTTGTTCAAAGTGTTTTCTTTTATCTTTTACAAGCAGGGAATGTCATCTCCATGTTGACATGGATATAGGACTATAACATCTCCAGACCTGTTTTTTTTTTTCCTTTTGATTGAAGAACAAAGGGGTTTTTAATTTAAACTTCTGGCTTCACCTCAACAATCTTTAGTTGCTGTAGTGATTATCAACTGATTTTTTTTTTTATTATTAGAAAATGATTAGAAATGTATTTCTCATCCCATTCACGTTAATGGCAAAATTCTGTAAATATAATTCTTTCTACTGAGGGAGCAAACAGCATAATCTCAGCCATATTTGTGGTCCATTTCCAGTTCCTACACCTAAGACAGGCTGCAGCCATGGAATCCATTCCTTGCCTGAAAGCAAACTCTCCTCTATTGAGTTACTCAGCTGGTAGATCTGGCAGTTTCCCAGACAAGTAGAATTCACACAGTGGAGAAAGAAAGCGTGTGAGGGGGGAATTTACACACAGGCTATTGTTTTGCACAGCAAGCTGTCCGAGGCACAGAGACAGGCACTGACCAAAGAAAGTCCTTCCTCTGCCAGCTCCACTTACTAATGGCTTCCTCGCTGCATCCTTCAGAAAACAGGCAATGCCAAGAAGAAGCAAATCTGCTGCTTCTGCTTTTAGGACAGAAAGGGGGAAAAAGTCCGCTCTGATTTCTCTGATCTCTTGATGGATACAGGTTTTTAAGATCTAATAATAACAAAAAATAGTCTGTGGCTGTTTGACTGGGAACTACTTTAGATATATGGGTATAAAAAGTCATTAAATGAGGCATTCTGAAGTAGTTATACTTGAAGAATATTTGCATTTCAGAAAGCAGGTTTGACATCTCCATCACAGTGTTCAGAATAGAGAATATTTTCCTTATTCTGTATGTTTTCCGTAAAAATCCATATTCCTCTACAGATATGTAGGAGAGATATATCAAAAGAGTCCCATGTGTAAGGAATGCAAATTCTTTTTGGTGCAATACTGAAGTGATCAATTTGTGTGTTATAATGGAATATATAGAGATAATGTAAGTATGCTGTTGCATTCAACATGTCCATGAATTGTTTGCTAACTGAAAATAAGCTCTTTTCATATTAATTTTAACCATTGCTGAATATGAACCTGAGCCCACAGAAGTCAACAGAAGTCTTTCCATGGACTGAAATAGGCTCTGAATCAGGCCTTGTGTTTTTATAATTAGATTTCTTCATAGAAAGCCCTTTAATTTGTACAGTGTGTTCCTTTCATACAACAGGGAAAAGTGAAATTTCTTTTAGTAGCAGATAATCAGAGATTAGAAGATTAGGACATTTTCCTCATTCAAATATCACAAGAGGTTTAAACTGTGTAATTGGAAAAGGAAGTGGCAGTACAGTGCCCTGACAGACAGGGCAAATATAAAAAACAATGAATGATAAAGTAAATAGAAAACATTTTCATTTTGATGTGAAGAGCACAAGTTAGAAGCTTTCTTCTGTTAAGGATGAGAACTGATGTAACTATCTCAGTGTTTACACAGTTTGTTGAGATAAAGAGTAAGACATTTGCTTTTGTGTTTTTGCATCCCTAGACAGTCACATAATAACAGAATGGTGGGGCTTGAAAGGGACCTCTGATGATCATTTAATCCAACCTCTCTGCTAAAGCAGAGTCACTCAGAGCAGGTTGCCCAAGATTGTATCCAAGCAGATTTGGAATTTCTCTGAAGGAGACTCCATGACCCCTCTGGGCAGCCTGCTCCAGTGCTCCAGCAGCCTCACAGGGAAGTTTTCCCTCATGTTTAGATGGAACTTCCTGTGTTCTGGTTTGTGCCTGTTGCCCCTAAAATGCACTAAAATTAATCCTTCCTCAACCTCTTGCCACCTTCCCTTTAGCTATTGATCACCATTGATAGGATCCCCTCACAGTCTTCTCTACTCCAGGCTAAACAGACCAGGGTCTCTCAGCCTGTCCTTGTTGTGTGCAACACCCTAAGAAAAAATCCAAAGAGGTAAATGATGCAGTGGAAGTAGTTTTTCCCAGAGTAAAAAAAATTATCATTTACCAAGCAATACCAAACCCAACACTTAGAAGCTTTAACTGTAGTTAAAAAGGCCCCAACCATTCCAGAATTTTAACTTTACCTAGAATCATAGAATCATGCAAGTTTTGTTTTGTTTTAAAAGACATCTAATATCATTGAATCCACCCATTATCTAACTCTACCACATCACGATGAGAGGAAATGGCCTCAAGTTGTGCCAGGGAAAGTTTAGGTTGGACATTAGGAAATACATCTTCCCTGAAGGGGTTGTCAATCCCTGAAACAGGCTGGCCAGGGAAGTGGTAGAGTCACCATCCCTGGTGGGGGAATTAAAACCATGTAGATGTGGTGCTGAGGGTTTAGTGAAAACCTGGCAGTGCTGGGTTAATGGCTGGGCGTAATGTTCTTAAAAGTCTTGCAACAAAAAATGAATTTATGATTCTATGAAGATCATTTCCTGGGAAAAGAAGAAGGTGCAGACAAGGTGGAGGAGAAAATCAGGTTCTTAGGGATGAGAGAGAGAATACCTGGAGAAAAAAACTAAGAGAAAAGCTGGCAGCAATGTAAAGTCATTTTTTTTAGATAGCAATGAAGCTATCAAAACAAATAATTCCTCTTAAGTAAATGGTGCAAAGTGGTCTCTTAAAAAGAATAATAATAAATGGTCAGGCATTACAGGATACTTTGATGTTCAAGACTTTCTCAGTTTACATTCTCTTCATTGTGCTTTACATTTATGGGTAATCCTGATACTTTTCATGTAGTGTAAAATGCAGAACAAATGTGCAGTGTTAACCCCCTGTCGTGTGCACCTCAAACAGATACAACAGCAGCAAGGCCTGGTGAAAGGCTTGGTGCTTCTCAGACTCTGCTCAAGTAGGTTGACTCGCTGGCATCTAAACATCTGTAGTTGTCTGAAGTTGTCTGATGTCAACTCAGCCATGGGCAACACTTTAAAATGAAAAGCAAAAAATTGTCTTTGAAGCCCATAAACTAAAAGAAAAAGAAATGACCAGCCAAACTGGCAAGAGAAAAAATAACCGGCACAGTACACCCGTGACATGAGAAAATAAATTAGAGAGCATGTTATAGTTACTGGCACAGGGACAGAGCTCTTCCATCTGCAGTGTGGGAAAGCTTAATCCATACAGCCTGAGCACTGCTCTCTCTCTGACTGTGGGCCATAAAATTCAGTTACTCTCCCTTGTTACCTTTACTCACTCCAAAGTAATACTTAAACATATATAAAACCCAGAAAAGGTCCAAGAGGAGTCTGAAGGAGAAGGTGCTAAATTCTGGCTGCTGTGTTTGTGAGAGAGGAGATGGAAGACCACTGATGGCATCCACACTCAAAACTGGGGCAGAATAGACTTGTGTGTTGGCCATCAGCACTTGAGCACGTGCAACGCCAGCTGTTCTGCTGTGGGGCTGGGAGTGCTGCTGAGGAAAGACTTCCTGCCCTGTGAAACCATTTCTACAGAAGTGTAGCTGGAATGGAGCCAATCCTGCAAAACATCTTCTCTTTTTATGAAAAGAAGAAATGAAAAGAGTCTCAGGCAACCCTTGTTTGTTGTACAGTACCTAAAAATTTGCTGGAAGGTAATTGGAAAGTCAAAAGTGAATTGCTTACATTAGAGAAACTCAGGAACAAATTACTGACAATGAATCCAGGCAGGAGGATGGGAGATCTGTGACATGAACACACACCAATTTCTAACATTTCAGTCCACTCAGCAGAGTCCAATGAGATAAGAGTCTTATTAAGCAGAGAAAGCAAATTGTGGGCATATTGGAGATGAGAACTGGCATTAGAAACCAGCAGTGACTTGGCTGGCAGCTTTCCAACATTTCTCCTTGCCCCAGGCAAAGCCTCACAAGCAGCACAACACCTGAGACTAAAATTTAACTGGAATTAAAAGATGAGTTGCTTGAACTAACTCTGGTCTTGGCACATAATTCAGTCTCTGCAGGTTTAGGAAGATGGGTCTTAGATGTACTAACAACCAAAAAAACCACCAACAACCCCTGGTGCTTTCCAAGCCAACAAATCTGTACAAAGAGCATGGACTCACAAAGGACATTGATTTTTTTTATTTTACCTTTGGCTGTGTGGTTTGCTGCATGTGTGTATTTCAAACTGAAGCAAAGTCCATAACAATCCTGGCACACAGAAGGACATAATCTCATATAATCATCTTAGAAATTTTGGTGATACTAGAATTGATCTATCTGAGGGCAGGAAGGCTCTATAGAGGGATCTGGACAGGATGGATCAATGGGCTGAGGCTGGTGCTATGAGGTTCAAGGCCAAGTGCCAGTCATTTGGGTCTGAACAACCCTGGGCAACATTACAGGCTTGGGGAAGAGTGGCTGGAAAGCTGTCTTGCAGAAAAGGACCTGGTGGTGCTGGTTGACATCTGGCTGAACATGAGCCAGCCAAGGCCTGTGTTAGAAATAGTGTGGCCAGCAGAACTAGAGAGGTTGTTGTCCCCATATACTCAGCACTGGTCTTCATTTTGGGCCACTCACTCCAAGAAGGATATTGAGATGCTGGAGTGTGTCCAGAGAAGGGCAATGAAACTGGTGAAGGGTCTAGTGCACAAGTCTTGTAAGCAGCAGCTGAGAGAAATAGGGGTGTTTAGCCTGGAGAAAAAGAGGCTGATGGGAGACCTGATTGCTTTCTACAGCTCTATGAAAGGAGGTTGGAGCTAGGTGGGGGCCTGTCTCTTACCCCAAGCAGCAAGTGACAGGACAAGAGGAAATCACCTCAAGTTGTGCAAGGGGAGATTTGAGTTGGGCATTAGGAAAAATTTCTTGACTGAAAGGGTTATCAAAGACTGGAACAGTCTGCCCAGGGAGGTACTGGGGTCACCATCCCTGGAGGTATTTAAAAGATGCGTAGATGTGGTGCTGAGAAACTTGGTAATGTTAAGTCAATGCTTGGACTGGATGATCTTAAAGGTCTTCTTCACCCTAAGCAATTGTATAACTTTATGATCCTATGAACTAGAAGCCTATTTCGATATGAGACCCAAACCCATTGACAGTGGCTATTTTTGAAAACAATCCTTTACATTAACTTAAGGGGCAGTATTTGGGGGAAACAGACATTTTTTGAACTTTATAGGGAGCAGTATCTGCTCCCATGTATGGGTTAATGTTTTTATCAACAATATAGAGAGTGAGATTGAATGCACCATCTGCACATTTGCAGATGACACCAAACTGAGTGGTGCTGTTGATTCACCAGAGGGACAGAATGTCATCCAGAGGGACCTGGACAAGCTGGAGAGGTTTGCCCAGGTGAACCTCATGAAGTTCAACAAGAGCAAGTGCAAAGTTCTGCACCTGGGCCGGAACAATCCTCACTGTCAGTACAGACTGGGGGACGAGGTGTTGGAAAACAGCCACGTGAAAAAGGACCTAGGGGTGCTGATGGTTGAGAACCTGGACGTGAACAGTGTGCTCTTGCAGTCCAGAAGGTAAATCACATTGTGGGCTGCATCAAAAGATGTATTGCCAGCAGAGCCAGAGAGATGATTCTGCCACTTTGCTCTGGTGAGACCTCACCTGGAGTACTGTGTCCAGGTCTGGAGCCCTCAATACAGGAAGGACATGGACCTGATGGAGTGGGTCCAGAGGGCCACAAAAGTGGTCACGGGGTTGGAGCACCTCTGCTATGAAGACAGGCAGAGGGAGCTGGGGTTGTTCATCCTGGAGAAGAGAAGGCTCTGGGGAGACCTAATAGCAACCATCCAATACCTGAAGGGGCCTACAGGAAGGATGGAGAGAGACTGTTTACAAAGGCTTGTAGTGATAGGACAAGGGACAATGGCTTCAAAGTAGAGAAGAGCAGATTTAGAGTGGATGTTAGGAACAAGTTCTTTACCATGAGGGTAGTGGAACACTGGAACAGGTTGCCCAGGGAGGTGGTTGAGGCTCCATCCCTGGAGATATTCAAGGTGAGGCTGGACAGGGCTCTGGGCAACCTGATGTAGTTGAGGATGCTCCTGCTTACTGCAGAGGAGGAGTTTGGACTAGATGACCTTTTAAGGTCCCTTCCAACCTAGACAATTCTATGATTCTATGATTCACAGTATTTTTACTGTTGTCTGTTAAGAATAAATATCACCATGAATGCATGCATTGTCAGTCAGGTCAGCTCGAATCTAAGACTCTTTCACTAACTACAAACCCATTCTGCTTCTCTAGCTGATGTAGATGTCGAAATTGGTAGCTACAGGCAGTTGTTTTCATTAAATCATTCCTAACTGCATGCCTCAAAGGAGTTATAACCCAAGAATGTGATTAGTTTTAAATTTACAAATCCTCACTCTCCCCATTTCCTCTAGGTATGTATTTGTGAGCCTATTTATAAGTAACAAAATAGCCACAAAATGAAAAGAACAGAAAAGAAGACAAAACCAGAAAAAAAGGCTATGACTTGCTCCCCACTCTAGTTTCAAAGTAGAGCTGTCCTTACAAAGGTAAATCTTCTAGAATATGGATGCAAAAAGTAATTAGTGATCATTCAGAAATAAATAGAAAGTGTGTGCTGGAGCTGCAGGAGAATGATGAACATCACAAGGATGATGAGGAAACTGGAGCATCTCCCTGAGGAGGAAAGGCTGAGACATCTGGGGCTGTTTAGCCCAGAGAAGATCCCCTGATCTTCTCAATGCTGTTGAATAGCTAAAAGCAGGAGGTGGAAAGGATGGGGGACAGACTCTTTTCAGTGGCACCCAACAATGGGAAAAAGGCCAAAGGGCACAAACTGGAGCACAGGAGATTCCACATAAATATAAGGAAAAACTTTCCAGAGAGGGTGTTGGGGCCCTAGAGCACACTGCTCAGAGGAGTCTCTTTCTCTGGAGAGACTCCAAACCCACCTGGACATTGCAATCCTGGGCAACCTGCAGTGGGTGAATGTTTTGGCAGTGGAATTGGACTAGGAGATGTCCAGAGGTCCCTTCCAATCCCCACCATTCTGATTCTGTGATTCTGTGAGAGTGAAGGAACAAAAGATAGCATAAGAAACATGAAAGTTGGAAAGCAAAGAAATCGGAGAGACAAAGATGCAAGAAGCATGAGAACAATTGCAAGAAAACTTGATTAGAATGCAGATAAATGAAGCTTTTTTGCAGTCATTCTTTTTGGATATTGCAGTTTCTAGCACAGATCTCTCCCTTTGGCTGTGGTTTGCCTTTAGCCTAGAGACTGGGATCAGTCTTTTGCTCTGACATTTATTTAAGCTATCGCCAGTGAAGTCTGAGTCTGAGTTATATAAGTATTTGGGGTGAAATTAATTTTCTTGAGCATAGTTTTGCAATTCCATACTTCCCAAGATATTTGGAGCATAAGCAGTAAGCTTCCTTGGAAACCATGAACTATTTGTGTTAGAAGTCCCTGTTCTGAAACTGGAATGGCAGTCTGCATGTCTGCTGAAGGACTAGACTTGCACTTACTTGGAAACAGAACCTGCCAGGATGATCGAAAATATAAAACACAACAGAGCTATGTCTAACCAGCGTGGAGACACTGAACTAATTGCTAGACAGTAGTGTAAGATTGTCTGCTAAAGCCCTGGCTTGGGATAGAGTAGTGAAAGTTAATGAAAGCATTGCATGATCCCAAGTAATCTGAAAGACTTCATCCTATCAAACAAACCTTCTTGTGGATAAGTCTGAAGAGAACTCCTGTAATGTAGTTCTACATTCAGATTTTAAAGTGAATTTAGTGTTCCACTTTCATTTTTCCAGTCTGAACAAAACTGTTCCAATATAACTGCAGTTACAACCCCGGTGTAACTGCACTACAGGGCTCACCAGCCCATTGAGTAACAGATTTCTGTAAGCTAAAAACCTGCATATTTGAAAATGCTGAGTTGAAACCTCAGCTTTCAATAGAGGAACAAATGCATTTCTTTTCATTCCCTTCCTTAAAATACAGCACATTTGGTGGATATGAAAGTTAACTACTGCTTTTGTAGGTATTAATCTTTCATCCCATAACCTGTTCATTTGTAAATAGTCTTGTGGCTCTTGGCTCTTAGTTCCTACAAACTAAGCCAGTGTCATCTCTGCTTCTTATTCATATCCAAGTGCCTGACTGTAGCCAGAACTGCCATGAAAAAAAAGTTATAGCATCTGCCTTGGGTAGGTGGAAGGCTTTTGAGAATATGTGGTCCCATGTTTTATATATATAATTATATATTTTATAAACACTGTATATAATATCTAAAATATATTCTAAAATATATTATGTATAAGTAGCTAATAAATATAGGCTACATATTTTTATATTTATTTGGGTTTTATAAATTTTATATTATATAGCTTGTATTTATTAGCTACTGATATATATACTTATTAGCTACTTATTACTCTAGTGCTGCATTCAAGAACCTGGACCTGTTGGAGCCGGTTCAGAAGAGGCCATAAAAATTATTTGAGGACTAGAAGCTCTCTGCTGTGAGGACAGGCTGAGGGAATTGGAGTTGTTCAGTCTGGAGAAGAGAAGGCTTCAGGTAGACCTCATTGTGGCCTTTCAGTACTCAAAGGGGACTGATAAGAAAGATGGGGACAGACTTGTTAGCAGGACCTGTTGTGACAGGACAAGAGGTGATGGTTTTAAACTAAAAGAAGGGTGATTAGACTAGGTACATGAAAGTACTACGTACATGAAAGTGTTGAAAGCCTGGCAGAGGTTGCCCAAGGAGGTGGTAGAAGCCCCATCGCTGGAAACATTGCAGGACAGGTTGAATGGGGTTCTGAATAACCTGATCTAGTCGAAGAAGTCCCTGCTCACTGCAGCAGGGCTGGACTAGATGACCTTTAAAGGTCGCTTCCAACCCAAAGCATTTTGTGATTTTGTGATTCTGACTCTACATCTAAAATAAATTCTCTGAGTAGAGACACTTAATCTTTGTGTTACTATTTGTCTATTAATAATTCTGCCAATGATACCTCAGGTGGTATTTGTACACTGCAATCATTTCAGTTGTAAGACCATCTACCAAAATACCTCAAAGGCAGAATTTAAGTGTCAGACAGCTCCTTGTATGGGGAGGATTGTCCCATGCAAAACTTATTTACATCTAGTCAGTTAAGAGTAGAGATCTCCCCAGGAAACAGCCTCTGTTGGTAGCAGAAAGGTCATGGTCACTTAGAGGTTAACTTCTCCCTCTTCTACATGTTCACAAATCATAACTTTTCTCTTTTTAGGCCTGCTTCAGTTTTAGCAAATTAAACCAGATGATGTTGAGAGTAGTTCCGCAAACATCTGCTGCTCAGCCTCCTCAAAACCCTTCAGCTGCCCATGATTTTGGCATGACAGCATGAACAGCTCCAGTTAAGCTGTGTGGCCTTTTCTGTGCAACTCAAGCATGGAAATGCTCATTCACTATGCAAACAGGACTGTCCTAACATTAATAAGTGGGTTGACTCTTGTGAAAAGCATGTGGACTTCAATGGATTTTACATTAGTATAGAAACCGTTAGACATAATGGTTCCAGTACCATGCAGTGGTGCCAAAGAGTTCAGAAGTGAGAGCTGAATGCAGCAATTTCATCCAGGAGAGTGTTTCTGATACACCACAAAGTTCTGTCTTTATTATATACCTGTTACTTTGGGACATTCCTGAAGTAAGAGAAGCTGTAATTACTGAGCTTGAATGAATGACTTGTGGTTTGAAAAATCTATAACATGATCTGTAATCTGCAATATCAGCTTAAAAGCTGCCTCTGAGCTACATCTTGATGTCTTCTCCAAATCAGCATTTCTGATTTCACTGGCAAACTGATTTATATTGTAGGATAATGCCCAGTCTTATGTCATATGCCAGCTAGGACACAGGTTGCTTTTGTCACTACATGCCATATTAGGGGTTTACTTATTCACACAGTGCTGTTAGAATTAGCTGAATTGTAAATGAGCATTATAAACACATTTAAACACATTATAAAGACATTAAAGATGATGTGTTATACCATAAGAAGATGTACCTGTATAGGCCACTGCACTACTGTATAGAAAACATATGTTGACAAGAGTGGTTCCACATTGGATATACTTGAAGGAGTATCTCTTGAATAGGAATTTTGAACACTGCAAAGCTCAAAATCCTTTCTTTACATAATTGAGAGTCTTCAAGGGCTGTGTACTAACTTGATCTGAGGTTTTTGCATGGTATATGCCTACAATAAAAAATATTAATCAATCTTATCTCCTGATCTCAATCCAAAAGCTGGGTAGCCATCCACTATATAATTTGATCTCCTACTTTTCCAAACTACTTCCTCTTTTCACTTGGTGTGTCAGTGTGAGCTGAAATTCCGCCCCCCCCCCCCCCCCCCCCCCCGACAATAGCCAGTCTAGCCCAGTCTGGAAGCAAATGAAAGCTGTATTTACAAAGCAGAATCTACAGTCTATGATGAAATGCAATGAATATGTACAAATATACAAAATTCACAACATTCACAAATATATACAATCAACAGAAAATCACAACCAATCTCCCTTTGCTTCCCCCTGAAGGGGACTCTTCCCAAAGGGGCCTCCCTCTCCCAGGAGCTTCCCCCCCAGACGCCCCCTTGGATTGAAAGCAGAGTTAGTTAGAGCAGAAAGTTGTTAACTTAGCTGCCAAGGTCAGTACGTGTTATCTTCAGCCAGAAGAGAAGAAGAAACAGCAGCCAGACAGCCCAGCAACTGCCCCCACTGCCGAACGCAGAATGTGCAGAGTGCCCACTTTGTTTTGGGTAATAGTTCTTAAACATTTCTATCTATCCAATGGAAGTGTTTAGAACAATCAGTATTTTGCTTTCTTACACCAAATAGTGACTTATTTACACTCTTTCACTTTCTCTGTTCTGAACTTTGTAAGGAAAAATTAAAAAGACAGTTTCAAACCATTACACTTGGGCTGATTGTTACTGGGTGCTTCTGTAGGACTTCCATCAGCAGCTTATGCCATTAACTTAAATAGGATTCTCAGTGTTACTGATATGATGATCTCCTTCAGTTTAACCTGCCATGACTTTGAGTAGCCTGTGGGTATATTTGTATTTATAGCTCTGTCCTGATAGGCTTTTGCTAAATCATAGAATCCTTTAGGCTGGAAAAGATCTTTAAAATCACTGAGTCCAACCATTAATCCAACACTGCCAAACCAGGATCACCTAGGGCAGGCCACACAGGAATTCATCCAGGTTGTCTTTGAAAGCCTCCAGAGAAGGCATACCCTACCTAAGCAGATCTACAGCTCTTGTAGCCCAGTGTCTTGCCTCTGACAAGGACCACTAGATGAATGTTTAAAGCACAAGAAGAATAAAATGACACTTCCCATGGTATATCCTCCTAACTTGTGGCCATCACAAGTTTAGCAACTTCCTCAGCTGGAGGTTGCATCTAGTGTCTTAATAGCCCCTGGTGGACCTATCTGCCATGTATGTATAGCTTTGGCATTTACAGTGTCCTGTGGCAATGGATTCCACAGCATAATTACACGTTATACTGGGAAGCACTTCCTTCTGCTTGCTTAAAATCTGGCACCCAACAATGTTCCTCAGCTCTTCTGCAAAATAATCACGCCTTGTTCACTGTCCTCATGCTGGTTATGATGTTCTTGCCATCTTTTTTGTTCCAATGACATTGTAAGAGCTCTTGTGTTTTAAACATTTCCTCACCATGACTGGGATTAGTGGCAGAGTTCAGAATATACTTTCTCAGCACAACAGGATACCAGCAATTAATTGCTCTAAAATATTTATATAATAATGTAATCCCCCCTGTGAAACTTCACAGAGCCTATTGATGTTTTGTTCTCCACAAATGACATGGATCTCCCTGTTTAAATAACACTTCTAACTTTGCATGTTTATATATTCACTGAAAGAGGTCAGGCTTGACCCAAAAGGTGTTTTTACTCTGCATGCTTTTCATGGTACATTTCCCTTGTTCGTTCCCTCAGGACACAAACTCTAATACTTCGGCTTCCCTTATGTTCCTGTGGATTCACTAGCCATTATAAAAGAGTGTTTAAGACACATCTCTTGGTAGGACCAAGCCTTTTATACGCACACACACACGCACAAGCACAAAGGTGCTTTACATCAGTTTGGACAAACCTCTGGTTTTGGCATATAAATAATTTTATGCTATTTTATAAAATAGATGTAGAAATAGTCTTGGCCAACAGTCTCCTCTAAGGCTTTTTCAGGAAGGAGGCTTGTTCTGGCCACAGAAACTGATGGAAAAAATAGTGGGAATGTGTTAAAAATTGGATTCTGTTGCTCACTAGGTTTGATGGTATGTGGCTGGCTCATCTAGAACTGACTGGGATTCACTTCATCTGTGATGGATGGAGTTTATGCAGAATTATGGCCAGAACAGAAGTAGGCTAGAGCTGAGCTCATGTTTCTGGTCTATGCCTTCTGAGGGTACTATCAGGACTCGGCAAAATACTGCTCAGAGAACTAGGGCAGCAGGGTTCAGGGCTTTTCACAGTTGCTTCAAATCTTCACTCTGTCCATCTGCACTTTGCTTTTTTCTTTTTTTTTTTTTCCCTCTGGTTTTCTCTGGTTGTCCACCTCTTCTCTATGCTCTGTTTGTCACAAAGTAGGTATCTGGCATTCACATGACTTGTCCAGATTCATTTGTTTAGGATGGGAAGAGGGTTTAGACCTGTTGATTAACCAGCAAGTTTCTGCTTCATGAAAAGGCCATGGCCATCATTTCATGCACTGAAATTCACAACTACTCTCTCCAAATCCTTGTTTGACCATAGTTCAATAGCTGTCCCTTTTCCCCAACAATCTTTACTTCACCATGATGTGATAAAGCAATTGCTTTCTACGAGGTTCCTCAAGTTGTAGCTACCATGCCTATTCCTAAGACTGTTGCTCTTTGGTGGTTGCACATATTGAATTATAAAGCTCTCACTACCAGACACAAGTGCACACCATCAGCTTGATTTCCTCTATCTACTACATCGTAATCTATGTACAGTTAAGTGAAGCTTCCATTTAACACTACTTTAGCCTCTGCATGATGTTCTAATTTTAACCAGCATTTGGATCAGCTCCCCCAAGACATATTTCATCAACTGAAAAACCTTCAGCAAGGATCTAGTGAGTGCACACAGGTACTGTTTTGCTCATGTGCTGCTCATGCCCTGTAGCAAAACACAATTAGAATGTCTGGGGTTTTTTTTCCCTTTTTTTTTTTTTTATCTGCTTGCTTAAATCACAGAATCACAGAATGGTGGGGATTGGAAGGAACCTCTGGAGATCATTTAGTCTAACTTCCCTGCTGAAACAGGGTCACATAAAAATTATGACAATATTATTCTAGACAACAAATCAAGAATGCTTTTTTATTATTGTTAAAGCTATATATCTGGAGACTGAGAACA
The DNA here is from genome assembly GCF_027791375.1 of Indicator indicator. Lineage (NCBI taxonomy): Eukaryota > Metazoa > Chordata > Aves > Piciformes > Indicatoridae > Indicator > Indicator indicator. Next base: position 28,418,701 of record NC_072015.1, read on the forward strand.
CAGATACCTCTTTATAAGGAATTCCAGTATTTTTGTCAACTTGTTCTTTGCATAGTGGTAGAAAACGTTTAAAATTGATGGAGCATAACAGAAACTAAGACTAATGCCTTCCTCAAAACTTCTTAAATATGAGGTCAAGAGTGGCTGGATTCTTATTTGGTGTCTGGAATACTTTGGATGCTTTCTGTAAAATGGAATGCTTCTTACATGTGGGAGGAGAGCATTATTAATATTCCTAGTTCCATATTTTTTCTTTCTTTTTAACTGACTCTAATGACTTGCTAATATGAGTAATAATTTTTACATATTTTAATGCTGATAATTTCCAGTCTCATGAAAGATGAGAAGCTGGTACAACGCATAGAGAAAATGTGGACAAAATCCATGCTGTTGGATTGGGAAATGACTATATCTTGATGTAAAAAAAAAAAAGTATGAGCAGAAGCTTCAAATTCTGTAGTTAAGCACAAATACAAAAAATTTGATAAATTCTTGATTTAAAGCAATGCATGAAACAGACTATGGGGCACTAAATAGTTTTTCCTCTTTTTTCTGTCATGCATATGTTTAAAATACAGTTAAGGTCTATTTGGCAAATCTTTATGCAGAATCACATGCACGGTTTGTTTCCCCCCTCTCTCCACTGCTTCGCTTTTCTTTTGTTATCTGATTTCTTTAAATTAAATTGGCTGGCTCACACTACCCCTTTTGGGCTGAAGTGTGGGGTTTTATTTACCAGCTGTTTTGCTCATGATCTGAAAGCAGATGTCTTGGAACTACAGGAAATCTCACAGAATCACAGAATACATCCCGTTGCAAGAAACCTCAAAGTTCATTCAGTCCAACCCTTGACCCAGCACTGAAGGGGCAACACTAAACCATGTCTCTAAGCACCAGGTCCACATGCTGCTTAAACACCTTCAGGGATGGTGACTCCACCACTGCCCTGGGCAGACCATTCCAATGTTTGAGAACCTTTTCCGTGAAGAAATATTCCCTAATATCCAGCCCTCCCCTGGCACAGCTTGAAACCATTTCCTCTAGTCCTGTTGCTTGCCATCAAGCAGAAATGGCTGGACCCTTCCTCACTCCAGCCTCCTTTCAGGGAGTTGTAGAGAGCAATGAAGTCTCCCCTCAGCCTCCTCTTCTCCAGGCTGAATAACCCCAGCTCCCTCAGACGCTCCTCAGAGGAGATGTGCTCCAAGCCCTTCATGAGCCTTGTTGCCCTTCTAAATCTCCTGTATAACTGTTTACCTGCAGAAAAATATCCACCCCCACCCTCCTACTGCTGATGGCAGCTTTGAGCTTTCCTTCCAGGAAGCAACATGGTTTGATCCACTCCTGCATATCTGTGTCCTGTATGTCATCTACTCACTGTGGGAATATTTTCTCTGCTGTCTAGCCACATACTAGCTGTGCTGCACAATCATTTTCCTGTTACAGCAATTCATATTCAAGAGAAATATAAAGAATTCATAGATCACATGGCATTAAATCTTTACTGTTACAGTAAGCAAAGAGATGAAAAAAAAATCATTGCCCTTCAGTAGGTGAATTGGTGGTTTTAGGCCAGCTGGGGATGCCAGCAGCACTAAAGCACTAATTGATGTTTTCTGGTAGTTTTAGTAGAAAGGTAAAAAATTCTATGTGAAGAGAGCTTAAACTAACTTCCAAGCTTTATAGATGGTCCCTTCATAGCTGTTTTGAGTCATGTTGGCAAGGTGGCTTCAGAAAGCTTTTGCTCCCTTTCTCACTCAATAGCTATTTCATCCTGTGGCACGAGCCCAGGCTTTGAAGTGCGAGAAGCAAGTCGAAGAGCAGATTTTGTGCTTACAGGAACAATTTCCAGAGAGACCAACATAAAAATACTCTGCCTCTGAGCAACTCTGAACACAGGGAGTGTTCTGGTCCAAATCTGTGCTTTCTGTTTTTGCCTGGAGCTCTCTGAAGGTATTAACCTAACTATGCCTCTTGTCCCAACAGCGGATATTCCAAAATATTACTTTTCTATGTAAAAAAAAGTAATTTCTTTTTACTAGCTGAATTTAAAACATGTCAATATACATGTCAGTCAGATTCCTACAGTGGGAAGAGACTCTCCTGATGAAAATATCCAAATACTCTGAAATTAAATTCCTAAATTTCAAAACCCCAGGATTTTTGGTTATTGAACATACATTTAGTTTTACAGCATTGTTTCAGTTTGGTACAGTTAATGATCAGATAGGGTTCAATTCACTGGACTGAATTTAAAAAGAGATAGTATCAGTCATTAAAGAAGAATTAGTCCTTTCACAACACAGATCCTGCTTAGTTCCAAGATGACAAAGATGAACTTCTGCAATGTCTACAGATCCTGGACTGTGCATTGGTCCCTAATCTTCTCTTTCAAAATCCTAAGGTGCCTACCTGAGGGAAAAAAACATTTATAACTGAAAGTCTGACGAGTAAAAGGGGAAAACTCTGGAGCAAAAATGGTTACTGGAGGTTGGAAAGTAAAATAATTACTTGTGTTAAGCTGTGTACACTCAATTTTGGGCCCAGGGGAGCTCATGTCACTTACTGGAGATTTATGGGAGGTGGCTAAGCCTAGGTGCCATGTCAGCCTCATCCCACATGAAAGTTATGCTCTTGACTGCACCCTCTCCCTCCAGTGTCTTTGCTCTTGAGGGACTAAAGACCCATGGAAGCCTCCTCTCAACCCCCTGATTTGGGTGGCTGTGGATGGTGTGATGAGCTGTGGGCATTGCATATTATATATCTTTAACAGCATTTCTTGGAGGAGCTGGAATTTAGTGTTACTATACTCTTAAGCATGGGGCTGTTCATCTACTCTGACATTTTACATGGTACTGCTGTAATCTAACAAAAACCCTTCACTTGGATGATCTCCTGGAACGTGTACATTATCAAGTTACCACTTCAGTACTTTTAGGGATCAGTTTTGCTAGAAATTTTACTTTGTAAAAAAATAAATAATCAATTTCTCCTACTTAATGATGTATTTTTTGCTTGAATTCTCTAAACATGACTGGTTATCGGTTAAATACTATACTTGTTAATCATCGGCCTTCCCCAAGTGCTACTAAAATGTTTTTCTCTCTGCTAAGGAATAAGATCCTTTTTGAAGTAATGAGTTACATGGCTGGGATAAGGCCAGGTTGGATGGGGCTTTGAGCAGCCTAGTCTAGTAGAGGGAACTTCTCTCATGGCAGAGAGATTGGAATTAGATGATCTTTAAGGTCCCTTCCAACCCAAACCATCCTATCATTCTGTGGTAAGCCAAAGCATTGCCTATACAAGAGGTGGATGCACCCACCCATGCCCATTGCTCTTGGGCTTCTTCCCTTGCTAATTGCATGCTGATTTTCCTTCTACTCTTGAGTGGCAAGTCAATGAAGTTACTTCACAGTTGTTTAATGAGGCAGGAGTTAACAACTAGTGAGCTCCAACCACTGCTGCTTGCTGTTGTAATGATCAAGCTGCCAAGGGCTTGCCTCCACACCTCAAGAATTCACCAAATTATGTTCAAAAAGGCACCTATGTCTTAGTGCAAAATAGAGCTTAGCTGTCATTTCCAATGGCATTTTGTTGGCATTCAACACCCCCACATACACACATAAACTAATGCTGCTTAGAAGTTAGGCTTTGAACTGTTGGGGTATGTGAGGGGATATTTCAACCATTTTGTGGTCCTGTTCTTTGGGATGTGATCCCTGTTACCAGCTTTGCTTTCTGCTTTCTTCCCCTTTCATGGTCACAGCATTAAAGGGACGCAATGGAGGGCCAGAAGCAGAAGAATTTTATTAATATTCTAAAAATACAGCTTTATTTATGGAGTGAAGTATTTTAAAAGACAGTCTCAACACTAATTTTTATTGCCACTTCTCTCCAGCCTCTGCAAAACAAGAATGATAAAAAATTTCAACACTACACAAAGGTTTCTTTGTGGCCTCATGCTGTCCATACCTAAATGTCAGATTCTAGCTGTTAAAGGCAGTTATACAAGGCCTGTGTAAATTTTCATTATATCCATTATAGCTGATTCCACACAAATAAGCACATTCTCCACCTTTCAAATGAAATGAAAAAAAAAGAAGGTCCAGAGCAAGTCTAACCATTAAAAGAAAAATTCTATGGCACATTTCACAAGAGGAAGAGTGTTACTTGGTGGCATTGGCTGTATTCCATCTTGTGTAATTAGATTTTGCCTACCTGAAATTCCCACTGTAGCTCTAACAGGAAATGTTTGTTTTTTTGCTCTTGAGTTCTACTCTTGGAGTGGCAAAATTGCATGTTAGAACTGTAGAACCATAGAATTGTTTTGGTTGGAAAAGACCTCCAAGATCTTCCAGCTATTGCTGAAAGGGAGGATTCCAAGTAAAAACAGAAAAAAATGTTGATTGGGATTTTCTAAGAGATTTTCCCTCTGCTAAATATCAAGAGGTTCTACCTCTGCTAGCTTCAAGAGGTTCCTCTGAGAAACATCAAGAGGTTCTATCTCTGCTTAAGCACAAATCCCAACCTTCACACAACACCTTTATCTTTCACAGCCTGTGCATGACAGCAATTTATGTATTGCCAGTTGACAGGGTCAGCACAAGGGACACAGACACCAAGTTAAAGAAGTAAACATAATTTACTTATGTGGAGAGCAAAATAATAATAACACAAGGAAAATAAAACAAGTAAAATTGTAATAATACAGCAAAGGTAAGATACATCAAAGCGATGCACCTAATCATTACTACAGGAGTTTGACTACAGTGTTTAAGAAAGATACATCACCAATTGCACCAGTACTTCACCATCATCCAGATCTATAGTTGCAGGGGAGCCCCAGATACAGTGAGACTTTGGAGAATCTTTCCCAGCAATTGGGAAGTCCTATGCAGCAAGGCCACTTGTAGGTGAGGCTTCCAAAGTCACTGTAAAAGGGTCCAGCTTTTATATTGTTGAATAAACAAGTTCACCTACCTTCAAATTCAGGAATATCTGTCTTTGTTCTCATTAAATTCCTCCCACAGTCCAGCCAGGGCCCAGGGAGGAACTAAGGGAGTGTGTCTATCTATTTGGTTTTTACCACATCCTTCCCTACAGGGCCAAGCACCTGGCTGCATGGCCTTGACAATCTCCCAGAAATGGTCTTGATGGTCCACCAAGCAAGGCCATCCTCCTACAGGGCCTTGATGATTTACCAAATAAGGCTGGACATCTGCTTACATGGCTTTGACATTCTGCTGATCAAGGGAAGTTAAATACATTCTCTTGGCATTTCGTTCCCACTAATGATGATATTTTGTCTAAGTTACATCTCTCAGTAATGAGCGTGCATATTTTACTAATGGTTGTACACTAGGAATAGATACATATTTCAATAATGAGCAGATACTGATACTGTCTAATGTTTGGTTGGGATGTTCATCTAGAGGTCAGCTTCAGTTCGAGGTGTCTTGCTCAGGCTACAGCACTTCACAAGTCCAACCATTAACCCAGCACTGCCCAGTTCACCACTAAACCATGTCCCTCAGCACCACATTTTCACATCTTCTAAATCCCTGCAGAGATGGTGACTCCACCACTTCCCTAGAGAGCCTGTTCTAGAGCTTGACAACTTTTTTGATAAAGAAATGTTTCCTAATATCCAACCTAAACCTTCCTTGGTGCCCCTTGAGGCCATTTCCCCTTGCCTTACCACATGTTACTTGGGAGAAGAGACTGGCCCCCACGTCAATACAACATCCTTTCGGATAGTTACAGAGAGTAAGGACATCTCACCTCACTTCCTTTTCTCCATGCTAAACAACCCCGCCTGCCTCAGCTGCTCCTCAGAATATTTGACCTCTAGACCCTTCACCAACTTCTTTGAACATGCTGCAGCACCTTCATGTCATTCTTGTAGTGAGAGACCTAATACATCTTGCAGTGAGTTAGATTGTGGTATTATATTCATAAAAACCATTTGAGCATGGCATGTTTCTTGCAGGCTTTTGGAAATCCCTAAATGAAGGAAATTCCATCTGTCCTGTTTTAAACTCCTAGCTGTGAGACTATCATCACCAGCACTGAAATGTGGACTCCACTTGTTTGCTGTGTGAAATGTCAAAGATTCAAAAGCTGTCTCACCCTGACTAACTTCTTTAAATTCAGTGTAAGGAAAAACTTTGCTATGGGGGAGCTGAAGCACTAGACCAAGCTGCCCAGGGAGGTTGTAGTCACCGTCCCTGAAAGTGTTCAAGAAACATGTGGACAAGGCACTTCAGGACATGTTTAATGGCCATGGAGGTTGGACTTGATGATCTTAAAGGTCTCATCTAACTGAAAGAATTCTATGATTCCATGATGCTGTGCAGCCTGCTCTGGGCAACCCTGCTTTAGCAGTGAGGTTTGGACTCCAGAGGTGTATTTGATTCCTACCATTCTGTGATTCTGTAATGGGGTAGCAGGGACATTGCCTCTATGGATCAAGATAGTAGCCCACTTCTTCTGGTGTCCCACTACTGCTTGAGCGTTGCAGATATCTGCAGTTCTTGCTTGTAGGAAAGCTTTCTCCTAAGCTCATCAGCTAAATAGTTGATGATGCCTTGAAAGTTTGTATCACTAATTGATTTTTTTTCTTCTAACTACAGTGGTTTTGTGGCTGGTGTAAGTACATGTCAGCTCAGTGGCATTCATCTCGAATTTACTTAGAATTAATTAATCTCAACATTAAATACTTCTGTTAGACAGAAAAGAATTGGCATGGTACTTGACACTGTCACACTGGTAATTGTAAAATATTTAGATGCACAGGCAAAGGCCGTTATGCTTCTCAAATTAATTTTAAGTTGTAAAGAATTGGGGATTGTGTCTGTCTTTCATGTCTCAGTCACTTGTAATTACCAACCAGCTTGATGCTATGTAATGGCTCTGTTCTCATCTTCTGATCTCATAAAAGGTCAATGGCTGAGCAGGTTTTAGTTAGGATTTGGATTATTTTTTATATATAAAATGACATATGTCTCACTTTTTGCTTCTGGAGCCAGATAAGTGATATCCTTGAGGATTGTCTGAAGCCCAGTGCAGAAAGGCATGGCTTGCTACAGCAGCTGGAGGCATTTTATTCCCTGCTCCTTTCTTTCAGTGTGGTTTTGTCACCAGTTCAAGCTAAGAGCAAGTGGCAATGCACTAAGCAAATCTGTGAAGAAACCTATTGCAAATGTCATGAGATATATTGCAAACCCCTGCCACTAAAAAAATGCCAACATCTGCCACTACCTACCCCATCTTGCAAAGCAAACTTTCTAAAAGTTATCAAATAATGTCTATACCATCCTCAGTATCTTGCATTTTGTGCTAATACATTTATTTCTTTAAATGTCTGGTTTGGAGATAGAATTCTCTCTACAGAGCTCTGTTGTACTTTTACCCTGGGCTTTGTGGTTTGCTCAGGGCGCCCTGAGCCCTTTCTCTGTAAATGAGCAAAGTATTCAATTTCCATATAGATTCTAACCAAACCTACTCTTAACTTCTGTCTGTCAACCACCTGGTTTTGATCAGCTACTTGTTAGATATGCACTTCCTTTGTTCATGCTGGAATAGCAGTAATCCTGCATTTAAAATCACAGAATCACACAGAATCACAGAATGTTAAGGGTTGGAAGGGACCTCAAAAAAGTAATCCAATCCAACCCCCCTGCCAGAGCAGGATAACCTAGAGCAGGTCCACCTAGAGCAGGTCACACAGGAATGCATCCAGGTAGTTTTTGAATGGTTCCAGAGAAGGAGACTCCATGACCTCTCTGGGGAGCCCATTCCAGTGTTTTGTCAACCTTACAGTGAAAAAGATTTTCCTTATGTACATAGAATCATAGAATCATAGAATCAACCAGGTTGGAAGAGACCTCAAACATCATCCAGTCCAGCCTATCATCCAGCCCTATCCAATCAACTAGACCATGGCACTAAGTGCCTCATCCAGTCTTCTCTTGAACATCTCCAAGGACGGCGACCCCACCACCTCCCTGGGCAGCCCATTCCAATGGCAGTCACTCTCTCTGTGAACAACTTCCTCCTAATATCCAGCCTGTACCTCCCCTGGCACAACTTGAGACTGTGTCCTCTTGTTCTATTGCTGGTTGCCTGGGAAAACAGACCAACCCCCACCTGCCTACAACCTCCCTTCAGGTAGTTGTAGACAGCAATGAGGTCACCCCTGAGCCTCCTCTACTCCAGGCTAAACAACCCCAGCTCCCTCAGCCTCTCCTCATAGGGTTTGTGTTCCAGACCCCTCACCAGCTTCGTTGCCCTTCTCTGGACACGTTCCAGTACCTCAACATCTCTCTTGAATTAAGGAGCCCAGAACTGGACACAATGCTCAAGGTGTGGCCTGACCAGTGCTGAGTACAGGGGAAGAATAACCTCCCTTGACCTGCTGGCTACGCCATTCCTGATACAGGCCAGGATGCCATTGGTCTTCTTTGCCACCTGGGCACACTGCTGGCTCATGTTCAGCCTACTATCAACCAGCACTCCCAGGTCCCTCTCTGCCTGGCTGCTCTCCAGCCACTCTGTCCCCAGCCTGTAGCGCTGCTTGGGGTTGTTGTGGCCAAAGTGTAGAACCCTGCACTGAGACTTGTTAAATTTCATCCCATTGGCCTCTGCCCACCCATCCAGCCTGTCCAGGTCCCTCTGCAGGACCCTTCTACCCTCCAACACATCAACACCTGCTCCTAACTTGGTGTCATCTGCAAAGTTATTGATGATGGACTCAATTCCCTCATACCAGATCATCAAGAAAGATATTGAGTAGGATGGGGCCCAACAGTGATCCTTGGGGGACACCACTAGTGACTGGCTGCCAACTGGACGTGGCACCTTTCACCACCACTCTCTGGGCCCAGCCCTCCAGCCAGTTCTTGACCCATTTCAGAGTGAATCTGTCCAAACCACGAGCTGCCAGCTTTGCCAGGAGCTTCTTGTGGCAGACAGTGTCAAAGGCTTTGCTGAAGTCCAGGCAGACTACATCCACAGCCTGCCCCCCATTCACCAGTCGTGTAACCTGATCATAAAAGCAGATCAGGTTGGTCAGGCAGGACCTGCCCCTCCTGAATCCATGCTGGTTGGGCTTGATCCCTTGACCATCCTGTAGGTTCTGTACGATCGCACTCAAGATGACCTGCTCCATAACCTTTCCTGGCACATGTGGAACCTCTTCTGTTCCAGCTTGCACCCATTGTCCCTTGTCCTATCATTGGACATCACTGAAAAGATCCTGGCTCTGTCCTTCTGACACTCACCCCTCAGGTATTTATAAACATTAATGAGGTCTCCTCCAAACTAAAGAACCCCAGCTCCCTCAGTCTCTCCTCATAAGGATGATGTTCCACTCCTTTCAGCATCTTTGTGGATCTGCACTGGACTCTTTGTAGTTCCCTGAGATCCTTCTAGTGTGGCCGAGCACTGGACACAATATTCCAGATGTGGCCTCACCAGGGCAGAGGGGGAGGAGAACCTCTCTTGACCTACTAACTGCTCCCCTTATTTCTGCACAATTTCTCTTGCTCACTTAGGGCTGTTTATCCTGGAGAAGAGCAGCCTTGGAGGGGATCTGATCATTGCTCACAGATAGCTAAAGTGTGGTGGCCAGTGACAAGACAAGGGGCAGCAGGCATAAACTGAAACCCGGGAGGTCCCACCTGAACTTGAGGAGAAAGTTATTTGCTGCGAGGGTGCAGAAACCCTGGAGCAGGCTGCACAGATAGGTTCTGGAGTCTCCTCTGGAAAGATTCCAAATCCACCTGGATATTGCAATCCTGGGCAACCTGCTCTGGGTTGGGAGGTTTGGACTAAATGATCTCCAGAGGTCTTTTCCAATCCCTACCACTCTGTGATTCTGTTGTTCTGTGAAAAGTTCTTGCTTTTATAGAGGGTGAAAAGCTAAATGGCAGCCTGGACCACTATGTTACTAATGAGCACGGCATAATTCACCCTGAAAATGAAACTCTGCCACAGATTTTCATGGGACCCTGCACAATTTGTTTAACTTCTATTTGCCTCAGTTTCTAAATTTCAAAAGTAAATGTCTTCAAACAATGTATTGCTTATTTAAAACATGTTTTAAAAAATGGACTGGGGAAAATTTCAGGAAACAAAATGATTGTAATGTCTCTCCAAGCACTCATTACTTGTAAGCAGCAAGCACTGTAACACTAGACATTTCATGCCTGAATTCTAAAGAGATTTAACTGGTCCCAGGTTTGACTTTTCAGTATGACAGCCATATAAAGTAGCTTTTAAAGTCCCTTGGTTTCAGTACCTCTCAAGAATTTCCTACAAGTTGCTCTTTCCATATTTTTATGCAGAGTTGGGTTTGGGTTTTGTATTTGTTTTGGGTTTTCTCCTCCATTTTGTATGTGGGGGTAAGGGAAACTTGTTTGGTTTTGAAAAGACTAAATCACAAACTGCCATCTCTGCTGGCCACAAGAAAGGCTGAGGCTGATCATTTTGCTTGGTGTGCTCCAAGATTAGAAATAATCAAACCAAAGTTGGGCTCAAAGATAAGCAGGACAGAGACTACTGGTTGCATGGAATCATAGAGCTGTAGAATCAAAGAATCATTTCTGTTTGAAAACACCTGAAGATCATTGAGTCCAACCATTATCTAGCTCTACCAAGTCTGGTGCTAAACCATGTCCCTTAGTACCACATCTCTGCATCTTTTAAACACCTACAGGGACAGGGATTCAACCACCTCTCTGGTAATCCTATTTCAATGTTTGATAACCTGTTCAGTGAAGAATTTTCCTCTAATATCCAGCCTAAACCTCCACTGGTGCAACTTGAGGCCATCTCCTCTCATCCCATCTCCTTACTAAGGAGAAGGGACCAACCCCATCTCATACAAACCTCTTTTCAGGGAGTTGTAGGGAGTGAGAAGGTCTCCCCTCAGACTCCTCCAGGCTAAGCAACCCCAGCTTCCTCAGCTACTCTGCATGATACCTGTTCTCCAGACCATTCACCAGCTGTGTTGCCTTTCTCTGGACCTCAGTCTCTTTGCTAGTATTTGAGTCTGTATCAGGGTTGTGCTTCTCAAGGAAAATTCCCTGATTTTCCCTTGCTTATGATACAAAACAGTCCCAGAGTGCTTGGGCCAGACTCCATTTAGATGAAAACACATCAGCAAATGTACTCTTATTTCATTTTCTTGTTATTATTTTTTAAAAACTGTTTACTTGTCTTTCTCAACCCATCAATCTCTCCCTTATTTCCTTTTACTTCCCCTTTGGGAAGGGAGAGGGGTTCACAGAAAGCCTCTCTCATTTGTGGAGTCTCTGTCTCTGAAGGCATTGAAAATCAGTCTGCATGTGTTCCTGCATGATTTACTCTAGGTGACCCTGCTCTAGCAGAGCAGTTGAACTAGATGGTCTTCAGAGGTCCCTTTCAACCCCTACCGTTCGGTGATTCTGTGTGATGTGTCTAGTGGCCATTCCAGTCATAAACTGTGACACTCTACTATGTCCTACTTTGAAAAACCCTACACGGTTCATAAAAACATACACGGCTCAGTGAAGTATTTATGAGCAAAAGGATAAGAGGAGATGATCATGGAGCACTAGGTATATGCAGATATTGCAGAAAGAAAGAGGCAGTTGTTCGTGCTAAGCTTGCCTGTTGCTGTGTGTCTGGCTTGCTGCTGCAGTTCCACCTCTGTGTTCTGGAAGCCTGCTCAGAGAAAAGCCCCCTAATAAAGCCAACATAAGAGTATGGTGCTGCCCTACACCGCTCCAGCAAAACATGTGTCAGTGTCTTTGCAAAGTCATGACCTGGGAATGGAGCAAAGCACTTCCATGTGCAGCAGCACATGAAGCAATGCAGTGATTGTAAGTCCTTGCTCTCAGCTGTTATCTCTTGTGTTTGAATTCTCATGGATTAACTGCTTTGGAGCAGCTTTGGCTAATAAGCTTCAGCAGTGGTATAAAAAGACTGGTGCACATTTGTCTGTCTTTCATCTTGTTTGTACTAAACACTCAAAAATCAGAGTTACATCCACCTACACAGACAGAAACAAATACTTTCATCCAAGAGAATTATTTATTTCTTCTGGTCTTTGATGTAAGGACTATTTCTAAACTGTCTTCAGAAATAACATTGAATCTTTGAGCCACAGTAAGACAATGCCAGACATCAGGCATGGCATCAGAGTTCTTGTGCCTGATAGTGCCTTTAACATAGAATTACTTTTTACTGTGTGGTGACTTGAAACTTAACAGAACAATGGTGCTGGGAGTATCCTTGAAAGTGCAGAATCATTGCAGCTTCTGACAGTGAGCACCAAATGACAGTGAACATCAGCACCCTTTGCTGGGTAAAAAAATGGCTGGATGGCCAAACCCAGAGAGTGGTGGTGAAGGGAGTGAAATCCAGTTGGTGGCCACTCACAAGTGGTGTTCCTCCAGGTTCAGTATTAGGGCCAGTACTCTTTTAACAGCTTATCCATGATCTGGACAAGGACATCAAGGGCACCCTCAGTAAGTCTGAGATGACACTATGTTAGGAGGAAGTGTTGATCTCTGTCGAAGGTAAGAGATCTGAGGGATCTGGACAGGCTGGATTGATGGACTGAGGCCAGTGATACGAAGTTCAATAAGGCCAAGTGCTGGGTCCTGCACGTGGGTCACAACAACCCCATGCAGTGCTATAGGTCTGGGGCAGAGTGGCTGGAAGCTGTGTGATTTTCTTCTGCAAAGGGTTCCAGCTGTCAGGCTTGTCCTGGTGTGGGTGATTTCCTTGCAGAGGTGCAAGGAATTATGAAGGATGCTTTTGGGTTTTCCTTACTGAAATAACATTCTTTTGTGTCTGAAAGTGCAAGGAAATGTTGTCAATTTTCATTTTAAAGAATGGTAACAGGGAAAAAATAAATTAAATGATTGAAAGCTCTTAAAACTGGACTATTTTAACCTAGATGAGATTTTGTTTTAAATTATTTTAAAGACATATTTTATACTGTTTCTAATTTGCAAAAAATCATTTGGAAGGTTATTGCTATTTCCAGCACAAAAATGCATCTCAATTAACCCAAACATCAAGAGCCCTAAATAGGTAGACAGAAAACTTTCACTAGGTGGAAAGGTAAATGAGGAAGAAAAGGAGTCACCTTGATGAAAGTCATAAAGCAGAAAGGTAATTTTGACAGCAGCATCTAGAATAGATTTGAGGAAGCCACTGGGAAACAAGGCTAACTCCTGGAAAACAGAACAGTTGGGATGTAAGATGAGTAGTGACTGGGTAAATCTGACCAGGGAGAACAGACTGCGTTTGGAGATATTTCAAAGGGAAAGGAGCAAGACTTGAAAACAGCCCAGATGTGAGAGATTTGTGAGAAACTGAAGTCCAAAAGCCATCCAGGAGAAAAACCAGGTGTTTTCTGACTCTGCTGCCTGCACTCTGTCAGCAAAAGATTCACATTAATACTGTAAAAAAGGAGTTTTTAAGATGTTGTTTGGAAATGGCCTGATAACCTCTACGTCTCTAATTAAGGGAAGGTTCTTAACAGTGGGTATGAGGATTTTTTAACTTTCAATCTCTTATGGTGATAAGGTTTGGAGGTTTTGGAGTCAGTTATACTGGGTCATAACTTACACAAAGTAACATGGCTGTGGTTGCTAGTTCCAAAGAATGACTTAAGTCAAGGCAGAGTTCAACCAGAAGTTCTCAAGTGAAATGGATTTTGAAATCAAAATGCACTCTTTGATGAATAGGTCAGATCTTAACTACTCTAAATCTTCATCATTCCATGGCAGTCAGTGTATTTGCATAGAAGCAGTCTTGTGGAGGGTTTGTCCTGTGTTTGAGTTGCTAAAACTTAATGTAGGACCAAAATCTTCTTCTAGGCTCTGCAACTTACAGACATCAATCCTTCTGTGTTGATAGCTGTCCAGCTAAGACAAACTATGCCAGACCCCTGAGAGGAATCCTCCTGAGAGCTAGCTGGTATTCAAACATCCAGCTTTGGTCGATGCCATTTCACAGGTTGTAATTTATTAATTGGATGGCTGCTGTTAAGGAAGGCTTGGACAGGTCTCCTCTCTCCTCTCCTCTCATCTCACACCATCTCCTGGGGGCACATCCCCCTATATCACAGTTAATGAGTGTTTTAGGATGCTGCTGTATAAAAACCACATGTGCGTACCTCTGAGCATAGTTAATAAGTAATGTTCTGGTAACACACTAGGACACTGAGCACTGTTCCTGAGTTTTGTAAAACAAATCATGTAGTGTGATGTGCTGGTCTGAGTTACAACAGAACCAGTTCTGGTCAGTGATTTGCTTTCTCAGCCTAGTCTCTGTTCAGTGATGACACACTCTGAAGTTCAGGGCAGATTTGCACAGCCAGTGGCTGCTTCTAGCCCTCAGAATGCTTATGGGGAGAGTTACTGCCAAGGGCTGGGCTGCCGGCCAAGCTCACTGCTAAATTGTGTGCATAGCGTGGGGTGCAGGGAGTCAGAGATGGCACCTGAGGGGAGGAGCAGACAGGACAGGTGACCCTAAACTGACCAACAAAGGATTCCATCCCATGGACGTCATCTTCAGGATAAAGATGAAAGATTACCTGGGTCAAGCCTCTTCTTCAATGGCTGCTGTCTGAGAAAGACTCTGTTTGTTCCTGCTTTAATCATGATTCGTGTGTTCCTAAATCCAGTTCCAGAATCCAGCTTCTGAATCTGGTTCCCATCTGCTACTGAATCCAGTCTGGGACTTCCCCAGTGTCTGTCCACAGCATCATTGGTGACAATGGTGACATCATTGCCATCAGACAGCTGGGTTCCTTACTGGGTTGTATCTATTTCATTTTATTGTTATTATTTGCATCAAAGCTGGTTTAGTTTTTGTTTCCCAGCCCATCAGTTTCTCTCTCTTATTCCCTTTCTCTTCCTTTTGGGAAGGGAGAGGGATTCATAGAATCTCTGGCACTCATCTAGTGGCCAGCATAGCCCTAACCCTTGACAGTGAAAAAAAAAGTCTTTCAAAAATTGCATGGATTATGCTCTGGCATTGGCTTTGTGAAATGGAGCCATGAAGAAAGAGGGAAGGGAATTTCTTATCCTTTCCTCTGTGTGATGACAAGAAAAAATTCATCTCTAAGTTTCAAAAAGTTCTTACTGATGTAAAAGTTCTGTTGGTTTGGATCTGCTGTTGCTATTGACTTTTCTGAGATACTTTTCATGAGCCAGTGACTCCTAGGATTAGACACCACAGAGGTTTGGGTTTGTTTTTGAAGACAGGACAGAATTTGTCATGGCATGACTGACTCTCCAGATTTATGTTACTAACAGATAATTTAGTTCATAAACTGTATTTATGGAAGAAGGACATTACTGGTTGAATCCATTGTGAATTAGGTATTTCCAAATGACTGAGTAAGCAAATAAACCTCATGTGAGTGCAAAAATCAGCTAATATATATTGTGCGTTGATTTTGACAATTACAGACCTGCTTTAATTATTTATGATCCCTTGTGTATTAATAAATGATCTGTGGTGTATTTTAGAAATAAAATGAAATCTCAGTGTTATGGGAGCTCACCACAGACTCCTGTAGTAAATCTTTACTGAAAGGTAGGCAAAGACGTTCAATGATGATACAGATTGCACAGTACAGCCACTGTATTCCGTGGTATTACTTTGCCCACATTCCATCTGAAATGATTTTTAATGCAGTCTGGAGTGTCTGGAGGTGCCACAGCATATTAAATGTGCAACTTCATTTCCTCCTTAATTGGCAACACAACTGTTTTTTTTCTTCTCTAGGGTTTGACCCTTCTTAGATGTATTTCACTTAAGAGTGCTTTCAGCATAATTACAGTTGCCAGGCAGTGGTAGGAGCAGGCTGTTACACAAAGGAGGGTGAGCTGGGAGCAAAGGGCAACCCAGATGCAGAGGATCTCACCTAGAAGGTGCAATCCTAACAGCATTGGAACAAGGCCATGTTGGTGACAGAGACAGGTCCTGTCAAGGATTAGGGCTTAGAGCTGGCCACTAAACAAGTGACAGAGGCTTTCTATGAGTCCCTCTGTCTTCCCAAAGGGGTGCGAAAGGGAATAAGGGAGAGGGACTGATGGGCTAAGAAAGAAACTAAATGGGAAGAAGAACAATTCAATGAAATAGAGACAGAGATACAAACCAGTATGGAATCCACCCCTTGATGGTAACTACATTATTGGTGCCATTGGTGCTGGAGGCAGGCACTGTGGAATTCCCAGACTGGACTCAGCAGGTGGGAACCAGAGTCAGAAGCTGGATTCAGAAAAACAGGGATTGGGATCAGCAGCAGAATAGACAGAGTCCCCTTGCACAACAGATGCTGAAGAAGAGGCTTGACCCTTGTGATCCCTCACCTTTCTCCTGAAGATGACATCCATGGAATGGAAACCCCTGTTGGTCAGTTTAAGGTCACCTGTCCTGTCCGCTCCTCCCTGTAGCTGTCACCTATGACTTCAGAAACCCCAAGGTGCAACACAGGATGTGGCAGTGCCCTTGGTCTGCAGAGGAGCAAGTCTAAGCCAGAGACTTTGTGCAGCCCAGCCCTTGGCAATACTCTCCCCACCAGTGCTCTCACTGCTAGAAGCAGCCCCTGGCTGTGCAAACCCTCCCTGAACTTCAGGAAGTGCCATCACTGAAAAGAGTCAAAGAAATGAAATCACTGACCACCATTAGTTCTGTTGCAGCTAAAACCAGGACAAAGAGTATTGTCAAGTAGGCTCAGAGATGCTGTTAGTTACTAAGGAGTTTAATAGCACAAGACTACAGTGAGCTATCTATTCTCTCTTAATTAGAAACTGTGAACCTCAGGGCGAGGTTGAAATCTGAATTTCTCTAAGCCCCAGCCCTAACTGTCCAGCCAGAGGTGTAGGACATGCAAAATCTCTTTTTTCAGGCTTCCCCACTGTATGATTACATCTTCTTTTAGTTCAAGCAATCTATCTCAACACCAGGGAACACACAGGGGTACATCCAGGCAGGCATTTGAATATGAAGGCCTTGATCCCAAAGTGAACCCTACACAGCATAGTTTATTGTGGCCTCTGGTTTTGTAAAGAGACAACTGAGGACACCAACTAGACTTATAAAAGCCAATAATTAAATAAAAGTGAACTGTTCATAACAGTGGTGATAGATTTATCTCAGGGTTTAAATCAGCCCTCAGGAATGCCAGTTTTAGCTGTGGCTTTGAATGCTGCCTAGCTGAAGAGAGTAGCTGAATTCCTCAGTCAAGAGGCCTCTTTGCTAGGAGTTGACACAGCTCTTCAGGGTTTGGCATCCCAAAGAAGTGGCAATAGCTAATAAGCAGCCCTGGGTCTGATCTCTGACCTCCAAAGACACACTTAAGTGACTAGCATCCCATATGCTCAACACAAAGCTGCTCTTTACAGTCTTCAAGAGGCACATAAAACTCTCTCTTTACTTTTTACACCATAAGGTGGAGGGAAGGGAGTCTGCCCCTCTGCTCTGCTCTGTTGAGACCACACCTGCAGTGCTGGGTCCCAGTATGGCATCCTCAGCACAGAAGAGACACGGACCTGGTGGAGGAAGTCAAGAGAAGGCCACAAAAATGATTTGAGAGCTGGAACCCCTCTGTTGTGAGGACAGACTGAGAGAATTGGTGTTGTTCAGCCTGGAGAAGTGAAGGCTCCAGGGAGACCTTCTTGTGACCTTTCAGTACTTAAAGGGTGTGATAAGAAAGCTGGGGACAGACTATTTAGCTGGGCCTGTTGTGACAGGATAAGAGATGATGGTTTGAAACTAAAGGAGAGGGGATTTAGACTAAATACAAGGAAGACATTTTTTAAGCTGAAGGTGGTGAAACATGAGCACAAGTTGCCCAGAGAGATGGTAGAAGCCTCATCCCTGGAAACATTCCAGGTCAGGTTGGCCAGGAGACTGAGCAACCTGATCTAGTTGAAGATGTCTCTGCTCAGTGCATGGGGGTTGGATGAGATGACCTTCAAAGGTCCCTTCCAACCCAAACCGTTCTGTGATTCCCCATCTACCTTGGGCTGCCTTGATTACTCTGTTTGAGTTAGTCTGGATAGCTACTCTGAATCATACAGAGCAAGAGTCACATTTGCTTCATGTTGTCCTCTTCCCTCAAATAAAATTTGTATGTACGTGGCATTTTCTTACTGTGTGTTACAGATGGATTTCTGAGTTTGTGATGGAGAAGATGAAACTGCAGAAACTTGCCTGGAATTCAGTTTGGAAAATGATGAAAGAAAGGGGAAAATCCCATTTGCTTCAGCACCAAGACTACAGGCAAGTTTTCTAGTGAAGAGATTCTTATTTGTTTTGTCCCTGGATAGATGATGTTGAAATAACTTAAAACACAGATTAAGTCATATCAAGAAACTAAAACATTTCAGCATAGGCTAATTAAATTTGAAATTACACCAAAGAGAAGAAATATTCAAAATTTTATACAAAATGTTTATAACTTGTGTTTATTGGTTGTGCTTTTCATCTGAACATTTCCAGCAAGCCCTGTTGAGGGAATATAGGATATTAGGAGAGTGGATCTAGGAAACAATCCTCAAGAAACCATCCTGTCTGCTTCTGTGTGCTAGGAAAGGATAATGCATGGATGTGATCAAAATGAAAACTCTTTAGTCCTTCCATCAACTTGTTCTTCTTGCTTTTGTCTCATCTACCACTAAGACAGGTTGCACCTTATGGAAGGTGTCTTGCCTAACACTGTCCTGTTATGCCTGGGATACCTACAACTTATCTTTTTTCCTGGGGATGTGAAAGGCAATCAGGAGGAAAGAAGAAAGGGAAAGTAATGAGTTCAAGTGCTCTCTGCTTAGAAAGATTTAACGTAATGTTCTTACAGACATTCAGATAAATCAGATATAAAAACCAGATAAGTGTATATATCCTCATCCTCCTCCACACTGTGCTGGAGATATTGTTCCAAATGTCAGAACAAACTGCCTCTCTACTACCCCTCTGGACACACACACAAAGGCAATGTATTGTCACAAAGGAGAAGGAGAACTTTATACCTCTTAAAGCTTTTTCTCCATGTGCTACTTTCTTATAGTCTTCCCTAGAGATGTGAATTTTTGTCTGTAAAACAGATTGACTTCACTTTTAATTCTCACTGACTTTCTGTAACAAAGGAGAAGAAAAGAAAATGTGTTCTTATTGCAGTATTGTTAGTTTGTTCCATCTGGAAATAATAGGTTTTCCTTTGTGACATCCCAATGACCATAAGAATGGAAACACAGTGATGAAACTAGGTAGTTTAATAAGCTCCTTAAACCCATTTTGATTAAGGAAAGCCTACTGAGCTCAGCTTTTAAATATGTCTTAGCACATGAGATGACATACAGAGATTTTCTGCATCAAAAGAAGTGTGGCCAGCAGATCAAGAGAGGTGATTCTGCCACATGTCTCTACTCTGGTAGGACCTCCCCTGGAGTACTGCATATAGCTCTGGTGCCCTCAGCACAAGAAGGACATGGAACTGATGGAGCGGGTCCAGAGGAGGGTCATGAAAATGATCAGGGGATTGGAGCACCTCTTCTACGAGGACAGGCTGAGGGAGCTGGGGTTGTTCAGCCTGGAGAAGAGAAGGTTCTGGAGAATAGAGAAGGTTCTGGAGAATAGAGGAGGTTCTGGAGAATAGTGGGACTCTGGAACAGGTTGCCCAGGGGGTTGTTTGAGGCCCCATCCTTGGAGATATTCAAGGTCAGACTTGAAGGAGCTCTGGGCAGCCTGATCTAGTTGAGGGTGCCCTTGCTGACTGCAGAGGGGTTTGACAAGATGACCTTTAAAGGTCTCTTCCAACTCAAACCATTTTATAATTCTATGATTCCTGTGCTTGGATCCTGATTCAGGACCTTGAGAACTTGAGTTTTCTGTCCTTTGTGATATCAAAGAGACAAGAGACAAGATTAGTATCTCACAACTTAAAACACTTCTTAATAAAAGAGTTTGACCATAAAAGTTTACCATATTGGGCAAACCTCAGTCATTTATTTGTCAATAAAAGAATTCCAAATGGAGAAGTACTAAGATTTCATAGGAGGCTGGAAAAATGCATCATGGCAACTAGAAAAGAAAATAAAATTGCCCTGATAAATAAGAATACAAAATGTACAGAGCTGCCCAAGATCCTTTAGCCATTCGTTTATCACAGAATCGTTGGACAAATTGTGCAGTATAAAATGGATTTCTTAGACTTAACATCAATGGATGCTGCATATCTGGACTAGCTACATAGGCAACCTGTGAAATCAGTGTGGGTAGCACTATGAAGATACCAAAGCTGCTCAGCTGAAGGGCAAATTTAGCAATGAGTACAATATTTTGATGCTCCATTGACTTTGAGGGTACATCCTACTACTCACTAATCAATGAAGAGTGTGAAATATATTTGTAGCAACCATTGCCTTATAATAGCAGACAATATTGACCCAAAACTGAAGAAGATGTACTTAAGGAGGAAAAGACAAAAAATGATCTTGATGAAAGACAGGAGGAGTTGGACTTGCATTCATCACAGGTAAAGAATCTATTAAAAAACCCCCACAAAACAGTGGCTGTTAGATTAATTGGATATTTGCCTGCTCAGGGTCAAGGCTGGGAATAATGTCTGAGGGATGCACCAGTGTGAATTGCAGCATTCAAACAGCAGATACCAGAGGAGCAGAGCACCAAAACTCGAGCCTGGCATTGCCACCACACAAGTAGAGCAGGACAAATGCACCTGATGCACTGATTTCCAAGAAGCACTTGGTGTACATGGCTGTGGGAAAGATTCACCTGGTTGCCAGCAATTTTAAATGAGCACTGAAGAGGTAAAATCTTTAGCACGGGTCACAGGCAACCTGTGCTATTCAGTTTCAGAAGGACGAAAGGCAATGTGGCAGTTTTAGGCTGTGCCTAGAAAATTTTCCACAGATCTTGAACAGAAAGTGGTAGAATGTAAATAAAGTGCTATTGGATGTGGAAGGGAAAATAATGATAAGGTCTAAATGATCCCATTGGTCCAAAACCTAACATAAAGCTAGTTGTATAAACTTTCTCTTTTTTCAGCTTTCTTTGCTCTGGCAGATACTAGCTGGCTTTTGCTTAGCTGCTGCTGACCTTGGCTGTGTTCTTTGTTCTGGTTAAGTACTAACAGCAACTCTCTGCTCCTTTTTTTCCTTTACCTTGTATGTGGGGGAAGGAAATAGGGAGAGGGAAGCTATTAGTAGCCCCCTAGTTTCATCCATAAATTGTAAATGCATGTAAATATTGTATATTTTGTACATATTCATTGCATTTCATATTTTAGATTGTAGTTTTGCTTGTAAATACAGCTTTATTTGCTTTCCACTGAGCTGGTCTGGCAATTTTATGTTTGGGGGTAATTCCAACCCACCACAGGCAATCATCTACCTCCCAGCATTTTTCTGCTTTAGTGGAGCAGAGTAAGGAGACATTAGCTGAGCGTCAAAATGTTAAGATGAACAGACATCTATCAACAACATAATCTTTGTTCTCTAGACACAGAAGTCCTGCTCAAAATGAGTATACTCACAGTCTTGCTTTTAAACAGTGATGCCAAAAACCTAGAAAAGGCTGAAACAGGAAGATCTGAATGGAGAGACATTGCAAAGAGCTGACACACTTCTGACCATGTCAGATCAGGAAGAACTGAAGAAAATACTGGTACAAAACCAAACTTGATGCAGCCAAGAGGAGGAAACATAACTTTGGCAGTTCACCTGCACAAAGCTTCATCCAAACACTTGGCAGCGTCATGGGAGCAGGCTAGAGGGAAAACTGTGCAAGAAGAGGCTGGATATCACAACAGAATAGCACAAGAGGAGGATGAAGATGATGCACACCAGAACACAAGGCAGTGCCAAAATGAAAGAGCATTGTGATCTTCAGGAAAAGTGATGGAGGCATAGATTGAGGCAGGGAAAGACCTTTTTTGCTAGCATGTATAAAAACTAGGCTCACACAGTGCAGCACATGGGTGTTAGTCTGGGAAAGACAGACATCCAACTGCCATCCCATGGTCCTTTTGTCCTGAAACAACTCTTTTGGTCAATGGAGATAAAAATACACAGCTTTGGTGGCATGTCAGTTGGCTGTCACAATGTGAGCTTTATTTCCCAGCTCTCAGGGAGAACTGCCATGATTTAAATTAGAGAGAGAATGAGATGCTTTTTGCTTCCATCCCTTTTTGTGCTATGCTGTGCATTTACATTGACATGGCCTCTGAGATGGCAAAATCAGAGAAGACTTTTTCCTTAATAGAAAAAAAGCCTGGAAAATGTTTGTGTTGTTTCTGCTAAAATTGCTCTGGGGTGAATAATGCCAGGTTTTGGTCACTGTAAATAAAGGCAGATTTTTTTCATTGATACTTGGAAATTTTCCTGATGAAGACATTTTTGAAGGAAAATTAAGCCTTCTGGAAAAAATTAATTTTTAAATTAGCATTGGCCTAGGACAAAGTTTAAAGAAATTAGCAGGATACCTAAAACTCCATTGCTTGCTTTGAGACAAATTAGAGATACTTTTTTGTTTATTCTCAGCTAGATGATCCAGAAAATGGTGAAGAAAACCAGAAATTGTTTTCCATGTGAATTCTACTGTGGTACTTTCATCTACAAAACAGTCTAAGCTTCTTGAAGGAACATTCAGGAACATTCTGGGGTGATTTGAGTAAGTCAGAAAATATCACAATGATGTTAAGTTTAAGGTAAAACTTTGAAAGAAATAGTGGTAATAAAAATATGCTGTGGGTTCACAGAATCACAGAATGGTGGAGATTGGAAGGGACCTCTGGAGATCATCTGTTCCAATCTCACCTGCTAAAGCAGAGTCACCCACAGCAGGCTGCCCAGGATCGCAATGTCCAGGCAGGCTTTGAGTATCTCTAGAGACAATGACTTCGGGCAGCCTGGTACTGAGCTCTGCCACCCTCACAGGAAAGTTATTCCTTACGTTTAGGTGGAACCTCCTGGGTACTAGTTTGTGCCTTGTCCTGTTGCTGGACACCACTGAGGCTGGCCCCAGCCTCCTGACACTCCTAAATACCCTTTAGATATTTACAAGCATTAATGAGATCACCCCTCAGTCTCCTTCAGACTAAACAGCCTCAGTTCTCTCAGCTTTTCCTCATGAGGTAGATGCTCTCGTCCCTTCAGGATCTTTATAGCCTTGACTGAAGTCTCTCCAGTAGTTCCTTGTCCCTTTTGAACTGGGATGAACAGAATTGGATGCAGGACATGAGATGTGGCCTGACTAGGGCAGCGTAGAGGACGAGGAGAGCCACTCTTGACCTGCTGGCTACGCTCTTCTTAGTTCATGCCAGGACACACTGGCCTTCTTGGTCACAAGAGCACATTGCTGGCTCATGGTGAACTTGTCCACCAGCACTCCCAGGTCCTTTTCCTCAGAGGTGTTCTCCATCAAGTCAGTCCCCAACCTGTACTGATACATGTGGTTGTTCTCTCTTGGATGCAGAATTCTACACCTGCCCTTCATGAATTTCCTTAAGTTTCTCCCTGCCCAACTCTCCAGGTTATTCCTTTTAGTTTGTTCACATTCCTATAGAGACAAATAGATACGGAGGAGAGAGACTTCATATGTAGAAGTTTTCTATTGTCAGCACAGTTGACCTCCTTAACTGAGCTGATCTGTTAGACTTACCTGCCCCCTTTGGAACGGATCGTTCTTTCTCATTCAAAATACACCAACATACCTGTGGGATGCACTCAGAAACTGGCAAGTCTGGAATCTAGGACTGTGGCTATGATATGGTGCATTTGCTGGCAGTCAGTGAGGTACCATAATTCGATTTCATTTGTAGTCACTTTTTGGAGCTGACCTGTATTTTTCAGTTAAAAGCTAATTTTAATCAAATTCAGTTTTCACTCTGTAGAAACATTTCCCATATTACTCAGCGTGACTGCACTTTAATTCCATTATGTCACATTTCCAATTTTATATTAGCTCCTCTATACAAATGTAGACAATAAATTGCTGAGAGAAGTAGACCCCAGAGTGTAGTTTAATCTAGTATCTTTTTATTTGTAGTAAAATTTGCAATATTTAGGAAATTCAAATCATCGGTTCAACTGTACTGAGTTTTCACTCTTTCAAAGACAGTCTGGGAGATAACTCTGTGTTTTCCTTTGAATAAAATTTTGAGCAAGAAGACTTCATATTTTTGTAAGGGTGCATAATGGGAAAATGAGTAACATGTTCTTCTGCCAACCCAGCACATGTACTTCAGAAAATATTAGAATATCCAGTAAAGAATGTTTGTCATCTAGGGGATCTCAAGGTATTAGATCTGAGGAGGTCCATACAGTTAAATGCCATTAAAAACGAAGACAATTTCAGTTCTAGAAGCCAGGATTTGATGAAGCAAAACTGGGATAAGCAGCTGACATGCTGTCAGGCTGTGCTGCCTTTCAGTGAGATCTGGACAGGCTGGAGAGTTGGACAGAGGTGAACCTCATGAAGTTCAGAAGGTCAGGTGTAGAATTCTGCACCTGGGGAGGAATAACCCCCTGCACCAGTATGGTCAGGGGTTGACCTGATGGAAAGCAGCTCTTCAGAGAAGGACCTGGAAGTCCTGGCGGACCACAAGTTCACCATGAGTCAGCAATGTGCCAGAAGAGTGTGACCAGCAGGTTGAGGGAATTTTTCTCCCTTTTACTCTGCCCTAGTCAGGCCACATCTGGGTCTAAAACTAGACTTCCCAGTTCAAGAGCGACAGACAACTACTGGAGAGAGTCCAATGGGGGGCTGCCTAGATGGTGATGAGACTGGAACATTGCTCTTAAGAGGAGCCGTTGAGAGATCTGGGGTTGCTTAGCCTGGAGAAGATTGAGAGGGGATCTCCTCAATGCTTATTGAGATCTAAAGGGACCAGACTCTTTTTGTGTTGCCAGTGACAACACAAGGGGAAATGGGCACAGATTACAACTCAGAAGATTCCATCTGCACATGAGGAAAAAACTTTCCTGTGAAGTACTGAAGTAGGCTGCCCAGAGAGCTTGTGGAGTCTCCTTTGGAGAGATTCCAAACACACCTGGACATTGTGATGCTGGGCAACCTGCTGTGGGTGACCCTGCTTTAGCAGGAGGGTTGGACTAGATGATCCCTTCCAATCCCTATGATTCTGTGATTCTGTGATTACAGTTTTGCTTAGGCCCAAAGACAACTTATCATGATGCCTTTGATTATGGCTTTACAGTCATAGCCACAGACCACTTGCACACAAGAAATAGAAAATCTGGCATGTGGAATGTCAGTAGTTGAGTGGAGCACCCTGTGTAAACCTGATGATAGCTATAAAGATAATTCACTTAACCGCCTGCATGATCTGGATTAACTCCAGCCTGGTTTTTTATGTTGTAATGAAAGTCTTTATAGAGTTTCCCTGAAACTGCTCTGCCATCACAGTTGCAATCATCATACAGGGAGGTCTTGGATGGAGTGATATCATACAGCAATGGTATATTCTCATGTTTGCTTTAGTTTAGTGTAAGATCACCCCTCTAGCATAAAAATGAATTGAAACTAAATAAAATTTCCCTTTAGTATATACCAGCAGGGAAGTAGTATCTTATAAATCCCAAGTAAATACATTTTAAACACTTTAATCAACTTGTCTGTCTTAAAAGTTCATGAGAAGCACCTCTATTAGCAGAAACTCTGTGATTTAAAAAACAATGTGCCTTCTTGAGCATTTTGCCAAATCATTATTTTTTTGTGCAAGTTGAGATGTTAGATAGAGATTCTAAGTAAAACCTTTGCTCAGCATTGCTACCATGGAGAACAGAGTCACCAAAATGTACCAGATACTTCCCTTTTTAAAATATTTTGATCAGGAACTGGGTCATGGCTGGGACACATGCTGAAATAATGTGTATAAAACAGAGGGGGTAATGCATAATATTTCTAGTTTGTTGTTGTTGTTATTTTTTTAAATCCCAGAATCCCCGTTTACTGACTATCTCATGGCTTTGTTCTGACATGTTGCACAAGCGAGCCAGGACCTGAATATTGGATCCAAACATGTGGAAATTTTGGACCCTGAATGAGTGCATAGTTAGACCTAAGCTCTCCTCTCCCTCATACCCTGAAATGAAGCAGCTGTGAAGAAAACCTGGGCTGTGGTGGATAGAGATGTCTGTGATTTAATTGGATTGGAATCCATATATAGTCTGTACTTCAATTCTAATAGTGATTTAAGGCCAATACTCAGCCACATCTAACCTTTTTTTTTTTTTTTGAGCTCTTATCTTGAGTTACTGCCACTGTAAAATGGACAGTATGCTTTCAATTTTCTATTTGAAACATTATTTAACATGGAAAGCCAGTTAACATCACAGATATTTGATAATAATTAGTGTAAATAAAGCTGTAAAACAAAAGTAGCACTGGATTTTCATTTTGAAACTTGAGGTCTTCTGAGTCCTTTCTGTGTTGATGTTATTTTGACATTACCATAAGAATTCAGTGTTGTTACCAGACCAAAGCAGTTAGCCAGACTCCTGGTACTTCACATGGCTTCCCGAATATTTGCTTGGCACAGGACTAACTTTTTAGAGTGTGCATTTTCCTTCTATGTGGAGGATTTGTGATGTGCCTGCAAACAATTCTAGTAGATTTAGTAAGATTTTATGCACTGTATACATTATATAACACTCTCTTGCCATAGAACTAAAGCTTGTTTGGCTGTCTAGTTTTATATCCTGATTTGAGTTAGAACAGAACTAATTCTGTTCACAGATTTTATGTTTCAGCTCAGTCTCAGTGGTGCCCAGTGACAGGACAAGAGGCGATAGGAACTGGAACCCAGGAGATTCCATCTGAGCTTGAGGGAAAACCTCTAGTGTGAGGGTGGCAGAACCCTGGATCAGGCTGCCCAGAGAGACTGTGGAGTCTCCTTCTCTGGAGACTTTCAAAGCCTGGACATTGCCTGGATATTGTGATCCTGGGCAACCTGCTGTGGGTGGCCCTGCTTTAACAGGAGGTTGGACTAGATAATCTTCAGATGATCCCTTCCAACCCCCAGCATTGTGTACTGCAACTCTGAATTTGCAGCAGACATAATAGGAATTCTTATGAAATGTCACAAACATTTAATTGCTTATGAGCTCAGTGTTTGTTTTGCTTCTTAAATTATAATAGCAAAAGGAAAATTATTTTTTCTATTATTTTTTCCTATAATGTGAGGAATTCCCTCTCACAAGTCTAGAGGTGTATATAATTTGTTCTTTTGATGAAAAGTGCAAGAAACTCACAACCTTTTCTAAAATAATCTACATAACGTAAAAAGGTTAGAAAGTTTGTCTCTGTAATTTTGCTTTTTCCATATTTTTTTCAGATATAAATGGCAGTTCCAAATGATTGAAGTTTACCTTTCTGCCTCACTGTTCTCTTTCAGAGGCCAACAGGCAATCAAGACATTGAATTGCTTTTCTTTGTGAGTCAGAGACCTGTGAAACTTGAATTAAATTCTTCAGGAGTGTCATCCAGAAGTGTCATTCTTTTGAAGAAGCTATAGTCCTTCCTTCATGAGTGCCACTACTAATTGAAGGTAGATATTTGAAATATGTGCTGATGGTCACACCATGTCTGATGGTCATACCATTCCTTGGAATTAAATTCTCATATTTTGCTGCACTGTTCTTTATCTCAAAATAGTGCAAATCACTGAGAAATGGGGTTCTGTTTCTTGAGGAGATGGTTCTGTTTGTCAAAGCACTCATCAACTAATGAAAAGAAAAATATCAGATAATTATTTTTTTATGAATTATGAGGGTCTGGCTATTTTTGTTCCCGGTGACAGCCAGGACATCTCACTTGAGTTCATGGTATGGGATGAGATGAATCTTATACCATGTACATCACTCACAGTATAAAGGAAGAAGTTTGCTGAGAAAGGAGCCTCCTGCTAGCCTGCTTGGGCTTTCTGCTTTGGCTGTTCCTCACCCCTTCCCTGCTCTTGAGGACTGCCTTCCTGAATATTGTGGCTGCTGCAGTTTTGCTGGGCTGAGTATAACTATATATACATTACACTGACACTGTACCAGTTTGGTTATTGCATCAAGTCCCTCTTCATTTCAACCTTTGGATCTTTTCTCCTTTTCTTCATCCTTATTCCCTGCTGGGGAGAGGTCAGCAGGTAAAAAACCCCAAGTCTATGTAGACTGTACACATATGAAAAGATTTTAAAGCATGATTGAAACCTTCAGCAGTAATTTAGTGATTGAATTTAAGACAAATTTGTTTACAAAAGAGAGAAGAAAAGATATCTGCAGTTTTTTTCTGTGCTTTGGTGAAAATGCAGGTTTTTTTAAGGAGTCTGGGATTTCTAATGCAGACACATGCTGTAAAGGAAGGGTTAAGTAAATGTCCCTTAATTAATAATCAATATGGCAAACGGGTATTAATGAAAATAGTATTAACCCGTTATTAATATGAAAATTGCCAAAACTCATTGAATAGGATCATTATATGGTTGGAATATATATTTACAATGGGAATATATAGTCTTAGGGCAAAATACAAACAATTATATGCAAATTAGGAGGTAATAACTTAGAAAGAGAAGGTCCCTGGGAGCAGAGAGTGCTCAATTACAGTGGGGGGAGACTCGATAATAATGTTCAAACCCAAAGGGCAATGAATGAATTACTCACAGCTGGTTTTACCCATGTGGGGAATGCTGCTGCTACTGCTATGTTTAGCTATGAGGCTTTGGGGCACTCTGGTATGGTGCTGGCACGGCAGATTGCCGGCAAGAAGGGCTTGCCGCGTGGTCCCAGGCTGATCTGGCTTCAGCAGACGGCGGGTAGTTAACGATGCTTCTCGTGACAGGTGCTTGCGTGGTTCCTGGGTAAACTGAGGCACAGCACGATTCTGGTGGCAAGGGGAAGCAGGCTAGGGGGATCCGGCTTCTAGGCTTGCGGCTTCTCCGGCTTGCTGTGTATGGCTCATGGCTTTATCCCAGGCTCTGCACCAGGCACTTGAGGCAGGGCAGGGCAACTTGAGGCAGTTTCTACGAGACGGGTCCAAGTAGGCTTGAAAGCAGGCTTAAAGCAAGGCTTAAGAGCAAGGCTTGAAGCAAGGCTTAAAGCAAGGCTTGAAGCAAGGTTTGAAGCAAGGCAAAGGTGACTACCAAGTCAACCTGTATACATACAACTTGCCAGAGATTGATTGGTCCAGTGGGCCAACTGAAGCTAATGTGTAGCTGCCCAATGGAAAGGCGTTCTGCCAGGCTATAACCATGAAAGGCAGAAATGAAGACCTTGTTTCTGGATGAGCAGTATTCAGTGTACGTGCTCTTATCCCAGGTAAACAGCTTGTTTACCAGAAATGCAGGGGTCCTGTCCCCTTTGTTCTTTTTCCCGTGTGCCCTGTCTTTCTGCAGGAAAGAGGGGACAGAGAGGGACCATGTCTAGACATCTTAAGGCCTGTCTAGGTTTGTACTGGGCCATGTCATGGCCCTACCATGACACATGCATTTCCTAGCTGGATAAAAATGAACCCAGCATAGATGGTTTCAGTCTTTCACTAATGTAAAATGTTGCTAAACACACCCGAAGAACCCAAATAAACAAATTTTAGCCTAGTCTTCAGGGCGAATTTTGATCCATAGCAACGGGATTATTGATGTTGGACGTTATTCCTTGGTTAACTGCACTGTTGGACACTGGTAGGCATTTGCAGCATCAAAACATATTCGTGTTCCTTCCTGCAACACCAGCTCTAGGTTCTTATTAGCTGTAAGAAGAAGTCCCTCCTCACTCAGATTGTTCTGTGGTTCTATGAAAATCAATGTATGGATTTTAAGCAAGATGGGAATCTAGTTGTGAGCAAAATTATTTTGTTGTTTTCATTGTAGAATAGACAAAGCAGAGGTCATTGCTTATACTTGCTATGTAAATTTTCAGGCCCATGGGCTGGTATCCAAACTGAAAGGAAAAAATTATTCAGCCACAAGTCAGAACTTTTGGCAACTGCTCTATAATCCATTTGTTGGCTGTTCGTTTTTCTGTAGATATAGATTAGTTTGCCCGAGCCAAAGATCTTAGAAATTAATGTGTAAATATGTGTTTTAACCTGGTTGCCAGTAAAAGAAAAAAAGTGAAAATTAAATCAATGCATCTGGGAGAGATTCATTGATGTGAGTGGCCTCATCCTCAAAACAACCAGGAAACAGTAGAAATAGCTCTAATGTGTTTTAATAGAGCAAAAGAGGTATAATTGTGGTCCATTTCTCCTTAATAGATCTGACTTTTGTGCAATATTTTTTCATAGTCTTACTCCAGAAGGATTCCTATGAACCTGTGAGGTCTTTGGTGCAATCTCACCTTGAGTACTGTGTCTAGCTATGGGACCCCCAACACAACAGAGACATGGACCTGCTGAAGTGGGTCCAGAGGATGGTCCCAAAGATGCTCGGAGGGTTGGAGCATGCCTCTTATGAAGACAGGTTGAAAGAATTGGGGCTGTTCAACCTGGAGAAGAGAAGACTCTGGGGAGACCTTAGAGCAGCCTTCCAGGACCTGAGGACAGCGTGCAAGAAGAGTTTGTAATGATAGGGCAATGTCTTAAATCTGGAGCAGGATAGATTTAGGCTGGACATCAGGGGGAAGTTCTTTACAATGAGAGCGGTGAAATACTGGGACAGGCTGCCAGGGACGTGGATGAGGCCTCATCCCTGGAGACATTCAAGATCAGATTCGATGTGGCCGTGGGCAGCCTGATCTAGTTGGAGGTGTCCCTGCTGACTGCAGGGCAGTTGGACAAGATGACCTTTGAGAGTCCCTTCCAACCCAGTGTAATCTGTGAACATCTAATCTATCAGATGAACCTGAGAAGAGACCCACTAAACAGCACAATCAGTCTCCTTTCCTGTTTGCTTTCACCTACTTCCCTATTTTCCTTCTGTGCATAGAATCTAACAGCAAGAAAATATTGTTCTTCCTGGGAAATACTTGACAGTGATCAAGAAAGAAAACATCAGCCTCACTGGTTGAACACCTGTTAATGGTGTCTCTGCCTCTTGTCTGGTTTTGCAAGCACTCAGGAGAATTAAACCTCTCAGACACAGATGTGCATGGAAGCAGCTTGGCAAGGAGATTGTGAAGGGATGCTAACAGCTGCAGAGTTCACAAGTGCAAACAGCTTTAGAAGGGTGTAGTAGACACCTGGCTCCATTTTAAGTCAGAGGGTGAAGGTCTCTCCTTGTTCACATTGATATCTGTTGTACAAGTGCTTGGAAGGGAGCTGAAATGTATGAGTCAATCCTTCCTCCATTTTTTAACAATCAGCAGGCCACCACATCCCTGTGCAGGCAGTTGCTGAATACCACACATTAAGAAACTGGGCACTTAGTCAGCATGGGATTGTTTTTCTCAGCACAAAAATGCTGAATCTTATTATCTTTGGATAGATGAGGATTCATAAATTAAAGGGAGGCAGAAGAGAAGATTTACTTGTCTCTTATGCAGACACTTATTAAGGTTAACAATGAATCCTGGGGGGGAAGATGAAGCATAGGCACGTCAGTGGAAAAGCAGCCTGAGAACATGGCTGTTGGTACTCTGTGCTCATGGGGAGGTGACAGGAGCATCCAAGAGATATCTTTGATGTCTGAGGTGGGAACAGTGGAAGAAACTATCCCTGCCTGCCACTTCCACGTGTATTTCAATAGGATGGAATATCCTTTCCCTTCTCTGGCTTGCACAACAAAAGACTGAGGTCTCTGTGGCTTTCTCCTCTCATCTTGGGGCAGCTAATCAGTGAAGAAATGGACACTTCCTTTGGCTTCTGTATGACAGAATAATATTTCAGGTGATTCAGGGAAACGATCATGGAATTATAGAATCATTTAGTCTGGAAAAAAACGTGTAGACATGGCACTTTGTCACATGGTTTAATGGCCATGGTGGTGTTAGGTTGATTGTTGGACTTGATGATCTTTTAGATGTCTTTTCCAACTCAAACAATGCTATGATTCTATGAAAAAATAAAAACAAACCACTGGTGAGAGGCATCTCTTTATCTATTTATTTCCCCTTCTAGATCCTTTACTTCATAAATGCTTTTATTCTCCCCAGTCATTCAGTGTAAAAGTATCTACACTTGTGCTTCAGAGAGGGTCCTGTCCACAACTGCAGCTTACTGAATAATGTGTTGACTGAAAGTTTTGGCATCCTGGAGCTGAGTGTGTCAGCCTGTATCCCATCCCCTCCAACTAATGTCTACAGAGAGTTACTCTAGAAAATCACTCAGTAGCCCTAGAAAAGATTTAAATCCCTTGTATACATTTTGTGGGAACATTGGTGATTTCCCCTGTCTTCATGAATCACCACATTCCCAAGTTGTTTGCGGAATACCATAAACAAAAGTTTTGCTCAGGGAAAACAAGGACAATAGCTGTACAGACAGACACAATGGACAACAGTTAGTATAACAGCAAGAGGATTCTGCATAAATCAAGGAGTTCTTTCATCTCTTTCCATTGCATTTCTACAGGTTCTTAGGAAATTGCTTTCATGTATTTCCTTGCTGTACCCTCTCTGCCACTGCAGGAAATGGGAGTGGGTTACTATGAGCCTTGCAAGGCAAATCCTTCTGTGAGTGCCCTAATGAGGCTGCATCTGGGATACTGTGTCTAGTTCTGGGCTCTCCAGTTCATTACAGGGAACTACTGGAGAGAGTCCAACAGAGGGCTACAGAGATGATGAAAGGAGTGAAGCATCAGAAAGGCTGAGAGGCCTGGGGCTGTTTGGGGTGGAGAAGACTTAGCTCTTCTATAGGCCTAGAAACTGGGGCCAGATTCTTTTCAGTGGTGCCTAGTGATAGGACAAGGGGCAATGAGTGCAAACTTATCTAGGTTAAGTTCCACTACACATAAGGAAAAACTTTTTTCCTGTGAGAATGCTGGAGCCCTGCACCACGCTGCCCAGCGAGGTTGTGGAGTCTCCTTCAATGGAGAGATTCAGAACCTGCCTGGATTCAGTCCTGTCCTACATGCTCTGGGTGACCCTCCAGCAGTAGGCTTGGACTAGATGATCCCCAGAGGTCCCTTTCTACCCCCAATGTTCTGTGATCCTGTGAAATGGGACTGCTGCATGAAGGAGAGCTGGAATACCAAAGAAGCTTAAAATCAGCACAATTACCTGCAGATACAAGGAAGGAGGTAAAGGTCAAAGAAAAAGGATTTAGTTTTTCATTTAGCATGGGTAGATTATATGGCATAGTAGTGAAGTGTCTTTTTTTTTGCTATCTCCAAATGAGTATCAGCATGTGTCAGCATTGTACATCAGATTCACTCTAAAAGCATTAAATAATTGCCTTATATTTTTCAAAATATTCCTGCCTTTCCCTTCACCCTGGTTCAGTGGATGGTGGTTCTAGTATTAACTAGAACTAACTAATATTAATCTAGTTCTAATCTAACCTGATAACCTATATCAGATTTGACCCTGGTCCTGATGTTTGGACTGGATGATCTCAACAAGTTCCTTCCAACCTAAATGGTTCTGCGATCTATGGACATAGAGATTTAACACTCTGAGAAATAAAGACCCATAAATTATTTGTTATGAAGCATCTTGTAAATTAATGAAAGTGTGTCTTTGTTGCCTCATAAAGAAATGACTTTATTGCAGACACATAAAAACAGGAGAGAAAGCTATCAAAGCACTGCTGTAGTGTGGGATCACTTCAGCAGTCTGGTTCTGTCTACATTATGCCTGCAATTATATTTCAATAAAAGGATTGCTTGATTCATTTGCTTAAAGCACAAGACTAGTTCCTTTAAGCTTCTCCATTAACCACAAGTGAAAAAAGAAAGCTGTGACACTGTGTCATTCCCTGTCTGCTGGAATTTTCTTTGGTAAGAGGAAAATTCCACTGTAAGAAATCAGACAAATTTAGTGTTACCATTTCCTTTAAGCTTGTGTGTTATTTTGATTTCTATTTCCTTTAAGCAAACACTATCCTTGAGCACAAATAGGACAGCATTCACCACTGTGTCTCAGCAGCTGATCCAAAATTTTAGTTCTTGGAGGAAAACAAGTTTTGAATAAGAATTTACTGTAATCTGTGAAGAACAAAATATCTGGCTTTCCTGGGACCTTGCCATGAGAACAACTCAGGCCTGAGGAAGTCCAAAGGTCACACAGTGGCCACTGGAATTAGTTTATGATTTTTTTATTCTTCCTTTTCCGAACTCAAACTAAAATTTCAGCCAAGAACTTTAAAAGTGATATAAATGTCTTAATTTCCCAATATCCAGCTCAAGTTTTCTAACAGGGAGAATCTTTATGCCTAAATAATGATAAATGCCCCAAATTAGGCTGTTCAGAGCCACTGGTCATTTCAGAAAATCCTGAGAATATTGTTTTCTAGTAACATTTTTTCCCATGACCTACTAAAGCAATAGTGCAGATGCTGCCTCCTTATCTATATTATTTTTAGTAAAGTCAGTGCCCACTGGAAATAATGTATTGGATTAATTATATGTGAAATACATATTGGGATTTGATTATTTTCCTTCATGTTGGAACCATAATGCCTTCGTGTGATTATTAGTGCAAAAATGCTCCAAAAATGTCCCCAAAATTAAGAAAACAAAACTTAAACTTTTTTTCCTGCCTCAGGCCAGTTAAATCCAGTTGATGATTGGTCACAAGCGGTATTCCACAGGGCTCAATGCTGGGTCCAGTTCTATTTAATATCTTTATTGATGATCTGGATGAGAGAATAGAAGGCACCCTCTGTAAGTCTGGAGATGACACCAAGCTGGGGTGTGTGTTGATCTGCTTGAGGGTAGGAAGGTTCTACAGAGAGATCTGGACAGGATGGATTGAAGGGCCAAGGACAGTATCTGACTGATGGGTCCTGCACTTGAGTCACAACAACCCCATTGCAATGCTACAGGATTGGGGCAGAATGGCTGGAAAGCTGCCTGACAGAAAAGTACCTGGGGGCATTGATCAACAGCTGGGTGGACATGAGCAAGCCAACATGTGCCCAGGTGTCCAGCATTCTGGACTCTATCAGCAATAGGGTGGCCAGCAGAATTAGGGAAGTGATTGTGCTCCTGTACGTGACACTGGTGATGCCCCACCTTGAATACTGGGTTCTGTTTTGGGCCCCTCAGTCCAAGAAAGGCATTGAGCTGCTGGAGCATGTCAAAGGAAGGGCAACAAGGCTGGTGAAGGAGCTGGAGAACAAGTCCTATGAGGAGCAGATGAGGGAACTTGGGTTGTTTAGTCTGGAGAGAAGGAGGTTAAGGGGAGACCTTCTTGCTTTCTGCAACTATCTGAAAGGAGGTTGGAGTGAGGTGGGAGTTGGTCTCTTCTCTTTAGTAACCAGTGATAGGACAAGAGGAAATGGCCTCAAGTTGCACCATGGGAGGTCTAGATTGGACATTAGGAAAAATTTCTTCATCGCAATAGTGGCTAATCCTAGAACAGGCCGTCCAGGAGTTGGTGGAATCACTTGCCCTGGAAAGATTCAAAGATGTTGAAAATGTAGCATCTAGGGACATGGTTTAGTGGTACCATGGAAGTTCTGGTGTAACTGTTGGACTCAACAATCTTGGATGTATTTTCCAACCTTTGTGATTCTATAATTCTATTCTATGCCAAAGCCTGTAGATGGAGATACCACCTTGTTTTTTGACTGCTTTAGAGACTTTGTGACCTGCATTTCTTTAATTGTCAGCAGAGCTTCAGCATCTGAATTCTCTGCTGTTTGTGCTCCTTCACATTGTGTGATGAAGTCAGGATCTGTGAAGGCTGTTGGTTAATTTCTTGCAGCTCACTTGTTCACCAGTCTGAAGTGCAGTACAATCAGGTTATGTTAGCTAAAGTAAAAGCCAAACTTTTATTTCAAGTACTTTTTAATAAAAAAATCTGTCAGACTGTTCCCCCTCCAGAATTCATTCAGGCAGAGAAAGCAGCTAATATTTTATCCACACCTAATAGGGGAAAAAAATTTTCTAAATCTGGAATAAGACAAACGTGGCTCCAGTCCTTTGGGGCTTTGTTCCTGTTTCCTGTATAGAAGCTGTAATTTCTGTAGTATCTTTCCACTTCTTATTGCTTGTGTCTAGACATAAATTGACCATAAAACAATATTAATATTGTATATGGCCCTGGTTAAGCGTTTTTGTTTGGCATCAGGGAAGAACTTTGAACATTTTAATGGTACTTTCTGTAGCACAGTAGTCATGAAGGGGTTTGTTTTAATGTAGGGATAAATTGGTTACTGAAGGTATTTTTAATATGCATCCCCTTGTAATTTCTGGCAATTAAACCAAATATTCCTCAGATAATTGGACTATTAGCCTGTCACTTTCCAACTATTTTTTCCTATGCTGAATTAAAGGGCCCATAAATCCTAAATTCTTCATTAGCTTGCTGACGTTGCAGAGTTTGCTGGTAAATAAACTGGCACAACATTAAAAGCTCCTTATTGAAGGAAGACAATATGTCTTTTTGTATCGACTTCTGTGTGACTCAGTTTTCACTAAGTATCACCATGACCCTTGTAGCAGTGCCATGAACTTTAAAAGCCAGTTTGCATGCGGTGGTTAACTTTCCTTTCCATAATGTGGTTTTAAAAATGATGTCCTAGCCTTTCCAGACTTGATAAATGTGCAGCTGATAGTCCAATAATGAGAATAAAAGGTCTTCCAAAATGCTGAGAGCAATAATTGAGCATTTTGAGAAGTGGTAAATTTAGGGGATTTAATTACATGTAAATGATTGCCCAGTTTCCTCTGCAAATTATCTCATTTTTTTTAACTGAATGGGGTTTCTCCTGTTCATACTAAAAAGAGGCTTTAAGCCTTTAAGTATAACTTTGAAGTTATAAAGTCTGATAACTGAATCAAACATCAGGTATCTATTTCTATGCCTTAAACGTTGGTTTTGACTCTTAAACTGAACTAGTTTCTGTGGTATCTAGGTGCTCATCTTCTGCTTCTGCCCCATGCAAATAGTAAAGATACATCAGAATGCTGCAGGGGACTTTGTTTACTCCTGCAGGGGTGAAGTACAAGAAGACAAATCAGTATCGAATGGACCTGGGTGCTTGAAGACATGAGGTGCAAATCTCTTTCCTGCCATCTTCACAACCCCCAGGAACTATTATGTAGTATAGACAAAAAAAAAAAACCAACCTGGTAGTACCACTAATGTACTAACTGGATGGTAGCTCACAATCATGTGCAGACCATTTCCACTTCTATTTACTCTTTAAAATGTTGGATATTTTTTCCAGAAGTAAAAATTTGATAAATAATCAGGGCAATAACTCTGACTACGGTTTCCACTTTGCAGGCTTTTTCTTATTTTATTTCTCTTTTTCTTTTCAAAAGGATTTTTTCTTTTCAAAACCAGGATGTTTTTGTTTGATTTGAGATTCAATTTTTGTTTTACTTGAGTTACTACTAAGACAAATGGCTAAACTGCCTTCCATAGAATACCTACAAGTGGGAGCCAATCTTCAGGAGGGAGTGTTTCCCTCTCACATGCTTTGTAACTCGAAACATACATGCAAAATACATGGAGATGTTTTTTCTAGCTGGGAGAGCCAGAGGGCGGGACAGGTGTGTAAGCAGAAGACTGTGCTGCAGATTCTTTGTGCTGAAAGTCTTACATAGTATCACAGAATCATAGAATTGCAGCCTAGTAGGGGTTGGAAGGGGCTTCTGGAGATCATATCTAATCCAACCTCCATACTAAGGCAGGGTCACCTAGAGCAGGTTGCCCAGGATCATGTCCAGGTGGGGTTTGAATATCTCCAGAGAAAGAGACTCCACGACCTCTCCGGGCAGCCTGCTCCAGTGCTCTGGCACCCTCAGGGCAACCAGGTTTCCTTCTTTTAAAGTAAACAGCTGCCGTGCCTCGAGTTTAGTGGTGATGTAGAGTTTTCTGTAGTGCTATGCTTATGACAAAAAATATTGACTAATGTGCACGGCATTTCCTACATTTTCATTGAATTTGGAGCAAATCTCTTCCTTAGAAGTTATTTTTAAGGAGGTGATTTTCTTTTAATTCTGCTTCCCTCTTATTCCCCAGGAATATATAGGATTAAAACCAGCCCTGTCTGTGAAATAACAAGGGTCTCTACAGTAGCACTGTGTGATTTATGCCAGGCAATTAAAATCAATTTCTGACCTACATGAGGCACTAAAAACTGAATTGCTCAACACACTGGGCTGTTGAGCACTGTGTGGTAGGTTTTATGATACCATAAGTGCTTTACTGTACTGTAAAAAAGGAGAATGTAATTGCTATATACAACTAATATCTTCAATTAGGTAAGGATAATGTTTAATAGAGCTTTTTGTTGGTTTCAGTTACAACTTGTGAGTTCAAAAGAGAAACTGGGTTTGGGCAATTTCAGAATGCAGAGTGCTCTCCTTCAACAACCGTGTCAGACTCTGTATCCTAAAAGCAGGTATAGGAAAGCTTCTAATTTTCAAGATAAGACATGAGTACAGACAAATATGATCACAAATTGTTACAGCAACTGCATCACACAGGCCTGAAGGATTATTTTGTCATATTCCTGTACAGTTTAGCGACAGCAGATTTCCCTGCTTAGTAGGTTTTTGCACAGAACCATGTAGTACTGTAGCAATGGGACTGTGGGAGCTGGTCCCTTCTCCCAAGGAATAAACCATAGGACTAGAGAAAATGGCCTAAAGTTGCATGAAGGGAGGTTGGAAATTAGGAATAAATTCTTCACTGAAAGGGTTGTCAAGCCCTGGAACAGGCTGCCCAGGGAAGTGGTGGAGGCACCATCCCTGGAGGGGTTTAAAAGCCATGTAGATGTAGTGCTGAGGGGCATGGTTTAGTGATGACCTGGCAGTGCTGGGTTAATGGTTGAACTTGATGATCTTAAAGGTCTTGTCCAACCTAGACGATTCTATGATTCTATAGACACCCTGCATGTACCTTGGGTGTCTCCACATACATGAAGATGATAGATGCCCCAAAGTAAGCATCTGCAAAATCCTTGTCTAGAAGGACCACCAGAACTGCCCAGAAGACCCCTTTATGAGAATTATTTATTCAGTGCCTGCTAAAAACGTCATGGGACAGCCCTGAGGAGAGAAGAATACCCTTTTCTTGCCTCTCTCTGTTTCTCTTTTATCTCCTTTCTAGCCTCCAGTCTTGACAGGTCAAACTCCTTAGCCTCTTCTTTAATCCAGCATCTCTATGGTGTGAGAAAAGCTTTCATGCTAAACCTTTAGTGTTGCTAAAAGCTGAGGGCTTTTTTTAGGAGCTACCAGGTAACACCCACTCAGTTTGGTCCCTTAGGATATCTCATTTCTGGCTTTCACCTTGCTGACAAAGGATTTAACCCTGCTAAATTGGATGCTAATAGAGGGGGGGGGGGGGGGGGGGGAAGAGAAAGAGCATATTATTCATTCACAGCAAAGTAGTGCATGAAATAAATCCATTCTTCTCTTCAAGGCTCAGCTTTCAATGGGCACTGACAACATGCTCACTTGTGCAATTTAGAGCATTTCCTCTGAAAAGATGCAGATACAATAAGACATGAGGCCAGCTTCCTTCTTGCCTTTTTTTTCCTGTTGTAAAAATTTACCTCTTATTTGGGTTTTATTGTTCATTTGAGGATACAAGAAAAAAAAAAAAGGCTAAAAGGAGAGTAGCAGTCTCAAAGTTGTCCCTACATGCATATGTTTTAGAATAATATCAAATTGTGACAGCTCAGTCCCCAGGGTAGATGATTTGTTTATAAAATCTGCTTTCAGATGAGGGTTCAGCACAAAAGGTTTGATATATTTCTCAATAGTCCTCAAATTAAGAACTTTTGTACACCACAGAAATTCATCTGTGTCATGGCAGCAAGGTGTTAGTCTGTTTTATCTCCTTGCCCAATTGACAATCTAGACTCCCTGGTGATGTTGATGGGGAGCAGTGCCTCTGTTCTAAAAATGGACTCAAGTAGCAGAAGGTCTCTTGCAGCCTTCTTAACCTGGGAATGCCAGACTAGGAGCTGGATCGCCCTCAAACTGCCTGACAGCAAAGGCATTTCATTCCTGGACCATGCAGGGAGTACTGTGCAGTCCAAGTATTCATTGGAGGGGGAGAATCAAGCACTGAGCACTCTCTGCCTACTACAAGGCTCTTCTTATCAAGTCAGTTGGTTTCCAAGATATTTTTATTCACTGCCATTCTCCTCCTCCATCAAAAGATTGGGGTGAAAGCCAAAAATTCAGTGAATTCTCTATGCTCTGCTCCAATGGGTGCAAAAATATCCTTGTTAATCACAGCTTAGTGGCCAGAGTGCTGCCTGCCCATGGTGTTCATAGCAAATACCTGAGCACTTGGAGAAGACAGGGGGGGTTAAAGAAGCAGTTTTGCTTTTCCTTTTGAAAAGATGTCTTCTGTGCCACTCCAGTTTCAGGCTTGTTCTTGAACTAGGGTCACTGGTGCCACCCATGTGATATTTGAGGCAATAGCTAGGGAATTGTCCTGGTTTATTGGTAGCTATGGCCCTGCTCCATGTGATCATAATGTCTGTTTGATCTAGTACAGAATTAATCAAACCAGGACACACAGCTGTATTGGTTTTCTATTCTCCCACTATTGTCAATGCCAGAATACCCCCTTGCAGTTGAGTTCATAGCAGCTGTATCACACCTTCTGAGAAAGGATGTGGTGAGTGCTCAGGCTCCCCACCAGTCTTGCCTGGTCCCCCTCTGGCTGCTCAACCAAGTCCCATTTTCCACAGGAGCTGTGGATAGGAAGTTGCCTTGTGGGAGCACAAATCTCCTGGCTGGTAGCACCAGCAACAGCACAATGAAAGCCTCTGCAGTGGGTCAGGGAAGTCAAGAGCATATCCCCTGCATATATTTTGTTAAATTTGGCAATATGTGAACTGGATCTAGTGGGGTCATTTTGACCTGAGCAGTGTCCTCAATCTCACCAGTCCTTTTCCTTATCCAAGTGGAGGCTTTTGAACACCAGAGCAGGTAATCTGTGGTTATCTGTCTCTTAACTCCTTTCTGCAAAGGTTTTTAGTCCATTTTAAACAGGGTTGAGGCTGAGGACAGAGCCTCATGAAACCACTACAGAGGCATTTCCTGCTCTAGGATGGAAGAGGACAGAAAGAGGATCACGTGTGGACCACTTGCACATAACAACAAGCTGAAAGGGGAATCAGAATCCTGGTGAGGCAACTTCTCCATGCAGCTCTGGACAGGGAGAACAAAGCAGACTCACAAGTCACTACCAAAAAGCAACTGCAGTCCTTGTACCTGCTTCTGCCCTGCTTCTCTGCAGTGCTGGCAGGAAGGTGGGAGCAGTTCATTAGGTGAGCTTAAAAATCTCTGGAGAGTTCATCTCTTTCTCTATTACTATATATGTGTACACATACAGGAGAAATATGTATTCCAATAGAATGCATACATCTCAGAGTTTTACAAGAAAACTACATGTTCTTCTCAGAAGGGGAACATCTGTTCTTTCATGCTGCTGGAAAATATGTTACATTTCTCGTTCCCCAAGACTTTACTAATGCAACAGAACATTCTGCTTCTCTCAGTGGCCAGGCTGTCTGTGTGAGTAGAAGACAGTCAACCTCTGCCTGTCTTCATGTGGTAATTACTTCTCTCCACAATTTGCTTGCTTTTCAAGGGAAAGGGCTCAGGAAAGTGAATTTACCAGTGTAGGGCCTGAGGAGGGAAGCCAGAATCTCAGGTCTCCATGGGTAAGGGTGGACAGTCAGGGCTGAGTCTCTAGCAGGATATTAGGAGAAAAGGTAGGTTCAGGAAACAATAAGCACAGAGAGAGTAATTCAAAACTGGATGGTATGAACAAAATTATGCATGCACATACATATAGCAAAGAGCTATTTTTTGATCTTCCTTGTATCAGAGCCATTTTTCTTACCAATAAGGGATTCAACTCTTATTTTGCACAGAAACTCTTTGTGCTCATTTATGTCAGTTGACTCCACGCCCTGTGTTTAAAATGCCCCAAGGCTACAATAGCTGTTTTCCTGTAGTCATATAGCAATACACATTTCAGCACCAGTTCAACTTAGCTCAAAAAGCTAAAGTCATGCTAGTCTGGAAGCAAATTATACTTTCCTTCTGTAGTCTGAGTTTGGTCTGTGGAGTATCAACTGTTTCAACCTAGTGACATTTTAAGTCCACTTGGAAAGTAAGAAATCTATTTTCGACTTCTGTGAAAGTCATCCGACAAAGAACTCAAGCATTCAGTTCTCTGATGTGAAAATTGCAATATTTTTCACAGCTGGAAGGTAATGGGAAATATCTTCCTCTTCTCAGGTCTATAGGAATATCAGTTCTTCTACACAAAGGGAAACAAACTTGGCATTCTCATAAAATGTGTCTTGCAAGAGTAATTTCTGGGTGTCTGGAGGGAAAGGGCTGTGCTCTTTGCTGTTGGTACAGATACATTGGGAAACAAACTCAAAATTCTAAGGCTAAGTGAAAGGGGTTAAAAATAAAATTTAAAAAATATATTTTAATAAATTGGGTGAGTATGAAAAAATTCTGACAGACTATATAATTAAAAAAGTTTATTTACCTTCTTCTCTGTGACCAGGAGTATAGAAAGCCCAAAGGGAGGAGAAGTGGAATGAAAAACAATATTCTGTTAATAACCCAGCTGGTACAGACAAAGGAAGTGTCTGTGAGAGAGAGCAGAGGGATGTGGGAGAACACTGTTTGCTGCCTCCACATTTCCTAGTAAAAACTTTGTAGAATATTATGGCTGTACTCCCCCTAACTCCACATTCTGGGGAGATGCTGTCAGCACCTTTCATGTCCCAGTAGGTTGCTGGTCACAATATGCATTTGGTGAATGGCTTATCTCTTGGGGCAAGAACACAGTTTGACTCTTTTGTTCTTTTCTTTCACGTCTTTGAGCCATAACCCATTCCCTGAAGTCATTCTTGGCATGGGATTTCCTTTTGGTGACCACAAACTGCATTACCAAATTGCACCTTTCACCATCATACACAAGACTTAGGGTTTTCTGCAGCCACTGGAAAGCAAGCAACTAAAGATGAGCAAAATTTCCCCTCACTGATGTTGCAACCTAGAAGACTTGAAAGCACTGAGGCAACTCCTTCTTCTCAGAAGCACATTGATGTGGGTTTCTGGTCATGATTATCCTGACATGTTGATAAAGGTTCCTTCAAGGAAACTTAGATCTAGATTAGTTTCTGATATCATGTGATTGCCTTGTATTTACAACTGTGCAGCAGCTTCAAACAGAAGACACGAGGTAGAGGTGGAACAAAGTGTCATGGTTTGAGGCTGGTGCCTTCAAAAAAAAAAAAACATCCAAAAAAAGCGTAGAGTTGAGTCCTCCAGAAGGACCAGAGAGGTCCAGGGATGGACCAGAAAAGTGTAAATCGTTTATTCTATTCCATAATTCTGCTATCTCTTTATAAGTTGGCAGCAAGGCCAACTCAGGCTCTTTTCTCCATTCTTCCAGCTCTCCGGAGGGAGTCCTTGTCTGGTAAGACCAGGGAGCCGGCCTGTTTGTGGCTTCGGAGGCCTGACTAATTTGTCCTGCACAATTTCAGCCTGTTTAGGCAAGGGAGGCATGTGGGGCACAAAAGGAGCATTGGGACTTGTGATTTCGTCTGCCTGAGGGAAGGTTTTTTTTGGGTTTTTCATGAATCCTGTACATGTATTAGGTGTTAAGGATTCATGTATTCTATATTTTCCTGTATATTTTAATTCTGTATCCCTCTCCAACTCAATTAGAGCATCTTTGGGAGTAAAATTATTTTTGTCTGCTCTTTAAATGAAGACATTAGGCCACCTCATAGTAGGGATCTATTATGTCATGTCAGTGTCCTCAGCATCTTCTATTTTCCTTGTGAATGTGTGTGGTTTGAACACTATTCATCTGTGTGGACACAATGGTGATGAGGACGTGGGGTGGCTATGGGGAGACCTACAGAAAAGCAGCAAACCGAAAGGCAGCTAGCATTGTTTCACACATTGTGTTGATTCAAACAAACATGGCCATGGAATGGAGCTGCTGTAATGCTCAATACTTTTGGAGGGGGATCACAGAATGGCTTGAGTCGAAAGGGATTTTAAAAGGTCATCTTGTCAAACTGCATGCAGTGAGCAGGGACATCTTCATTTAAAGCAGGTTGCTCAGAGCTTT
Source organism: Indicator indicator (assembly GCF_027791375.1). Classification (NCBI taxonomy): domain Eukaryota; kingdom Metazoa; phylum Chordata; class Aves; order Piciformes; family Indicatoridae; genus Indicator; species Indicator indicator. Next base: position 28,462,923 of record NC_072015.1, read on the forward strand.
ATCCAACCTGCCCTGGAATGTTTCCAGGGATGGGGCTTCCACTACATCACTGTGCAAACTGGGCCAGGGCTTCACCACCCTCATTGGAAAAATTTTCTTTCTTGTTTTTAGTTCAAATCTCCTCTCTTTTAGTTTAAAATCATCATTCCTTGTCCTGTCACAGCACTGCTAAAAAAAAAGTCCAAAGACTGTCTAAAGATAAGGGCATAGACACTTCCTTTGATGCTCATCTTATAATCTTTTTAAAATGGACCCCAAAATTTGTTGGCATTTTCAGTGTCCATTTAAACATTAAAACATTTTCAGTGTTCATTTAAGACTCTCAGCCACTCTACTGTAAAATTTCTGCAGTTTTGAAAGACATGAGGCTGTACTATAGTCAGAAAAAAAAGAGAACAAAGAACAGCTACAATAAATAACCCTGTGAACAAAAAAAAAAAAAAAAAAAAAAAAAAACCCAAAAAACCCCACAAAAAAACACACCAGAAAGACTGAAAGCCTGCCACCATAAACATTGTTTTACAGGAAATGACACTTCCTTGAAAATATTGGGAATAATTCTCTAAGGAGAAAAACAACAACCCCTTTTCAATTTTAGAATTGCCAGTGATGTCAAGGCTAAACCATTCCTGTCTTGTGATCTTGACTAGATGGTCTCTGAGTTACAAGTGCTGCAAGAATATCAGTGTAACTCCTCCTGTAAGACTGGATCCAGCAGCCCTGCTCTGAGCATAGCCCGGACAGTGTGACTGCAGATCACGTTAGCAGCTTTTGTGCCTTACCACAGCAGCTCATGGTGGAGAAGCACAGCTGAACTGTTTGCTTGGAGGTTGTACTCTGTTTTAAAGACGTTACTGCTTCAAACATAGTACCAGAATGCCTTGGGTCCTGCATTTGGGGTGGGTGTCAACTGCAGTGGGACTGGGTGCATTAGGTGAGTAGGGAGGGGAGAAGAGGAGAGACTTATGTGTCTGATGTCCTCTCTGTACAAACAACCAACATTGCTCAGAGGTGATGGACAGCCTATACCTCTTCTAGATATACCTCTGAGATATTTCACCCAGAAACAAAAAGGGAGTCCAACTATTTCTGTCTGAGCAGTTTGTTCAATTCTGATAGAGTTGTCAAGCCCTGCAACAGGCTTCCCAGGGCAGTGTTGGAGTCACTGTCCTTGGAGGAGTTTGAAAGATGGATAAATGTGGTGCTGAGGGACATGGTTTCATGGTGGACATGTAGTGTTAGCTTAACGGTTGGACTTGATGATCATAAAGGACTCTTCCATCCAAAATGATTCTATGAATCTATGATTTGATGGTAGATATGTTGATTTTTCTTTGCAGATGTGATGAGCTGACCAAGGAGAAGCAAGAATGCAATGAGTGTGTTTGCATGCCCTGATGTCAGGTATAAAGGGCTAGTGATGAAAAACCTTATGGCACAGGATGCTACTGTGCATAGGAGCCAGGAAGTCTTGGCAGCCTGTTGTGCTACTGCCCCAGTGTTCATAAGGGTTTTTAATGGCTGTGTCACCCAAAAAGGGCACTTACCACCATCCCTCTAGGCTTGCTAAGGAGTCAGAGGAGGTAGAAATGAGCATCTTCAGAGAAAAGTCCAGCACTCTCAAAACACAAGCTCAGCTGCCATCTAATGATATTCTCAGGATTGCCCTCTGGAGGTGCCTCCAGCTCTCTGTGGAATTTGTTGGAAGATTTGCTCCCAAGATGGGTGGCGAAAATATCCATAGGGCTTCCATATGTAAAAACTTAGAATCACAGAGTCATAGGATCCTTTAGGTTGGAAGAGACCTTTATGATCATCAAGTCACACTGCTAACCCAGCACTGCCATGTCACCACTAAGCCATGTCCCTCAACACCACATCTACATGGCTTTTGAACACTTCCAGGAATGGTGACTCCACTGCTTCCCTGGGCAGCCTGTTTCAGAGCTTGGCAGCCCTTACAATGTGGAATTTTTTCCTAACGTCAAATCTAAACCTCCCCTGATGCAACTTGAGGCCATTTCCTCTCATCCTAGAGAGACGGTAATATTTAGATTCTTTGTATTTTTATTTTGTAGTCTGTAATGTGATGCTGAATCAAACTGGTGTCTGAATGGAGAACTAGAATTATGCTTTTATTAAACAAAATTATTAATTAGGATTCCATCCTGTGCACTGCAGTGATGTGCTGCTTTAGGTTTTGTATTCCTTTTCCGGGGTGTTCTTCCTCTCATGAATGAACACAATATTTTTCTTAAACTCATCCTCTTGTGCCAAAGAAGATGTATTACAAGCAGTGACATTACAGGGTTTCTCACACTGGCCAATGTGTTTTTCCTTTGCCAGCTCTGATTCCTTGGAGCAGAGTTTGCAGTCTATGCCCATTGTCCAGGTCATCAAGGGTGTGAGCAGGGACTAGCTGGTTGGTCTGTGGTGTAACAGGCAGGACTTTTGACTGCTCAGCTTGAAGCTCTCTCCTTAGTTCAGCAGTAATTCTTTGGAGGTGCTGAATTTTCACTCATAAAGATAAGGCTGACCACAGAAATAGGCCTGTAAATGAATTAACGGAGCAATTTTTTCTTCAGCTGTCAGGCAGTACACATGGCTTTCCTGTTTCACGTCAAAGTGAAGCACATTTCTAACATTGGTACCTAATTATAGCACTAGTCATTGGAATGGAAAATTATTGCAACTCCTTTTCCCATTGTTGGTGGCTTTGTGGACAGGGACCCCCATCCCAATGTGTTAGTTAAAAAAAAAAAAAAACATTAAAATGGCAGCTGCTGTATGGAGCAAACTTGCCAGGTCTTCTCTCTTTTGCCTGGAGATATTCATCAGCTGACTTCCTCTTGTATTTCTTCTTGACTCTCTTTTTCCTACCCAAGACAAGAGTAAAACATACACATGTGTGCACACAAATCCACATCCATTCCCTCATTTTGCTTGTCTCCTCCCAGCCCAGTTTCTCCTTCACTTGATGAGGGTTTCTCTTGAGGAACTTTATCCTTCAGAGACAGAAAAATAAGAAGGAAGGGGAGGGGAAGGGTTGTATGTCTGCTCAAACATTAGTCCACAGGGATGAGTCATGCCAGAGCACTAGGGTAGAGCAGCAGCTTTTCTAGAAGAGTCCTGGTGGAGCTACTTCCCTTTTCAACCCAAAACTCCTGTCTGCTTCCTTACCTTGCAGAGCCACTTGAGGATGCCTAAGGTGTGGTGACACCATAGATGGGATTCCTGACTTGTATCAGCAGGGAAATAGTTGTGCCCTTGTACTTGGCACTGGTGAGGCTGCACATTGAATACTGGATTCAGTTGTGGGCCCCTCACTACAAGAAGGACATTTAGGTGCTGGAGCATGTCCAGAGAGAGGCAACAGAGATGCTGAAGGGTCTGAAGAACAGGTCTTGTGAGAAGAGAATGAAGGAACTGGGGTTGTTTAGTCTGGACAAAAGGAGGCTGAGGGGAGACCTTCTCACTCTCTACAACTGGAGTGAGGTGGGGATTAGTCTCCTAAGGAACAAGAGGACAAGAAGCAGCAGCCTCAAGTAGTGCCAGGGGAGACATTGGGAATTTTTTTTTCCCCCAAAGGGTTGTCAAGTCCTGGAACAATGCCTGAGGCAATACTGGCATCCCCATCCCTAGAGGGATTTAAAAGATGTGTAGATATGGTGCTGAGGGACATGGATTAGAGGAGGACTTGCAGTGCTGAATTTATGTTTTTTCTTTATGATCTTAAAGGTCTTTGTCAACCAAAATGATCCTATGATTCCAAGGGCTTTTCAGTGGCCATTTAAAGGGAAGAAAAGTGAGAGGAAGTCCAGTCCTTTTGGAGAGGGTGAAGGCTCTGCAGAAAGGTGAGGAGGGATGAGGTGGAAGAGATGCAGGGAAACTGAAAACCAACCATCCAGCTGGAGGCATTTCATTGTTTCACTAGAAGGGAGTTCTCCTCTTCTAGTGAGTGGAAGAGTGTTTTTGGGACAAGCATGCCCACTATCCATCTGTCAGGGGTGATGCATTTCAGTCACAGTCAGCCTAAACTAGATCTGAACTAAGGACCTGGAGGAATTAGTGGTTTCCTTGATTGTGTAGGCTCAGCTGGAGGAAGGAGTTCTGGCTGAAACACAGGTGTGTGCATCGATGCCTGCTCCTTCACATGGGTCATAAATCTATTCTTTTACTGTTATGCTGCTCCACTGAGAATTCTGGGTTTAGTCCAGTGTATTTTGGGATCTACTTGGCCTCATTTCTTGTTGCTCTGAGCTGATGCCACCAGCAGAAGTGTAAATTGCCATGGTGCTTCCGTGATGCAAAGGCCCAGCTCTCTGCTGGCTACTAAATGGAACGTAACTCATATCACCACTGCAGCAGAGCAAAGCTGACAGCCATTACCAAAGGAGTCCACGGCAATGCTTCATGTTTTTATTCCAGCTACCTCAGCCCTGTTGCATAGCTGTGTGTTTATAACCACCTGTGCAGGACTGTCTTGGAATCACTTTATTCCATCGTGCATCTAATTAGCCAGAGTGAAGCCAGTAATATTACCTACAGAGCATAACCAAGACGAGTTGGATTTATGTCTTTGTTCCAAACTTGGCTTAAAATTTTCTTAACATTACCCTTGAAATGTAAATCATAGAATCACAGAATCCTTTGGGTTGGAAAGGACCTTTAAAGATCATCTAGTCCAGCCCCCCTGCAGTCTGTGGGGACATTTTCAATCAGGTCAGGTTGCTCAGAGACCTGTCCAACCTGACCTGGAATGTTTCCAGAGATGGGGCTTCTACCGTCTTCCTGGGCAACTTGTGCTTGTGTTTCACCACCTTCCTTGTATTTAGCCTGAATCTCCCCTCTTTTAGTTTGAAACCATTACCCCTTGTCCTGTCACAACAGGTCCTGCTAAAAGGCCTAGCCCCAGTTTTCCTATAGATCTTTTTCAGTACTGAAAGTCCACAAGAAAGTCTCTCTGGGGCCTTTGCTTCTCCAGGCTGAACAACCCTAACTCTCTCAACCTGTCCTTGGAGCAGAGGTGCTCCAGCCCTTGGATCATTTTTGTGGCCTCCTCTGGACCTGCTCCAGCAGGTCCATGTCTTTCCTGTTCCAAGTGCTCCAGAGCTCAAGGCGTATTTCTTTTTGAGTGATGAGTAGGAAATTAACTTCAGATTGAAAATTACTCTTGCCAATGTATGCTCTTATACTAGGCAGTTTTCATGGTGTGACATGCTGTTATTTGAGAGTTTGCTCATGCTTGGACTCTTAGCACACAAGGGAGAATTCCTAGTTCATTGTTTATTGAACAATCTTTTCAGATTTGGGACAACCACTGTTTTCAATATACTTTCCATGTCAAAGGTGGTTGCATGCAGGCAGGTGACCACGCACATTTAATTAGAATCATTTTTCCTACCTTTTTTCTTTCACTGCTGAGGACTGGTGCTTAAAATTCCTTGGCACAATTTGCCCCAGAAATCTTAAAATACTAACAACCTAATTTTCATTCACTATGGAAGTATCTCAGATTTCTTACTGCATCAAGAAAAGAAACTTAGAAGTAAACAAAACAGGGCTCATCTGCTAAAGCTTATTTGATTTGAAAGGAGCAAAAATAATTCATGTATAATTGGTACAATTTGCTCCTGATATGTATAAATCCACAGTTATGCTCCAAGAGAAGCTCTCACTTCCCTTTCCCCTTCCTTAGCGTCCCTAGTTAATGGATCTCTTTATTGATTCAATCACACGATGCATGCAGGAGGAGCTTGAGGAAGTGTTTCCATCAGTTCCATCAGCAGCTCTGTTTTGCTGCTCCTCTGCACTGACCTCTAGACAACTCAATTTTCCTGAACACCCATGATGAATGCTGCTCCTGATGATTCATTTCTAATCTGTGTGGAAGTGCCCAGTATTCAGGGACAGATTTCCTTTCTCACTAAAGTTACTGACACCATGAGATACCATTTGATTTGCACCAAGGAGTCCTATAAAGAGTGACTAAATCAGATCAGACGTGACTGATCTCTTCTCTTGTGTTTTCTCTTGTTCTTAGGTAAAGATAGTAATGTTTTGATGCTTCAGGTTGATCACCCAGCAGAACAGGACCAGCCATCAACAAGAGTTTCTATAAAGAGCTATTTTCTGGGCAAGACAAAAACTCTAGGCAGACCTCAAGAATGAAGACAAACAAAAGCTAGAAGTGGGAAAAAAATAAATCAGACCTTTAGTAAAGCACCTGAGTTTAGAGAGCTTTCTGCAAAGCCTCTGCTCAGCTGAAATGAGTAGTGAAATTGTGGCTTAATGAATGGAAGGTCAATCAAGCATGGGGGAAATTTGGAGGCTCCTAGGAAAATTCCCTGCTCTGTAGAGCAGCCAAACCTTTCTTTCTAAGGATGCCTGCTCAGCACACATTTGAGTGGAATGAATTTCCTTATTGTAAGGCAAGACAAGATCATCATTTAAGAGGATAAAATAGTTACTGACTACTCCTGATACTGGGGAGTTAAACTGACACTGAGCCAAAAAGTCAGTTTGAACTGGTTTTGGTGGTGTTTTATTTTTTTTTAACTTTTGTTGAACCAGAACTGAACTTGAATGTTATTCTGAGATTTAGCTGACTTCATGCTGGAAGTGAACAATAACAGCTTCAGTCAGAGCTGAATGTGAAATAAGCTGAAAAATTGAATTGCTTGACTCCAGGTGGGCCGCTGCAGGCTGTTCCCTTGGCTGCTGACTGGGCTAAGCAAGAGGAGGAAGAGGACTTCCAGAAGAGGTAAGAGGAGCAGGATGTTTTCACGTAATCTTAGGGAGCATGGATCAAGAGACATAACACACTAGTTAATCTTCACTGTAAATGTTAAAGCCATTTCCTTCCCCACAGGTCCCCAAAGCAGAGTTCTCGTATTGTAAGAATAACAAATATAAACCACTCGTGTAGAGCAGTGACTGTCCTGAAAAGGTTTCAGGAACTTCTCCTGCCTCTCAAAGGGACTTAATGCCTTGCTGTTTCTTTGTATGGGAGAGTTTTATTTCTTCAGCTAGTTCAGCAGTCACTAATGGAGCTCACCAACTGTATGGACTTGTATGAGTGTGTATATATACATATATATGTGTATATATTTATTTATCCATACACAAGCCCTTGTTTATGTTATCCAGAGTCTGTGGTTGTTAGAACAATACCATTAGTTTGTGATTCTAGCAGCCAGACAAATAAGTTAGCTGAGGCAATGAGAAGATGGGTTTGGACACTGCTGTTTTGGCCAGTCAGTTAATTTTGATCAGCACTTCTAACTGATTGTGTTCTGCCTAATAGAACTGACACAATCTATTCTGGACTTCTTCTCCCCCACCAGTAACTTTCTGGCTTCAACTCTATTATCTGCAACTGATTTTGCATATTGGATGAAGCAAGGATGATGTGTATTCAAAATTACCCCTAGTTATTGCTATAGGAAAAGCAACAAGGTGAAGTGGATGGAGCAAATTTGGCCACTCACTATAAGAAGTTTCTGGGATGGGTCCAGAGAAGGGCAGTGAAGCTGGTGAAGGGTCTGGTGAGCAGCAGCTGGGAGAACTGGGGTTTTTTAGTCTGAAAATGAGGAGGCTGAAGGGAGACCTTTTTGATCTGTACAGCTACCTGAAAGGAGTTGATTGTTCATCTCTTCTCCAAAATAACTAGTGACAGGATGAGAGAAAATGGCCTCAAGTTCTGCCTGGGGGTGTTTAGACTGAATATTAGAAAAAAAAAATACTGAAAGATTGGTCAGGCATTAGAACAGGCTGCCCTGGGAAGTGGTGGAGTCACCATCCCTGGATGGGTTTGAAAAGCTTGTAGATGTGGTACTTTGGGACATGGTTTATTGTGTGTGGTGATTCTGGGTTGATGGTTGGACTTGATGATCTTAGAGGTATTTTCCAACCTTAATGGTTCTATGATTCTAAATCTCTTCATGGTTGAAATTTGTTCTTTTGTCAGTGTAAGTTATTCCCTGTCTTGAGGCCTCTTCAACCTCCTTGCTGTTAAAATATTTTCAGCTAAGCTAGGTGTCGCACACCTGGCAATGGGCAGTTGAAAAGAAGGGAAAGAAAGAGTGGTACGTGGTGAGAGGGCTGCCTCCACTGCTAGATCAACTATGTGTCATAGGACACACAACCTGGCCATTTGATGAGGGAAAGAAAAAAAAACAACTGTGGGGCCCATGGTGTGATCTCTAGAATTTGTGTGCCCTTGGAAAAAGAGCAGCCTTCCCTCTTTATGTTTATGTTACTTGGAAAATTGTTATCAGCTAAATAGCTCCTGGGTGGCCTGTAGATGTGGTTCTTTGCTATGTACACTTAATTCAACCAACATTTTCAACATTAGTTCAGTTTCCCATTCTCTTTTCCCTATTTTAGTCATAAGCCTGCTGCTTTGTTGTTTCTGTGCTGCTAATAGTGCTCCTCTAATTTTCAGGTTAATGCATTTGCTGATCCTGTCAACACTGACCTACAGAAAGTATACGTGGTAAGGCTTCAGAGGTATGGCTGAACGATGGACATCTCGTTGTTCTCTCAAAATTGCCTGCATGCAAACAGTTAACTCCCGCAGCTGTTGGGGAAGAAATGTCATTTCCAATACATTTTAGCCAAAAGGTGGCACTGCGGCTGCATAGATCCTACAGTAGCGTTCGAGCAGTCTGACAGGAGTCAAGGAACGACTCGATACACGTGCTTTATCTCTGCTTTTCATACCTTGTGTATGGAAAACTGGCTAATTATTTCCCAAACATCAGAATAAAATTTGTACTTTAGGAAGTGATCACTTTGGGAACTGTATTCTCAAGGTAATAAATACTTCATCCTGGCTACAGTGAACCTGAGCAGCTGAATAAAAAATCTCTGATCAATAAAATGTCTGAAAATCTGCTGCCAAAGTGCATGAAGTATTTCAGATGTGCAGGTATCCTACACATACAGACTGCTCCTACTAACTGCTAGGAGATATTCCTTAGTAACTCTGAGGCTTTGAGACTGATCCTGTGGTCTGAAAACAAAGCTGGAGCTGACCGTTAGCAGATTAAGCATTGCTTGATCTAGTGTTTTATCACCCACAGACATGATCAGTGGAATCATTCACAAAGATCAACACACACAGAAACCCTCACCAGAAGCCTGAGAATTGAATATCCAGGCTTGACTCGTTGTTGAGGAGTCTGGGCTCAGATATGGGAGAGATCAATCTCCCCAGGCTGGGCTGAGTTCAGGTGTCACATTTGTCCTATAGCAAGGCTTTGTTGAAACCTCTATTAATGAAAAGGGGTCATAGAACTGTAGAATTGTTTCAGTTAGAAAAGACCTTTGAGATCACTGAGCCCAACTTTTAATTCTAGCAAGTCTGGTGTTAAACCATGTTGCTCAGCACCACATCTCTGCATCTTTTAAACATCTCCAGGGATGGGGATTCAACCACCTCCCCAGGGAGCCTGTTCCAGTGGTTGAGAACCCTTTCAGTGAAGAAGTTCCTTCTCATATCCAATCCAAACCTGTGGCACAACTTGAGGCTGTTCCTTCCTGTCCTATCACTTATTACTTTGAAGAAGAGACCAACACCCACTTCGCTACAATATCCTTTCAGGTAATTGTAGACACCTTCTTTTTGGCAGCTAATGCTCATTGTAAGACCTGTTCTCCAGACCCTTCACCAGCTTTGGTGCCCTTCTCTGGGCCTCTTCCAGTACCTCAATGTCTTTCTTGTAGTGAGGGAAAATGTTACATTTAAACTCCATATACACACCTTGGAGTGTGAACTGACCACACCTCCTCAGAGGAGGCTCTTTTAGATATGGGTCCTTCATGATACAGGTTCTTTGTGATATGGGTCTGTGGATGACTTTTCACAGTGTCCCTGAGCATTTGTCTAGATGTGAGTCTGGAGTTCTTCTCCAACACAATAATATTAGAATCAATCAGCCTCTTATAGAATATTTGAATATCTGAATAACTGCTGTTATTCATTTTAAAAAATATATTTAAAAAAACCCAGATGCCCATATGGCTCTACACATATCATTTGAACCCCCAAAACACAAAGCTGTTCTCTTTTTTCCTCCAAAGATCCTTTGTTTTCACAGAGCACTGGAACAGGCTCCCAAGAGAGGTTGTGAGGTCTCCTTCTCTGGAAACTTTCAAGACCTGTCTGGACACACTTGTGTGCAACCTGCACTAGATTATATGGTTCTGCTCTGGCAAGGGGGTTAGACTCAAAGATCTTCAGAGGTCCCTTCCAACCCCTAACATCCTGTGATCCTGTATTTCCCTGAGTCACATGTGCGTTTGCTAACATTTTTCTTTGCAACAGGGATATGAAAATATAATTTTTTAAAAAGCAAGGGAAAGGAAGATAACTATGAAAGCCCAAAAGCCACAAAATTCAAGAGCAAATCTAAGACTTCTCAGATTTGAGGCAAGACTGGGTGAGGTCCTTCACCAGGAAGAAGCACTAAGCTTTCACAGGGTCACAGAATGATTTGAGGTGGAAGGGAACTTTAAGGTCATCTAGTCCAACCCACCCTGTAGTGAGCAGGAACATCTTCAACTAGATCAGGTTGCTCAGAGCCCCATGCTACCTGGCCTGAAATGTTTCCAGGGATGGGGTTTCTGCCACCTCTCTGGGCAACCTGGGCCAGTGTCTCACCACCCTCAGTATTTTTTTTCCTTGTATCTTGTCTAAATCTCTCCTCTTTATGCTTAAAACCATCACTCCTTGTCTGGTCACAACAAGTCCTGCTAAAGAGATTGTCCCCATCTTTTTGATAGGCCCCCTTTGGTGGATTAAGCTCCTCCCTCCCTTAAAGGGTGTTAAAGACCATGGGGTCACTGCTCTTGCTCTTTCCTGCTCCAGATCTCACAGGAGAGCTATGAGTCACCTCCAGCACTGTGCCCCCAAGGATGATATCCTGTCTAAACTCACCTCATTTAAACAATATATTGTCAAGGACTAAATGGATTTTTATGTGTTTTAATACAAACATTAAGAACTTTCTTTTTCACAGCATCACAATTTCAACCCCAGTTCTGGGGTTTGTTCAGCACACTCAGGGACCCATTAGCTGAGCCTTAAACCTTCAACCCTCAGCACTTTCTGCTCAGCCTCCTGCTTTAAAGCGTGAAACCTCTGCAGAGGAGTCCAACGCATTGCAGCCACCAAACATCTATTTTCTTTCCAGGTGATGATTTTCTTGTGGACCTAAACAAACCTGGTGTAGGAAATGAACAAATTACAGAAAACTTGCTCCTCCCCACTCAAGAAAAAAAATAACGCTTTTTTTTGTTTTTTTTTTTTTTTCTGTTTATTTGTTGTTTTTTTTTTTACCACATTTTAAAATTATGAATATTGTTTGCTTAATTTTGTGTTGCTTTTAGAAAAATGGTGATTTTAACGTGCAGAACAGGAGCCAGCTAGGAACCGTCACCGCAGTGGCAGGATGGTCTCTGTGGCATGGAGGAGGCAGGAGTATGGACAGAGGTAGGAGCAGGAACAGGGGTAAGGATGAGGGCTGAGAAAGGGACAGGTGTAGGGGCAGGGGTAAGGGCAGGAGCAGATGGAGGGACAGGACTAACAGCAGGGGCCAGGCAGGACAAGGGGCAGGAGTAGAGGCGAAGGCTGGGGCTAGAGCAGCATTATGAGCAAGAGTGAGGGCAAGGACCGGGCAAAGGCAGGAGTAAAGGCAGGGGCGGGAGCAAGGCTGCGCGGTCCGGCCCCGCTGGGGCGGGGCGGGAGAAGTTTCATTGCGTGGGTCGCACCGGTGCTGAGAGGTGGGGGTTCGGTCTTCGCTGTCTGCGGAGGGAAAGCGGGCGGTGGCGGCGGGAGCCCCAAGGGGGCGGGAGCGTGCGAGTTTGTGCCTCGGGCCCCGGCGCTGGCTGCGCGGGCTGCCGCCGGGATGCGGCGGGAGGCGTGAGGCGGCGCGAGGCGGCGCGGCTGAGGCGAAGCGAAGCAGAGCGAAGCGCGGAGGCTGACGGGCGATGCTCCTTCGCCGCCGCGGCGGCTCCGCACACGGCCGGACCTAGGAGCGGCGGTGGCGCGCAGGGAGAGGAGCGGCTCCTCGGCCGGCCGGCGCGACCCCCCGCCCCGCCGCCATGGCCAGCGAGGTGGTGTGCGGGCTGACCTTCCGGCTGCTCCTGCCTGTCTGCCTCACTGCCGGTATGTCCCGCGGTGTGTGTGTGTGTCACCGGGTGGGTGCGCGGCGCGGGAGGCGGCGGCCGCGAGTCTGTCCTGGGGACGGGGACTTAGGGGATGCACCGCGCTGTCTCCTCGCACCTACTCCTACTTTACGCCTTTTTATTTTTTCTTTATACAACAAGCAAGTTCAAACTTCGCAGCTCACCTTTTAGTTCTTTATATAGTTGTTCTTTTTTCTGCTGCCCGCCCCGGGAGTGTCCCTGTCGTTGACCCCTGCTTGTGGCAGGGCTGTTCTCTCGGACAAGCCGCCGGTGCCCGGCGTCGTCCCGCATCCCCGGGGGAAGGAGAGAGGGAAAGGAGAGGTCGGTGGTCGCCTTCCAGCATTCCGGCCCTTCTGCCCTTGTCAGGCTTAGTTTCAGGGGGTACTTTGTGAGCGTCGTTCCTGAGGAGTGATTTTTCTTAATTTTCGGTGTTCTTATTTCGAGAGCGAGAAATTCCAATTTATTCAATCGCCTTAACTTAGCAGGCGGCCATCCAAGGAACGAAATATTTTTGGATGTAGACCTACGTGTCCAGCCACGGGTGAACGTGTTAATATTATTCGCTGCCCTCCGCGCATTTTGAAGATAAATCCCCCACTTAAGCGATGCTCCCCCGTCAGCCCGCGGGGAACACGGGCTCGTCATCACGGTCGCGGAGAGTGGCTTGGCGGGGGCCGGGGCTGCTGCCTGCCGGGAGCGGGGAAAGCCGGGTCCGGAGATGGTGCCCACCCTTCTCGGTGCTCAGCATATCTTGCGTGGCTCCCGGCCCCGTCCCGGCCGCCGCCAGCCCCTTCCCGGTCGTGCAAAGCGGGTGTTGCGGGGATCGCGTCCCGCTCCTCCGCGCGCAGCTCGGGAGAGGGCATCCCAGCGCCCACCTTTCCTTTCCAAAATACGCATACTTCCTGGGACTTTGCCCTCGGCCTGGTCACCGCCTCTCGATTTCTCTCCACCCTGCTTGAGAGGTGCCCCAGACTCTCGCTCCAGACGCTGCCCACTGCCTCCAATTTCTCCGTGAAGGAGATCGCAGAAAATCAGCCCTTAGAATAATCTCTCCAGGGAAGTGGTGGAGTCCTCAACATTGGACACTTAATATTCAACTAGACAGGGTGTTGGGTTGTCTTATCTAGACTTTCCCAAGAAAGGTTGGACCGGTTGATCCTTGAGGTCCCTTCTAACCTGGTATGATTCTATGACTCCATCCTTAGCCCTCCCACAGGCGTATAGAACCCAATTTGCTCCCCGGTGCCTCACGGTGTGCAGCCCCTCTTCATGAACTGAGAATGAAAATGTACTTTCCCCCCCATCTCTTTGCTTGAGTGTGGCTGTTGGTGGGATTGTGCAAAGGGTGAAACGGGGAGGCAGCTTTCCAGCCTGCCACCAGCACCTGTGCTTGCTTTCCATGGTCTCCCTGCAGGTGCCCAGCGCTTGGTGGCTGCCACAGGAACTGGGGAGGCCACAGTTCCCCAGGCTCATGGCATCAGGTGAGGAGTTCCCACCTACTCTGAGCCATCTCTGTGTGACCAAGTGTCAGTCCCTTGGTGGCTGCATGTGGCAGAGGACCTGGGTGGTGATGGCTGGGAAGGTGGTGCCAGGCACTCTCTGTTTGAAACCTTCTGGGCCTTATCCATATTTTCTTTAAACTTTGGAGGTATGGTTGGATTATGTATGGGGGTGAATTTGCTGGAAAGTCATGTGGGGAGAAGGAACGATTTTTGAAAATAAATAGTGTTCAGGTGGGATTTTTTTATATTACTCTAATAACATAATATCTAACTGTGGTTTTAGAGTAGCAGAGGTATTGTGCTGTCAGGTGCTCAGTCAGGTTCTTGCCAAAGTCTTTCTGTATCAAAACAAATTCAGATAAAACTGTTTTGCTGTCCTGGTTACTGGTATTTAGTGGTGCAGTGGTACTTTAGCATTGCAGTAACACCCCCCTCAGATGAGAACTGATGTTGTCATGAATTGCTTATGGTCGTAAATCTTACTCATTTGTGGATTAATCGAAATACAAAGCCTGGAGGAGGGACTTCTCATCTTGACTATGCAAAGAAATCCCATTGCAGGGCTTTTGGTTTTGGACCTCGTGATCTTGCTCAGCTGGGTTTGAGAGAGGAATAAATAAATGGACAAAGGGCTTTTCTCCTGCCTTAATTTACTGCACCTGTAGGTCTGATTCTTGTCTCCTTTAGGAGCTGCTAGAGTCCTCGTTAGGTGAAACCTAGTTTAACCTGCTTCACTTCTCCACTTGTGTCTGCACCTGAGTTAGCCCAGCAGAGCATCAAGAAGTGTTTTCGTGGGCTTCTGGAAAAAGGCTTTTTAGAATTCATGTATCAGAGTGGTGTTTTTTTTTGTATGACTTACGGTGAGGTTACATCCGCAGCTGAAAAGCTGCCACGAGGACTCACTGCGCAGAGTGATGCCTTGTGTCTCCTGCCCCTGTCTGGGCAGCAAATGTGTCTGGCAGTGCCAAAAAGGCTGGAAACAGAGAGTTGTTCTTTTTGGTTCAGTCTCTGTGTGCGATTTTTTCAAATGCTTGATTGCTGCAGTTTCTTGTCGTGGTATAATTTGTTTTTCTGTTTCTAAGAGTAGAAAGTAAACAAGGTTGGAGAGCCCTGACAAGGTGTGTGGAGGGTGAAGGCAGCTGTGGCAAACTCATTAAAAAGAACACATCTGTTATGCTGAATACTTTATTCAGCCTTGAATACTTTAAATACCTCAAAAAATGGTTAATGCTTTAAATCCTTAACACTTTTTTAAAAGTAAGTAAAATTAAATACCAGTACTAGTTACCTTTGCTGCTGTGAAATACTTTGCAGGCATTGGTTAGAACCACATAACTCAGGGGCAAGCACAGTTCCTTGTAAGAATTTTCAAGGTTCAGATCTGTAGCACTGAAGAGTTTGATCTTGTGCAGGTAAGTCTGGGTGTTTCCATTTGAATCTCAAGAATGATGTGTCTTGAGTGCGTGCTGAAGACAGGAAATTTAACATGAGGAAAATGAAAGGCTGTGGAGATGGAGAAGCTGATCGTAGGGTTATGACTTCGAAGCTGATCCACCATCATCTGATTTTCATGATACAATCTTACATTCAGTCTAATGCAAACCTAGAGCTTAAATGATACCTCACAGTAATGTTAAGCTTTCCTGCAAATAAAGTGCTGTTCTCTGCTCTCCAAGAGAGGATTGGATTGGTTGTGGTTGGTATTTTAATGAGATATTAGTGTGATATTTTCCTGTGTCGTAGTCCTAAAAACAAACAAAAAAACCCCCAGCAAACAAAAAATTAAACAGAAGAGAGGGAGCTTTTGACACTGCTGGTGGGAAGTGGGCTTTTTGTGTTTCTTCTTTAAAGCCTGAGCCATGGCTTGAACCTGTCTCTTTCTCAGTTATTTGTATCAACCCGAAACATGCCAAAACTGAGTTGTCTCTGAAGCATGGCATCAGAACAATATTTTACTAATTGCTTTCTTTGGTTTGTAAAGACTTGAACCACAAAGTTGTGGTTTGCATTGCTTGATAACCATTTTTAATTATTCTGCTTCCAGTTGTTTTGCTTCATACACAGTTCATGGGTTTTCTTTTAATCAGAATAAGGTTATTTTCAAATGGGGTGCTGGGAAACCCAAAATGCTTAGAAAGAGAGAACAGCTTTTGCTTGTTTTTGATTCATGCTGCTGGGTTGTATGTTGTCAGCAAGTCAGCTCTGGTGAGTGAACAGCCTGGCCAAGTGCTTCTGAGAAGTTCCACTTGCTTTCTGAGCTCTTCAGTTTTAACCCTGATGAAGTAAGAACTGTAGAAGCTTCTAAAATGTTGGGGTTTTTTTTGGAGGAGGTGAATACAGATATTTAGTAAACAAAAGAAAATACTTCAGATTTTTTTTGGTAGAAAATAGAGTTCAGGTACTAGTTGAAATAATATTAGAATACTAATGAAATATTTGTTCTGGTAAATTGTGGGAATTGCTTTTAGTTCTCCTTTCACAGAATCACAGAATCAACCAGGTTGGAAGAGACCTCCAAGATCAAGTCCAACTGATTACCCAAACCTAACTAATCAACTAGACCATGGCACTAAGTGCCTCATCCAGTCTTTTCTTAAACACCTCCAGGGACACCAAGCCCACCACCTCCCTGGGCAGCACATTCCAATGGCCAATCACTCTTTCTGTGAATAACTTCTTTCTAAGATCAAGCCTAAATTTCCCCCTGCACAGCTTGAGACTGTGTCCTCTTGTTCTATTGCTGGTTGGCTGGGAGAAGAGACGAGTCCCCACCTGGCTACAACCACCCTTCAGGTAGTTGTAGACAGCAGTAAGGTCTCCCCTGAGCCTCTTCTTCTCCAGGCTAAACAGTCCCAGTGCCCTCAGCTGCTCCTCACAGGGCTTGTGATTTCAGTGTCTGTGATTGATCAGAATGATATTGAACAAATTGGAATGATCGTCTCTTCAGGATCTAAATGGTATGCTACAGAGAATATTTTATCAAGCACACATGGTATTTTCAACAACACTTTGATCCAGTTAGTGGAAGCATCTCAGCAGGTATGAGGTTCTGCCTCAGAAGGAAAAGGTAGAGGACAGCATGCTTGTGTGCTCCCTGTTTTTTATCTCCAAATTAACAAGTACTGCTGGAGATTTTGGAGGGGAAATAACTCCATTGCTACATTAGCAGGCACTAAAATGCTGTTAAAATTAAGTATATTAAAGATCATTTCACAGTCCATTACCTCCCTATATTTTTTTAATGCTTTGAATTCTTGCTCTTCACATTTTCTATACACAAAGTCAGACAACTCTAATATTAAGCCCAGTCTGTGGAAGCAGACTATCATGCCTGGATTATTATGGTTTTGGGTGCTTGCTGTGGGTTTATTGTAGGTTCAGGTTAAAAATGATGTTGCAGCATGACATTGTGCTGCTGTTTTCAGGTGACCTAATGATCTTTATGTTCCAGTCTGCACAGATGATGTCAGGGTGATGACAAAGCATGTTGTGGTGCAGGACTGCTCACACTAGAGGATAATTTGTGTGGTGACATTGCATGTGACAATGTAGACATGTGGATATGTGTGTATACATACATTGTACCAGAAATCTGACACATTTTTAAAGCTGAAATCAACCTCACTTAGTCAGGACACTGCTTCTTATGCTTTAAAATTGGCCAGCTACTGAAAAGAAGACAAAGATCAAGCAGAATTTTTTTTTTTTGTTATTATGGAGACGCTAGGGAATATTTATGATAATGTTCTGAGAAGAAGGATAGTGAACAGCATGAGAGAGGTTCACATGGACTTCCTGTTACATTTTAGAACTGTTGTCCCAGAACGCTCATAAAAATATTAGCCACACCAACAAGAAGTCTAGGAACCCCTTAATGGCTAGCATGCTCCAAAAAAACCCAACCCAAACCAAACAAAAAAAAAAAAACCCCCACACCACCAACAACAAAAAAACACCCAAAAAACCTAGGATGGCAGCTTGCACAGGAGATCCTAAAATGGCTGTTTAGTTTTCCTTCCCTGAAATCTATCTTGCTGCTTTAATAAAAAGGAAGTTTTGTCTTACTTGATGGAAACAGGTGAACGGTGTCAGAGAAAGCCTCTGTGGCTTCCATCTTAGGTAGGATAAGATCCAGACAAAAATGTTTTGGGGAGAGTGGGAAGGCACCAGTTGCTTTCAAGCTCAGCACTTCCTTTCTTCTGTAACAGCCATCTCTGGTTGACTCCTCTGTTTCCCCTTAGCAAGCATGCTGGGAAACTCTATTTAAAGATGCATTTGACAAAAAAAAAAAAAAAAAAAAGAAGAGGGGGGGGGGGAATAAAATGTCTCTTCTTAAGTTCTTACCACCTCTACTTATTTAACTGAACTGTTCAGTTAAGTGATTTGAATTCACTGAATTGTTAGGATGAAATGAATCCAGGATGTATAAATTAGGAAGCTTTAAGGCTTGCCCAGTAGTAACTTGTCACACAGACAGTATGAACTGGGGAACAGAAATCAGTGGAGGCAGCTGGTGGAAGAG
Organism: Indicator indicator; assembly: GCF_027791375.1. Taxonomy (NCBI): domain Eukaryota; kingdom Metazoa; phylum Chordata; class Aves; order Piciformes; family Indicatoridae; genus Indicator; species Indicator indicator. The sequence goes on from NC_072015.1 coordinate 28,481,139, forward strand.
AATTGGAGAAAGTGGACAACTTCCCTGGTGACTGTAGTAACTGGGAAGCATTTAAATCTGTTATTTGTAGTGGTGAACCTCATGGGTATCATTTGCAAGTTGTCATACATGAAATTTCCTCTGCCTTTTAAATTGCAGATACAATGGTTGGACTTGATGTTCTTAAAGTTCTTTTTTAAACCAAACAATTCTATGGTTGTGTACAACACTGAGCTATATTCTGGGTTTCTTAACCAGAGCAGTCAAATCATGGCATGAATCACAGAATGATAGGGGTTGGAAGGGACCTCCAGAGATCAAGTCCAACCCCCCTGCCAAAGCAGGATCACCTAGGGCAGGACACAGAGGAATGCATCCAGGTGGGTTTTGGAAGTCTCCAGCCTCTCTGGGCAGCCTGTTCCAGTGGTCCATCACCCTCACTCTAAAGAAGTGTCTCTTTGTGCTGAGGTGGAACCTCCTGTGTCCCAGCTTATACCTGCTGTTCCCTGTACTATCACTGGGCACTACCAAAAAGAGTCTGGCACCTTCATCTTGACAGCCACCCTTCAGATATTTATAGACATTGATAAGATCCCCTCTCAGCCTTCTCTTCTCCAGACTGAACAGGCCCAGTTCTCTCAGTCTTTCTTCATAAGAGAGCTATTCAAGTCCCACGATGAAATGGTAGAAGTGTATGCATTTTGGGAACAGATAACTCATCTATTTCTGAAGGAGGTCAAGGAAGAGAATGATTCTGTTACTGCGCCTGAACACGTGTACCTACAGTGCTCTTTCATTTCAGGTACTTTTACTGAATGTCCGAAAATCTGGGCAACAAAAATTTGTAGCAAGCCAGAGAGGACAGAGTGCAACAGTTTTAACCACTAAAGCCCTGAAAAGCAGGTCGGTTGGGTAGTGGAGTAGCAAATGCTGGCCACAGCACGCCCAACTTCAGAATGCCTGGCACTGCTAAAAGGGTTCTTGGAAGGGAATGACATTAAGTGGATTGTATCCGAGAGGGACGTCAAATGATGTGCTCCTTCATAACAGTAAAAAGTTTTTTTCACATGCATGGGAAGCTGCTGGATGTTTGCAATCCAGCTTTTCTGCTCTGTGGATCTTTTCTCTTTGCCTTTTAGTATAGAAATGATTGCCCATAAGGTGCTTCAGCTTCACGTTTTTGAGGATAATGTTTCACTTGAAGAGCATCAGTAACGGATGATTTACACTAGATCATCAACCTGATCTAGTGTGAGGTGTCCCTGCCCATGGCAGGGGGGTTGGAACTAGGTGATCCTTGAGGTCCCTTCCAACACTAACAATTCTGTGATTCTGTCTGCTTTCTGCTGCTGGACTGCAGCACTCTTAAGAAACAGACTTCTTGCTTTCTGTCATGAAGAACGATATTAGCAAGTGCCAATTGGTGACAAAGTCTGTGTAGTCAAGTAGAGTGTGCAAGCCTTTGTAATGGCTTTACATTGAGAGTAGTGAAACCCTGGCCCAGGTTGCCCAGAGAGATGGTAGATGTCCCATCCCTGGAAACATTCCAGTTCAGGTTGGATGGGGCTCTGTGCAACCTGATGTAGTTGAAGATGTCACTTCTCTGTGCAGGGAGGCTGAACTAGAAAGGACCTTTAAAGGTCCTTTCCAACTTAAACTGTTCTGTGGTTTTGTTATCTTCAGGCATCTTAAACCATTCAGTGGTTTTGTCATCTTCTAGAGCTACTGTGGGTATAATTTTGCTAAGGTAGTAAAAAGTTGTATGGTGAGGTTTTGGGGGTTTATTTGTTTGGGTTTTTTCCCCTCTTCTGCAGCTGATTGAACAATATTTGCAACCAAATCAATCAGGTTTGTTTTCTAGGGTAAAGGTTTTCTGTAACATTACTTTTGTGGTTATTAGGCTATCTTCTTGATGGATCTCTGAAGCTAAGTGGGTCAGGAGCTGGCACCACGCAGATAGAAGCTCTTTACTATGAGGGTGGTAGAATGCTGGAACAGGTTGCCCAGAGAGGTGGTGGAGGCATTGAGAATATCCCTGCTCAGTCTGCTCTTCTCCAGTCTGAACAGCCCCAGGTCTCTCAGCCTCTCCTCATGAGAGAGATGCTCTGTTCCCCTTATGATGAGGAAGTTGGAGTTGTTCATCCTGGAAGGTAGAAGGCTCCAAGGAGACCTTATTGTGTCCTTCCAGTACCTGAAAGGAGCCTACACATAAAGCACTAGGACAAGGGGCAGTGGTTTTAAACTAGAGAAGGGCATATTTAGATGATAGATTAGGAAGAAGTTCTTTACTCTGAGGGTACTGGAGCAGTGGAAAAGGCTGCCCAGGAAGGTGGCAGAGGCCCCATCCCTCACCTTGAATTTCTCCAAGATGTTCAAGGTGAGGCTCGATGAGGCTCTGAGCAACCTGATTTACTTGGGGATACCCTTGCTTGCTGCAGGGGGGGAAGATTAGACGACCTCTAGAGGTCCTTTCCAATGCAGTGCATTCTGTGATTCTATGACAGAAATATTCAGAGCAAGCACAGGTGTTGCTGGCAGGAGTATGAGTGACAGAGTCTTCTGATTCCTGTATGCAGAGAAACTGGGGTATGGAGGTTGCATTGTCAGATAAACCAGCATAAATTTTGAATAATTAAACCCCCCAAACCTGCACAAGTTGAATTATATACTCTGCTTTTGGTGCATTTGTTAGAAGTGTATTGTTTGATGCATTACCTCCAGGATGTGGTTGAATTAATGCACTTCTCCTGAGAGCCTTACCTGTCCATTTCCTGTCTGGAGTAGGCAGTTGTAAAACCTGAATGTCACATTAAGGTTGCTCTCTATCTTTTCTAATTCTGAGCTGCAGTGTTGGCTTTGGTAATAGCCTGTAGCAATGAATTCCATGGATGAACTTCTCCGTGAATAAAAAGGAACACTCTTTTATTTCGTTTTCAATTTGTTGCCTTAGTAAATAATCCTTTGGATGAGAGAAAGTATGTATAATCACTTAAATCAACAACAGGCCAGTGTTCTATTTGCTCTAACATTTTAGAATAACATTTGCAAGGCATAAAAAGAACCTTTCACATTAACTGTAGAAATTAACACCTCTGACTTTCCCATCAATTAGTTGTCCAGTTCTGAAGAGAAAGGGATGAGGACCATGCAAATCTGCCTTTACCTGTAACTGAAGGACACTGTACTTCTACAATTTGAATCATTAGAGCACACAACATAGCCCATCTCTGTGCATCAAAAGATGCATTGTCAACAGATCCAGAGAGGTGATTCTGCCACTTTGGTCTGGTGAGACCTCACCTGGAGAATTGCATCCAGGTCTGTAGCCCTCAATATAGAAAGGACATGGACCTGATGGAGCTGGTCTAAGGGAGGGCCGTGAAAATGATCAGGGGGTTGGAGCACCTCTTCTATGAGGACAGGATGAGGGAGCTGGGGTTGTTCAGCCTGGAGAAGACAAGGCTCTGGGGAGACATAATAGCAGCCTTCCAGTACTTGAAGGGGGCCTACAAGAAGGATGGAGAGAGACTGTTTACAAAGGCCTGTAGGGGCAATGGCCTCAAACTAGAGAAGAGTAGATTTAGATTGGACGTTAGGAACAAGTTTTTTACCATGAGGGTGGTGGAACGCTGGAACAGGTTGGCAGGAAGGTAGTTGAGGCACCATCCATGGAGATATCTGTTCAAGGTGAGGCTCGATAGGGCTCTGGGCAACCTGGTCTAGTTGAGGATGCCTTTGCTTGTTGCAGAGGGCGTTGGACTAGATGACCTTCATAGGTCACTTCCAACCCAGACCATTCTATGATTCTGTGATCTCCTCTGAGCTCATTCATGCAGTCTCCAGTTTGGAAGCTCTTTTGGAAATGAAGTAAAACTTAAATAAGCGAGCCTGCGTGTTTGTGAGTGATACACTAATCACTCTCTTTCTGGCAACGTATTTCGAAGCACAATGTTGCAGACATTACATACTCTGTCTACTGTTTCCAAGCCACTAATTTGTTAACGTAGCTTGACAGAACATAACTAAAAATGAAGTATTTAAGTGGTGTTAGAGTGAGGGTCAGTTCTGACCCTTGTTCATAAGTTGCATAGGAGATTGAAAATTATTTCCTTATCAGATAAGAGGGAACATTCTGGATTCTCTCTCTGCTGAAGGATATGTACAGCCTATGCACATAAAGAATCACACAGAATCAAGAAATGGTGGAGGCTGGAAGGGATCTCTGGAGGTGATCTAGTCCAACCCCCCTGCTTAAAGCAGGGTCATCCACAGCAGGATGCTCAGGATCACGATGTCCAGGTGGTTTTGGAATCTCTTCAGAGAAGGAAACCCACAATCTGTCTGGGAAGCCTGTTGCAGTGATCTCTCACCCTCAAAATCAAGAAGTTCATTCTTATATTCAGATGAAACCTGTCATGTTCCATTTTGTGCCTGTTGCCTTTGTCCCAGCTGAGCCCCTGTTGGTACTGATAAGCATTGAGAACATCCCTTCTCACTCTTCTGCAGGCTGAACAGCCCCAGGTCTGTCAGTGTTTCCTTCTCAGAGCATTGATGCTCCAAGTCCCCTCAGTGTCTTTGTATCCTCCACTGGACTCTTTTCAGTACTTCCTTGTTTCTCTTGAACTGAGGAGCCCAGAATGGGACACAGTATTCCAAGGGGGAGTTCAGGGAGAAGAAAACCTCCCTCAACCTGCTGGCCATGCTTTTCTTAATGTGCTCAGGATACCCTTGTCTGTTTTGGCCTCAAGAGCATTTTGCTGGCTTATGAGGAGCTGTTTGTCCACCAGCACTCCCAGGTCCTTCTCTGCAGAGTTGTTTTCCAGCAGGTCAGCCCTTAACATGTAAGGTGCAGGGCCTTATTCTTCCCTGAATGCAGGACCCTGCACTTGCCTTTGTGGCATTTCATAGGCTCCTCTCCACACAATTCTCCAGCCTGTCCAGGGTATTGTTGATTTGCTTGTCTAGGAAATCGCCCCCCTGACCTCTAGCAAGCAAGCACAGTGACTTTTACTCTGAATTTTGTTTTAATACACATTTATGTATTGGAAAATATCTGGAACATACAAAATGTTTCCATAGTGGCTGCACTTGTTTGTCTTGTGTTTATCTTTCCTTGTTATATTTGTGGCTTTTTACAACATCTTTCAGAATAGCAGTTTCCTGGTCCCTGAGAATATTTTAATTCAGAAGCCAAAGGCAAGTAAGGGAAATTTGTCTCCATAACCCCCTTTTTACACAGAAAATCTTTACTACCATAAATAAATACTCACTCATGTTGTCATATTGCTGGCCCAATTCTTAGAAAGTATCATTAAGTAGTGTTCATAGCTGTAATGGGATTGCTGAGACGTGTTTCAATTCATTGGTCTTTTGGTCAGTGTGCGGAATTCTTTAGACTTGTACTGTTACATTCCTTGGGTTGACAGTTGGACTCAAATGATCTTAGAGATCTTTTTCAGCCTTAATGATTCTATGATTCTGCTCTATGCTTAGTGATGCATTTGCACACAGACATTCACTTCTAGAAGAGAGCAGCCCTAAAGATAGGCCTTGTTTTAATGTTGTGAAACTGTCAGAGGTCAGACTTTCTGTGGCATGTTTTAGAAGGAGCTCAGTTTCAGTTGCAAGCATGAAATTGTAGGTTGAGGGTGATCCTTCTGCCCCTCTGCTCAGCCCTTGTTAAACCACATCTGGAGTATTGTGGACAGTTCTGGGCTCGCCTGTTCAAGAGGGACAGGGAACTGCTGGGGATAATTCAGCTGAGAACTATGAGGATGGTTAAGGGACTGGAGCATCTCTCTTGTGAGGAAAGACTGAGAGACCTGGGGCTGTTTAGTCTGGAAAAGAGAAGGCTGAGAGGGGACCTTATCAATGTCTATAAATATCTGAAGGGTGGCTGTCAGGAGGGTGAAGCCAATCTCTTTTCAGTGATACCCAGTGATAGGTTGAGGGGCAGTGGATGTGAACTCAATCACAGGAAATTCCATCTCAGTGTGAGGAGAAACTTCTTTACTATGAAGGTGCTGGAGCACTGGAACAGGCTGCCCGGAGAGGTTGTGGAGTTTCTTTCTCTGAAGACTTTCAAAACCTGCTTGGATGTGTTCCTGTGTGACCTGCCCCAGGTGATCTTGCTTTGCACTGGGGTTGGACTCTCTGGTATCTGGAGGTCCCTTCCAACCCCTAACATTCTGTTATTCTATGTAATTACTTTCTACATTTTTTGCATAAATCATTGATAACATGAGTATTTTTTTTATGGCAATGGTTGTATCTGTGTAGAAAATTGCAGAGAGATGTTTATAGCTTTTCTAAATGCTAGATCATGAAATTGTTTTCCTCAAAGACACTGTTATGATGCATGTGCCACCAGCCAGAAAAACCGCATGGCCTTTTTGATTCTTCCTCTTCTTTCCTCTCTAGACATTCAACACACGTCAAATTACTGTTTAATTTAGAGAACAAAAGTTTGTGAAGTATGACCCACCTCTCTTATTTTTTTAGCTAAGGGCTGGGCATCTGTATTTGCAGCACAGTGTTATGTAAATATTGAATACTACTTCCATGGCATCTTTTCTCTAAATTGAAAGGAAATCAGTAACGAGATTCCTACAAAGAAATAACAATAATAAAAAAATGCCACTGCTCTGTTCCTAAAAACAAAGCTTCTGGTAAAGATAATTAAAAGTAGCATTTTCTGCTATAATTTCCTTGTAAAATTAAACAAAACCAAGCAAAGGACCCCAGTGTTGTGCTGTGTTCACTGACCTCTGTGAAAATAGGTTTCAATTAGAAAGACCTTAATCTCCATCTTCGTCACTACATTTCTTCTTGTAATCCTGTATATAGGCTTTGATATCATGTTGTTTTTTTTTTTTTTTTTCTGACCTTGGTTGTTTCCTTCTGAGGTCTGATTGAGTCTCCTAACAGTACAAAAGCTCCAGGGAGGCTTAATAGAGGACTTCCAATACTCTACAAGGGGCCTACAAGAAGGATGGAGAGAGACTGTTTACAAAGGCCTGTAGTGATAGGATGAGGGGCAATGGCTTCAAACTAGAGAAGAGCAGATTTAGGTTGGATGTTAGGAACAAGTTCTTTACCATGAGGGTAGTGGAACACTGGAACAGGTTTCCCGGGGAGGTGACTGAGGCTCCATCCCTTGAGATATTCAAGGTGAGGCTTGACAGGGCTCTGGGCAACCTGGTCTAGTGGAGGATGCCCCTGATGACTGCAGAGGGGGTTGGACTAGATGACCTTTGGAGGTCACTTCCAACCCAGGCCATTCTATGGTTCTTGTATGGTTTTAATGGTGTTTTACTTCTTCCTAGATTTGCTGGTTAAGGAAACTCTTTGTGATTTACTTCTCTAAGTGAGCTTCTCCTTCTTGTGTGATGTGACACATCTTTCTTTTAAGTTTCCATGTCCTTACCATATGGTACACAGGTCAGCACCTTTGATCTTTATTGGCCAGTAATGTGTGTCTCCATATGACCATAAAAATGCGTTTCCCTTCTTGTTGCTTGGGAGGACCCTGTCATTTCCATAAGGCATAGCTGTGTTTGGAAACCTTCCTTATGCTGTGCTTGTTAGCATGACAGATCATAGGGTCACAGGCTGTTAGGGGTTGGAAGGGATCTCTAAAGATTGTGTAGTCCAAGCCCCCTGCCAGAGCAGAATCACCTAGAGTAGGTCACACAGGAATACATCTGGGTGTGTTTTGAATGCTTCCCAAGAAGGAGACTCCCCAGTCTCTCTGGGCAGCGTGTTCCAGTGTTTCAGCACCCTCACAGTGAAAAAGTATTTCCTTATGTTCACATTGAACCTCCTGTGCTCCAGCTTGCACTCATTGCCCCTTGTCCGATCATTGGACATCACTGAGAAGAGCCTGACTCTTTCCTCCTGACATTCATCCTTCACATCTTTATAAACATTAATAAGGGCACCTCAGTCTCCTCTTCTCCAAGCTGAAGAGCCCCAGCTCCCTCAACTTTTCTTCATAAGGGAGATATCCAATCTTAATCATCTTTGTGGCTTTGCACTGGACTCTCTCAAGCAGTTACCTGAAGTTCTTGAACTGAGGGGCCCAGAACTGGGCACAATAATTCAGATGCAGCCTCACCGCAGCAGAGTAGACAGGGAGGAGAACCCCTCTTGACCTGCAAACCACACCTCTTCTAACACACCCCCAGGATGCCGTTGGCCTTCTTGGCCACAAGGGCACATTGCTGGCTCATGGTTATCCTTCTGTCCACCAGATCATACAGCTTAGCTCAAAGCTTCACTCTTTCCTTCCTCTCAGATGAAACAACCTTCATATTCCCTCAGATACAACACAGGAAACACAGCGGACGGAGGAGAAAACCCTCGCTAGCCACACAAATCATATTTGCTCTGTACCAGGCAAGCCTGCAGTGTACTCCCAGCTCCCTTTGAAATCAATCCACTAATTGACTTCATCCCCATGTTTAAAGGCTGGATGCTCTTAATGGTGGGCCCTGTAATGTTTAGAAGGATTAGCATTCAGTGACGGTTAGTTTCCATCGCTGTTTTGCAAGTGATGCCTTTGACATGGGAAAAATCCCAGGTCTAAGAAAACTGACCCTATTTTATACTTCCTGAACCCAATACAAATTTCCTCCCCAAGTTCTAATCCTTGTATTTGTTTGACCTTGAAGCACAGTGCCTGAGGCAAAACACATTACAAGAAATACTCTGTGTATATGCGATCTTATTGGTGTAATGTATCTTAAAATACCCTTCTGTAGTGTTTAACCTGTCAGCCATTTGTTCTTATCGAACTGACTCAACATTTTCAGTCCTTGTGCCCATTAGTGTACATAAACGTCAAAACCTGTTTCCCCACAGCTTTTCATTGTCATTGACAAATGGAACATCACAGCTGTTTGAAAACCTCTCCAAAATATTATTTTGTTTGGCTTATTTTTTTTGTGGTAATTTGCTGAAAGCAATATAAGCATACCCTTTTTTTTTTTTTTTTTAGTGTGTGCTTAAAAAGACCCTTGCAGTTTATGGTACCACAGTGATTTTAAGCAAAAATTGCTTGAAGATTGTCCTGGGTTAACACAGCCTGCTCACAAAAGCCCCCCATCTCTCCTCACACAGACAGGAGGGAAAGTAACACAAAAAAAACCCCACCTTCTGGGTTGAGGTAAAGAATTTTACTGGAACTGATGCAATGCACAATTGCCTATTGATTGCCTATTGATTAATTGCCTATTGATTAGCCTATTTACAGAAAAGTACAGCAAATTGCAGAAGCAGCAGCAGAAGCCTGAGACCCGCCCCCCCACCTCTGACCTGCAGTTCACTCAGTGATAAAGACCAACACCCAAAAACCTGGAAACTGGAAGTGAAGCAGCAACCAGGCACAGGAAGCCTCTCATGTTACAATCTGGACTTCAAGCCCCATGATAATTTGCTCCAGCCAGCACTTTCTTTTTGAAGCTGGCTTGGTGGCAGCATGGGATTGAATATCAGCAGCATATTGAACTCAACTCAAAAGCTGACAAAGATACAATAACACTAGGTGAAGGTTGGATTAGATGACATTTAAAGGCCCTTTCCAACCCAAACCACTCTATGATTCTATGAATAAGACACTGTCAATTTTTGGCAGCCTCAATAACCCACTCTTGATACCTGCAATTTTATCCCAGCATAGAACAGAATCCTAGAATGCACTGGGTTGGAAGGGACCTCTAGAGGTTACCTAGTACAACCCTCCCTGCAGTAAGTAGATATACTGAGGGTGGGGGTGGAAGACAACCCCACTGTGTCATTTTGAGGGTCTAGAAATGAGGGATGGCCTAATCACAGCATACTGGGAGTTGGAAGGGACCTCTGGAGATCATTTATTCCCAACCCCCCCTGCAAAAGTGTGGTCACCTGGAGCAGGATGCCCAGGATCACAATGTCCAGGTGGGTCTGGAATCTCTCCAGAGAAGGAGATTGCACCACCTCTCTGGGCAGCCTGTTTGAGGGCTCACAGGAAAGTTTTTCCTCATGTTCAGATGGAACTTCCTGGGTTCTAGTTTGTGTGTGTTGCCCCTTGTGCTATCACTGGTCACCACTGGAATAAGTCTGGCTCTACCTTCTTGCCCCCTGCTCTTTAGTTATTGATCAACACTGAGAAGATCCCTGCTCAGTCTGCTCTTCTCCAGTCTGAACAGCCCCAGATCTCTCCTCATGAGAGAGATGCTCTGTTCCCCTTATGCTGAGGGAGTTGGGGTTGTTCATTCTCGAAGATAGAAGGCTCCAAGGAGACCTTATTGTGCCCTTCCAGTACCTGAAAGGAGCCTACACATAAAGCACTAGGACAAGGGGCAGTGGTTTTAAACTAGAGAAGGGCATATTTAGATGATAGATTAGGAAGAAGTTCTTTACTCTGAGGGTGCTGGAGCAGTGGAAAAGGCTGCCCAGGAAGGTGGTGGAGGCCCCATCCCTCACCTTGAATCTTTCCAAGACATTCAAGGTGAGGCTTGATGGGGCTCTGACAACCTGATCTAGTTGGGGATGTCTCTGCTTACTGCAGAGGGAGTTGGACTAGATGACCTCCAGAGGTTCCTTTCAACCCAGTGCATTCTTTGATTCCGTCATCTTCATAGCTCTCCACAGGACTTTGTGCAATTGTTCCTTGTCTCTCTTGAACTGGGGAGCCCAGCTGATCCCTTCCTGTAGAGAGGTACAGATTAAAATCCAGAAAAGGGACTACGCACAAATCTGTTTTCCTGGTGCTTGGCAATGAGCTGTACTGGCAAGAGGGAGGAAATGGCAGAAGGCCCCAAATGGTCCTTATCGTGCCCTGGAGAATGAATCAGTTGGAATTGTAGAATGAGGATATCAGGTTATTTCCTGCCTCTATTTCTGTAACTGCATTTGGGGCAATTCCTCTTCCCCCTGTGGAGGAAGCTGTTTTCCTGTTGCCCTTGAAATGGGAAAGTATCATTGTCCCAACAACATTGCAAATTGGAAGCAATAAGAAAGTCTTGCTACCAGAGGAACCTGCCTACATGATTAATGCATCTTAATTGTTACTGAAATATGAATCATAGAATGAGTTAGTTAAAAAAACTCAAAGGCTGAGGTAGTCAAGTCACTGAAACCAGCAGCTGTTTTGAGGAGAAAGGCTATTGTTCTCTTGTAAGATGAGTAGTTACCCAGTTTGGTTACTTCTGAAGTGGTTGAGGTTGGCTGCTCCCCTGCTAGGTTTTTGGTTGATTACAGGATGGGCTCTTGGCCCATCTTTGTGTTTCACTCTTCATATCATTCCAGCTAAGAAGGCACCTCAGAAGGTATTTTGTCCAATCTCCTGCTCAATGCACCACTGAATTTAAGCATGACTGCTTTGGGCTTTTCCCTGTTGGGTTTTGAAAATCTCTGAGAATGGAGGTCTACAGCCTCTTCCAGTGCTTAGCTAGGCTCACAGTGATTGACTTTTTAGTTCATTTCCTCCTTAAGTCCTCCCAGCTTCAGTTTGTGGCCATTGTTTCTCAATATGCACCTTTGTGGAGAGCCTGGCTTTGTGTTTCCTATAGCCTCCCCTTAGGTGTTGGGACTGTTGTGAGATGCTCCAAAGCTGTCCTATCTTGAGGCTGAATGAGCCTGGTCCCTCAGTCTAACCTCATGGGGCTGACTTGGGAGCCATCCCCTGAACTTGAAGTCCATCAATCTATTTCTTGTCCTGAGCGAGGCCAAAACTGTGTGTGGTGCTCCAGAGAACAATCCCTTGGCTATGCTGCTGTTGGTACAGCCCCAGTAGCTTACGTTGAATGTCAGAACAGAGATCCAATCGAAAACTTTCTCACTTTCAGTGTGAGAAATGGAAAGTAGACATGGGCCTTTTATTGTTGCTCATTAAAAGAAGAATATACCCACAAACAACAACAAAACCCATCCCAAAACAAAAACAGCCAAAACCCCAAACAAACATAACCTCCCCCAAACCAATACCCATAACTTTTAGGTTAAATCCTTCACTTCTTGTCCTGTCACAACAGACCCTGCTAAAAAGTCTGTCCCCATCTTTCTTATAGGTCCCTTTAAGTACTGAAAGGCCACAAGAAGGTCTCCCTGGAGCCTTCTCTTCTCCAAGCTGAACAGCCCTAACTCCCTCAGCCTGTCCTCAGAGAGTTGCTCCAGCTCTCTGATCATTTTTGTGGCCTCGTCTGGACCTGGTTCAACATGTCCATGTCTCTCCTGTGCTGAGGACTCCATAACTAGACCCAGCAGTGCAGGTGGGGTCTCAGCAGAGCAGAGGGGCAGAATGCCTTCCCTTCACCTGAGGCTCATGCTGCTTTGGATGCAACCCAGATCGTGCTTTGAGGAATTGTTTCTTTAGCTTTCTCTAAAATCACTGGTACTTCAAATCTCAGAGAGTGCAATTCTGCATTCTTGGTTTTAAAAAGAAATAAATTAATCCAGAGCTGGCATTTGTAGAACATGTTCTGATTTGGTTGTGTTTTAACACATACAATATGCATTCAAAGGCTCAAAAAAGGTCAAATTTGTGTTTCCCAGCTCAAAGTGCAGATTGTTAATGGAGGTTATTCTGTAACATTGTCATGGCCATCTGTCACTGCCTTGTGGTGAACAAATGATGAATTCATACAAGACCTACCCCATTTTCTCTCAGTTTCAAAAACTGTCCAGCACTGGCATTCTGTGAGAGGCTAAGCAGCCAGTAAATTATTTGCATTATTTTCCCAGTAATCATGTTCACAATCTTGAATATTTTTAATTAGTCAGGATTTCTTGTTCTGCAAATCACTGACAGCTAATTTGTTTTAAAACCACAGGGGGGCAAAAAAATCAGTCGTGTATGTTTCTGTATTGCATTCTTTTCTCCTAGATGTTCTCCATCTCTTGTGGTATTGACAAATTACTTTTAGCAGTAGTTCTTTTACTGTTGGATTGCTAGTTTGAAAAGAGCTTTTGAAGAGCTGGCTGTACATTTTGGATGTATGAAACACTTGGTGCTAGTCATTCACAGAATCTCTCATACTGTTGTTTTTGGATCCAACAGAAGCAATTGTTTCCAAATTTTGGCCTGAAAATGGCAAGATTTATGTAGTTGTTTGACTGTAGTGTTTAGTTAACTGCACTGCCTCTAGAGGGTCAACCCACTGTGTGTCAGAAGGTCTCTTCCATGCTACAAGAAGCAGGGGAGAAGTTGCAGTTTCACCATAAGGAAAGTGGAACTTTGCACTGCATGTAATGTATGTAGCCTTCATTTGATGAAAGAGGAGTTACTGATACCAGAAGTTACACCTGGCTACTGTTTTTTCTCCTGTTCTGGACACATCTGCCCTTAGGAAACAGATGATTTCAACACAGGAAACAATAGCTGATGTCATATCCTTGTAGCCACCCAGATGACTTTCCTGAGGCCTATTTGCGTGGATAACCGTAGTAATTGTGGGAAACGTCCTCATGCCTTCCTGTCACTTTGCATCCTTCTCTGTCTGCATCTGTTGCCTCTTCCCTTCTTTGGAAGATTCACACCAACCCTGCATGCCACACTCTAAATGAAATATTCACTGTGTCACCTTAATGGGCTGTGGCAGAAGCATCACAATCACTCTTTTCACTTGACTGCCACATTTAGCAAGTTTAGTCTGCTTCTCAAACTGGTGGCTTATTGTGAGGCCACCTTCTTTTCTACACCCAAAAAAAGTGATCTAGAAACATGCATAGAATTAAGGTTGGAAAAGACCTCCAAGCTCATCGAGTCGAACTGTTAATCCAGCACTACTAAGTCCACCACTAACCCATGTCCCTCTGTGTCACATTTGCACGTGTTTTGAATACTTTCAGGGACAGTGATTCCAACGCTTCCCTGAGCAGCCTGTTCCAGGACTTAACCAGTCTTGCACTTAAGAAATTTTTCCTAATGTCTAATCTAACCACCCCTACTTGGTGCAACTTGAAGCTGTTTCCTCTCATCCTGTCACTTGTTTTCTGGGAGAAGAGACATAGCCCCACCTTGCTACAACCTCCTTTCAGGCAGTTGTAGAGAGCAAGGTGACTTTTCAGCTTCCTTTTCTCCAAACTCGAGAACATCAATTTTTGCAGCTGCACCTCATAAAATCTGTTTTCTAGACTCATAACCTCCTTCCTCCTCCTCCGTCCTCCCCCCTTCCTCCTCCTCCTCCTTCCTCCCCCCTTCCTCCTCCTCCTCCGTCCTCCCCCCTTCCTCCTCCTCCTCCTTCCTCCCCCCTTCCTCCTCCTCCTCCTTCCTCCCCCCTTCCTCCTCCTCCTCCTTCCTCCCCCCTTCCTCCTCCTCCTCCTTCCTCCCCCCTTCCTCCTCCTCCTCCTTCCTCCCCCCTTCCTCCTCCTCCTCCTTCCTCCCCCCTTCCTCCTCCTCCTCCTTCCTCCCCCCTTCCTCCTCCTCCTCCTTCCTCCCCCCTTCCTCCTCCTCCTCCTTCTTCCTCCTCCTCCTCCTTCTTCCTCCTCCTCCTCCTTCCTCCTCCTCCTCCTCCTTCCTCCTCCTCCTCCTCCTTCCTCCTCCTCCTCCTTCCTCTTCCTCCTCCTCCTCCTTCCTCTTCCTCCTCCTCCTCCTTCCTCCTCCTCCTCCCTCCTCCTCCTTCCTCCTCCTCCTCCTTCCTCCTCCTCCTTCCTCCTCCTCCTCCTTCCTCCTTCTCCTCTCCTCCTTCCTCCTACTCCTCTCCTCCTTCCTACTCCTCCTTCCTCCTCCTCCTCCTTCCTCCTCCTCCTCCTTCCTCCTCCTCCTCCTTCCTCCCCCCTTCCTCCTCCTCCTCCTTCCTCCCCCCTTCCTCCTCCTCCTCCTTCCTCCCCCCTTCCTCCTCCTCCTCCTTCCTCCCCCCTTCCTCCTCCTTCCTCCCCCCTTCCTCCTTCCTCCCCCCTTCCTCCTTCCTCCCCCCTTCCTCCTTCCTCCCCCCTTCCTCCTTCCTCCCCCCTTCCTCCTTCCTCCCCCCTTCCTCCTTCCTCCCCCCTTCCTCCTCCTTCCTCCCCCCTTCCTCCTTCCTCCCCCCTTCCTCCTTCCTCCCCCCTTCCTCCTTCCTCCCCCCTTCCTCCTTCCTCCCCCCTTCCTCCTTCCTCCCCCCCCTTCCTCCTTCCTCCCCCCTTCCTCCTTCCTCCCCCCTTCCTCCTTCCTCCCCCCTTCCTCCTTCCTCCCCCCTTCCTCCTTCCTCCCCCCTTCCTCCTTCCTCCCCCCTTCCTCCTTCCTCCCCCTTCCTCCTTCCTCCCCCTTCCTCCTTCCTCCCCCCTTCCTCCTTCCTCCCCCCTTCCTCCTTCCTCCCCCCTTCCTCCTTCCTCCCCCCTTCCTCCTCCTCCCCCTTCCTCCTTCCTCCCCCCTTCCTCCTTCCTCCCCCCTTCCTCCTCCTCCCCCCTCCTCCTTCCTCCCCCTTCCTCCTTCCTCCCCCCTTCCTCCTCCTCCCCCCTTCCTCCTTCCTCCCCCCTTCCTCCTTCCTCCCCCCTTCCTCCTTCCTCCCCCCTTCCTCCTTCCTCCCCCCTTCCTCCTTCCTCCCCCCTTCCTCCTCCTCCTCCTTCCCCCCCCTTCCTCCTTCCTCCCCCCTTCCTCCTTCCTCCCCCCTTCCTCCTCCTCCCCCCTCCTCCTTCCTCCCCCCTTCCTCCTTCCTCCCCCTTCCTCCTTCCTCCCCCTTCCTCCTTCCTCCCCCCCTTCCTCCTTCCTCCCCCCTCCTCCTTCCTCCCCCCTTCCTCCTTCCTCCCCCCTTCCTCCTTCCTCCCCCCTTCCTCCTTCCTCCCCCCTTCCTCCTTCCTCCCCCCTTCCTCCTTCCTCCCCCCTTCCTCCTTCCTCCCCCCTTCCTCCTTCCTCCCCCCTTCCTCCTTCCTCCCCCCTTCCTCCTTCCTCCCCCCTTCCTCCTTCCTCCCCCCTCCTCCTTCCTCCCCCCTTCCTCCTTCCTCCCCCCTTCCTCCTCCTCCCCCCTTCCTCCTCCTCCCCCCTCCTCCTTCCTCCCCCCTTCCTCCTTCCTCCCCCCTTCCTCCTTCCTCCCCCCTTCCTCCTTCC
Source organism: Indicator indicator (assembly GCF_027791375.1). Classification (NCBI taxonomy): domain Eukaryota; kingdom Metazoa; phylum Chordata; class Aves; order Piciformes; family Indicatoridae; genus Indicator; species Indicator indicator. The sequence goes on from NC_072015.1 coordinate 28,497,121, forward strand.
TCCCCCCTTCCTCCTCCTCCCCCCTTCCTCCTTCCTCCCCCCTTCCTCCTTCCTCCCCCCTTCCTCCTTCCTCCCCCCTTCCTCCTTCCTCCCCCCTTCCTCCTTCCTCCCCCCTTCCTCCTTCCTCCCCCCTTCCTCCTTCCTCCCCCCTTCCTCCTCCTCCCCCCTTCCCTCCTCCCCCCTCCTCCTTCCTCCCCCCTTCCTCCTCCTCCCCCCTTCCTCCTTCCTCCCCCCTTCCTCCTTCCTCCCCCCTTCCTCCTTCCTCCCCCCTTCCTCCTTCCTCCCCCCTTCCTCCTTCCTCCCCCCTTCCTCCTTCCTCCCCCCTTCCTCCTTCCTCCCCCCTTCCTCCTTCCTCCCCCCTTCCTCCTTCCTCCCCCCTTCCTCCTTCCTCCCCCCTTCCTCCTTCCTCCCCCCTTCCTCCTTCCTCCCCCTTCCTCCTTCCTCCCCCTTCCTCCCCCCTTCCTCCCCCTTCCTCCCCCCTTCCTCCCCCCTTCCTCCCCCCTTCCTCCTCCTCCTTCCTCCCCCCTCCTCCTTCCTCCCCCCTTCCTCCTTCCTCCCCCCTTCCTCCTTCCTCCCCCCTTCCTCCTTCCTCCCCCCTTCCTCCTTCCTCCCCCCTTCCTCCTTCCTCCCCCCTTCCTCCTCCTCCCCCCTTCCTCCTCCTCCCCCCTTCCTCCTTCCTCCCCCCTTCCTCCTTCCTCCCCCCTTCCTCCTTCCTCCCCCCTTCCTCCTTCCTCCCCCCTTCCTCCTTCCTCCCCCCTTCCTCCTTCCTCCCCCCTTCCTCCTTCCTCCCCCCTTCCCTCCTTCCTCCCCCCTTCCTCCTTCCTCCCCCCTTCCTCCTCCTCCCCCCTCCTCCTTCCTCCCCCCTTCCTCCTTCCTCCCCCCTTCCTCCTTCCTCCCCCCTTCCTCCCTTCCTCCCCCCTCCTCCTTCCTCCCCCCTTCCTCCTCCTCCCCCCCTTCCTCCTTCCTCCCCCCTTCCTCCTTCCTCCCCCCTTCCTCCTTCCTCCCCCCTTCCTCCTTCCTCCCCCCTTCCTCCTTCCTCCCCCCTTCCTCCTTCCTCCCCCCTTCCTCCTTCCTCCCCCCTTCCTCCTTCCTCCCCCCTTCCTCCTTCCTCCCCCCTTCCTCCTTCCTCCCCCCTTCCTCCTCCTCCCCCCCTTCCTCCTTCCTCCCCCCCCTCCTCCTTCCTCCCCCTTCCTCCTTCCTCCCCCCTTCCTCCTTCCTCCCCCCTTCCTCCTTCCTCCCCCCTTCCTCCTTCCTCCCCCCTTCCTCCTTCCTCCCCCCTTCCTCCTTCCTCCCCCCTCCTCCTTCCTCCCCCCTTCCTCCTTCCTCCCCCCTTCCTCCTTCCTCCCCCCTTCCTCCTTCCTCCCCCCTTCCTCCTCCTCCCCCTTCCTCCCCCCTTCCTCCTCCTCCTCCTTCCTCCCCACTTCCTCCTCCTCCTCCTTCCTCCCCCCTTCCTCCTCCTCCTCCTTCCTCCCCCCTTCCTCCCCCCTTCCTCCCCCCTTCCTCCCCCCTTCCTCCCCCCTTCCTCCCCCCTTCCTCCCCCCTTCCTCCCCCCTTCCTCCCCCCTTCCTCCCCCCTTCCTCCCCCCTTCCTCCCCCCTTCCTCCCCCCTTCCTCCCCCTTCCTCCCCCCTTCCTCCCCCCTTCCTCCCCCCTTCCTCCCCCCTTCCTCCCCCCTCCTCCTCCTCCCCCCTCCTCCCCCCTTCCTCCTCCTCCCCCCTCCTCCCCCCTTCCTCCCCCCTTCCTCCTCCTCCCCCCTTCCTCCCCCCTTCCTCCTCCTCCCCCCTTCCTCCCCCCTTCCTCCTCCTCCCCCTTCCTCCCCCCTTCCTCCTCCTCCCCCCTTCCTCCCCCCTTCCTCCTCCTCCCCCCTTCCTCCCCCCTTCCTCCTCCTCCCCCCTTCCTCCCCCCTTCCTCCTCCTCCCCCCTTCCTCCTCCTCCCCCCTTCCTCCCCCCTTCCTCCTCCTCCCCCCTTCCTCCCCCCTTCCTCCTCCTCCCCCCTTCCTCCCCCCTTCCTCCTCCTCCCCCCTTCCTCCCCCCTTCCTCCCCCTTCCTCCCCCCTCCCTCCCCCCTCCCTCCCCCCTCCCTCCCCCCTCCCTCCCCCCTCCCTCCCCCCTTCCTCCCCCCTCCCTCCCCCCTTCCTCCCCCCTCCCTCCAATATGGTGATTCCCTAGGCAATTGCTCAAGAATAAGTACTGCCAGTGCCCTAAGGTGGCACAGAATGTGCCAGTGTCTTCATTCCATGGATCAGATAATATATAAGACACCATTTCCTCTTCACCAAGTGGAGTAAACTAGAGGAAGACATAAAACAAAATTAGGAAGAAACTGTTACTGTTAGGTAACTTGAGATAATTAATAATTAGCTTGTCATTTCCTTCACTCCTGAGATATGTTTGTATCTAATTAGATTGTTCATTAAAATAAGAAACATCTGAGATTCAGCCTCAAAGTCAGCATGCCGTGGTTACTGTCAGACCACAAGTGGTGGTAATAAACGAACAGTCATCCTGATCTCCCAGGAGATGTCCCTGCTCACTGCTGGGGGTTGGATAAGATGACTTTTGAGGGTCTCTTTCACCCTGATGCATTCTATGGTTCCATGTCATGGGCATGCAGAAGCCGAGGAGGAGACATTAGCAGTGCAGTCTTGGGCACAAGAGGAAAGTGTCTTCCATGAAGTGGTTCATCAAACCTGCACACCACCTATTAGTGTTGTTCACAGAGCTGTTCTTAGCACAGATCAGTGAAGTTATTTGTTTCCCAGTGGTTTTTTATCTAAATCCTGGTAAAAGCCATCACCACAGACTTGTAACATCACTGTCTCTCCACATGAGCAAGACAAAAAGATTCCTTAGACTGACAGAGTAGCCTTTGCTGCTAAGCCTTTTTTTTTTTAATTTTTTTTTTGTTTTGAATTTTTTAAGCTGTTCCTGTCTGGTTGTATCCAGAGTAACAGATTCACAGCCCTCAGAGATGTTGAGTGTTCTGAACAAAACCACAAGCAAATTGCCTCCATCATTTAATATCCTCCTTTGCCCTTTCCTTTATGTGTTTTTGGTGGTAACTGTGCAAAGATTGCATCTTTCATTGCAGTTTCCCCCAGCTCCCTGTCTGTAAGTTCTGTATTACAGTATAATTAAGCTCATTTGATATTTAGATTGCTTCTAAAAGATTAATTATTAATAAGGTAGAGGTAACATAATAAAAAGTGTTGTAGAATCAAATCAAATAGATTCTAATTGAATAGTTTAGGTTAGAAAAGACCTAGTATCGTAGAGTTCAACCACTGAACCAGCACTGCCAGGTCACCTGTAAGCCATGTACCTCAACATCTTTAAATCCCTCCAGGATAGGTGACTCCCTCAGCAGCCTGTTCCAGGGCTTCACAAACATTTTGGAGAAGAAATCTTTTCTTAATGTTCAACCTAAGCCTCTCCTAGTTCAACTCCAGGCTGTTTCCTCTTGTCCTGTTGCTTATTACTTTGGTGAAGAAACCAACCCCCACTTTGCTACAGCCTCATTTCAGGTAGTTGTAGAGAGTGAGGTTATCTCTCAGCCTCCTTTTCTCTAGACTAAACAGCCACAGTGCCTTCAGCTGCTTCTCAATGCCTTTCTTATAGTGATAGGCCCAAAACTGAACCCAGGATTCGAGGTAAGGCTTCACCAGTGCTGAGTACAGGGGGGCAGTCCCTTCCCAGGTCCTGCTGGCCATGCTGTTTCTGATACAAATAACTTTGACCTTGTAGTGTTTAGGTGTTTGCATCTTGCATTGATTTCTTATGAGTTCTGAGTGGTCAGCATCCCACAGTAAACATCTGTTGTCTTTTTTCTGAAATAACATTAGTCAGCTATAGAATGAGTAGTGGAACCTGAACGGTCTTACAATTTAAAAATAATTATAGCAAAGATGCAATAGGTCTGGTTTCTTTGAGTCAGAAATACCTGAAATGGTAATATCGAGCAATTCTCTCCTATGGTGCTCCTGTCAGAGGAACTGGAATCCTTTGACATTATTTAACAGGCAGGGGCATAAGTGATACTTAGCTCCACATGTATTTTTCAGGTGTGTGATGGAGTTCTGGTGATGTTAATGTAGTTCCTTTCAGTGCACCCTGACAAATCATAGAATGGTCTGGGTAGGAAAGGGCCTCCAAAGGTCATCTAGTCCAATTCCATCTGCAGTAAGCAGGGGTGTCCTAACTAGATCAGGTTGCCCAGAGACTTGTCAAGCCTCACCTTGAATAGATATCTCCATGGATGGGGCCTCAACTACCTTCCTGGGCAACCTGTTCCAGTGTTCCACTGCCCTCATTGTAAAGAACTTCTTCCTAACATCCTATCTAAATCTGCTTTTCTCTAGTTTGAAGCCATTGCCCCTTGTCCTATCACTACAGGCCATTGTAAACAGTCCCTCTCCATCATTCTTATAGGCCCCCTTCAAGTACTGGAAGGCTGCTACTAGATCTCCCCAGAGCCTTCTCTTCTCCAGGCTGAACAACCCCAGCTCCCTCAGTTTGTCTTTGTAGCAGAGGTGTTCCAACTCCCTGATCATTTTTGTGGCCCTCCTTGGATCTGCTCCATCAGGTTCATGTCCTTCCTGTACTGAGGGCTCCAGACCTGGACACAAAACTCCAGGTGAGGTCCCATAAGAGCAAAGTGGCAGAATCTGAATTTGGGCTTATAACCAAAAGGAAAACCATCTGAGAAAAGAGGTGTGAGCATGAAATGTGATAGAACATTAACAATGTAGTTAAGGTATGCTGTTAATTAGGTATCTGCAAGACATGCAACCAAGAGTGAGTGCTATGAGGCATTCCATCTGAACATGAAAAACTTCTTTCCTTTGAGGGTGACATAGCCCTGGGCCAGGCTGCCCAGAGAGGTTGTGGAGGCTCCTTGTTTGGAGTGATTCCAAACCTGCCAGACATTGAGATGCTGGGCAACCTGCTCTGGGTGAACCTGCTATAGTGGAAAGGTTGGGCTAGATGATGTCCAGAGTTCCCTTCCAAACCATACCATGCTGAGATTCTGTGATATCCATCACATTTTTTGCTGGCTTCCCAAGAGGTAGAATTGGAAAGATTTAACATTCAAAGAGCCTCTGTGCATGGATGTGTTAGCAAATGCAATGTGAAAGAGTTGGTTGGATAGAACATGATGAAACAAGGTAATAAAAATTGTGAGAGCGAATAAATATGTTCACCATTATGTGGAAGAGAGAGATTTACTGTGGTTAAATCTGGAAAGGTGTGAAAGCAGAACATGTCTAACCCTCTTGAAAACATTTGCTGAGTTGAGAGTCAAAGTCAACATAGCACGTGAGCTGCAAGTGTGACCAACAGGATGAGGGAGGTGATTGTCCCCCTCAGCTCTGTTCTTGTGAGACCATGCTTGAAGTACTATGTCTAATTCTGGTGCCCCCAGTGTAAGAGGGACATGGAGCTGCTGGAGCAGGTCCAGAGGAAGGCCACGAAGATGATCGGGGGTTGGTGTGAGGTCTCACCAGAGCAAAGTGGCAGAATCTGAATTTGGGCTTAGAACCAAAAGGAAAAGCATCTGAGAAAAGAGGTGTGAGCATGAAATGTGATAGAACATTAACAATGTAGTTAAGGTATGCTGTTAATTAGGTATCTGTAAGGCATGCAACTAAGAGTGAGTACTATGAGACACTCTATCTGAACATCATCAAGTCCAACTGTTGGTGTATGTGTTGAGGAACAGTCAAGTGTCCAGTACTTGCATAACTCTTATACAGGATCACAGGATGTTAGGGGTTGGAAAGGGCCTCTGAAGATCATTGAGTCCAACCCCCTTGCCAGGGCAGGACCATATAATCTAGTTCAGGTTGCACCGGAGTGCATCCAGACAGGTCTTGAAAGTCTCAAGAGAAGGAGACTCCATAACCCCTTAGGGAAGCCTGTTCCAGTGCTCTGTGACCCTTACAGTAAAGAAGTACCTCCTCATGTTGAAGTGGAATTTCCTTGCTGTAGTTTACATCTCCATTGCCCCTTGTCCTATCCCAGGGCACAAGTGAGCAGAGGCTGTCCCTTCCTTCCTGACATCCAGCCCTCAGATATTTTTATACATTAGATCCCCTCTCAGTCTTTTCCTCTTCAGACTAAATGGCCACAGGTCTCTCAGCCTTTCCTCATCAGGCAGTGCTCCAGTCCCTTAATCATCTTTGTAGCCCTCTGTTGGACTCTCTCAAGTAGATCCCTGTCCCTCGTGAAGTGGGGAGCCCAGAACTGGATGCAGTATTCCAGGTGGGGCCTCACTAAGGCAGAATAGAGGGGGAGGAGAACCTCCCTTGATCTGTTGGACACACTTAATGCAACCCAGGATACTATTGGTCTTCTTGGTCACAAGGGCACATTGCTGTCCTGTGATTTTCCTTACTATTAAGGTATACAGAAGTTAATCATCATTATGCATGTGAAAGATTTTTTTTTTTTTTCTATGTGAGGCTCTCGTGAAGAACCAAGGAGGATCAAAGTACCAGGATGAACCAAGATGGATGAATGGGTTTTTTTGATGAATTTCAGAAGAATAGATATTTCTCCAAAGCTCTAACTGGGGTTATTCAGTTTGGAGAAAAGAAGGTTCGGGGGAGACCTTCTCACTTTCTACAGCTACCTGAAAGGAGGTTGCAGCGAGATGGAGGTTGGTCTCCCAAGTTGCAAGCAATAGGACAAGAGGAAAAGGCCTCAAATTGTACCAGGGAAAATTTAGCTTGGACATTAGGAAAAATTTCTTCTCTGAAAGAGTTGCTAAGCCCTGGAACAGGCTGCCTGAGGAAGTGGTAGAGTCACCATCCCTGAAAGTGTTCAAAAAATGTGTTGATGTGGCACTGAGGGACATAGTTTAGTCGTGGACTTGACAGTGTTGGGTAAATGGTTGGATTTGCTGATCTTAAAGGTCTTTTCCAACCTAAATGATGTTGTGATTCTTCATTGGTGGTTTGCCTTTCCTCTTTAGAAGCCACATGCCCTCATGTGGGAGCTGGTCTGCTTCTGAGCTTACCATTTTCTGAAAGAATGAGCTGTGGCTTATAGGGATTGTGTTGGTGTGACTCCAGAAAAACAGTCACCTTCCTTGGAAGGAAATTGAGTTACATTTGAAGAAATACAAATTGAGTGCAATTTACTGACCTGCCGAATGTCACAGGAGAGAATCATTCATGAAGAAGATAATTGCATAATAATGTGATCGTAATGAATGTGTGTATTTTAAGCCCATTTTGTAAAGGATCTAAAAGCAGGCAGATAAGAGCAGTTAAGTGAAGGAGATGAAAGAAGGCAGGTGGATTATGGAAGGTGAGAATACAGAGAATGAGATTAAGGAAGCTCTTAGTAGGGTGAGAGATTGGGTAGGAGGTGTTTATAGAGAAGAATGAAGAAATCACTGGCTGGTTTTGTTGAGAAATAAGAAAATGTGTGGATGGGTTCAAAGAGATCAGTGATGTTTGGATGCAGGCTAGGAAGATGAGAACAGCCAACTAGGCCAGCTGGCAGACAGATAATAAAAATAACACTGTCAGGAGGGAGTTTGTTAGTCATAATAGCCAGCAACAGTGAATCCTGGAAAGGGAAATGACAAGGCTTCCATAAAATACTGAGAGTACCTGAATGGATGCAGAAGTAGAGAATCAAAGCTTGCATCCAAACTAGCAGTAAGTGAGAACAGAAGTGGAAATTCAGAAGACTTAATCAGACCCTCTGTGGGGTGTATCTAGTTGGGGATATCCCTGCTGACTGTGGGGAGGTCAGGCTGGATGACTGAATGGCCTCTGGAGGTCCCTTCTGGCCTGGGCCATTCTATGATTCCGTCCATCATGTGTCCTTCTTTCAGCTCTGTGGTTCTTTGGAGGTCTCTGGGATACTTTGGTGGTCAGCATTCCTGCTGCCTGCCTGCCTGCCTTCCTCCTCAACCCCTACCTGATATGTGATGTCTCCATTATGAAGCAATGACAGTCTAGGGCTGGCTTCTCAACATTTGATCAAAATAGTGGTGTGAGTTGCTACAGTGACTTTAGATAGCAAAGCAGAGCAACTGCCTGACTCAGCTGACCTTGTGCTTCTGGTGTTGGGCTGGATACAGTCCTGAGACATTGGCCCTGAGCACAAGTCTCATGAGGAGCAGCTGAGGGAACTGGGGTGGTTTAGCTTGAGTAAAAGGAGGCTGAGGGGAGACCTTCTTACTGTCTACAGCTACCTGAAGTGAAAGGTTGTAGCAAAATAGGGGGTTGTCTCTTCTCCTGACTCACAAGTGACAAAAAGAAATGGCCTCAAGTTGCAGCAGGGGAGGTTTAGGTTGGACTTTAGGAAAAATTTCTTCCTCATAAGGGTTCTCTGGCCCTGGAACAGGCTGCCCCAGGAAGTGGTATTCCTAGAGGTATTTAATGGATGTGTAGATGTGGTGCTGAGGGACATGGCTGGTGGACTTGGGTTAGTGATTGGACTGGATAATTTCTTCCAACCAAAATGATTCAGTGCTTCTGTGTGGTGCTGGTTGTGACCAGCAAAGACGGTCTTACTTCAACAGGTGCGGGGTCTTGGTGCACAGGGCTGAGCGCTTGTGGAGATGATGTGCACAGCCATGAGCTCAGCTGAGACAGGGGCTTGTTGTGCTGGCTCAGTGTGCCTCTTTCAGCTCTCCAGCCTGAGCTCTGAGGTCATTGGGACTTGTTGGTACATGGCTTAGGGAGTGTCCTTCTGCCTGTCCTGGGGTTGCTGCTGAATGTCACAAGCATGAGAAACCCTGCTACATCCTCATTTGAGAGTGACCACAGAATGGTGAATTTGGAAAGGACTTCTGGAGATCATCTAGTCCAACCTCCCTGCTAAAGAAGGGTCACCCAAAGCAGGGTGCCCAGGATCTGGGCAGCCTGTTTCAGTGTTCTGTCACCCTCAATGGAAACAAATTTTTCCTCACACTCCAGGTAGAAGATCTGAACAGGTCCTGTCTCCTCTACCTTCCTGTTCCTCTGTTGTCACTCACACATGGCAGCTGTTTGGGTTATCACACTTTGCCTCTTAGGATGGTGGTGATCTGTCCCTTTCTTCTGCCTTAACTGTAGCTCACAGGGAGCCCAAGGTTGCTGGGTGCAGCAAGCTCGGAGTCAGGCAGCCAGGCAGTGCCAGATACATTCTCATTTTATGAGTCAGCAGCTCTCTGGTTTGTTAAAATCATGGTCAGTCATCAGCCCATAATGGTGTTTGGGGGTTCATTTTTCCAGGGAAAAATCTGCTCAGTTTTGTCTTATGGAATTGTATTTTAATTTTTGCTTTAAAAGAAATAAACTTTTTTTCTTTTTTTTAATGCTTAAAAAATCCAGCACTATCATGACCACGCAGAGATACTTTTTATACATTAACTACGTTCTTGGATTTTTCAGGAAATTTGATTTTTCTTGGGAACATTATTTTAGTCATCTCATGTCTCTCTGTGTCATGACCTTATTGTACTAGTGCAGCAGTTTGGCCTTTTTAACTTTCTTCTTCCAGGACATGTAAAAACAATTAAGTGGTGCTGTCATACACCAACTAAAAAGATTCATACAAGCCTGTTTATTCTGTGTTTCAGATCACACCAGATCACTTTAATAAAACGTCCTACGTGCCTCAAACTTTGCTACTCACAGAATTTCCTAAAATTTGGAAATTTACTGACTTTTTTTTTTCCTTCCAAGAGAAGAGTTGCTTTTTTTGTAGATCTTCCGTTTGATTTACTGCCCGTGTGTTTTATTCTATGGATTCTTTAATAGTATTTCAACCTGCTCTGGGTGACCCTGCTTTAACAAAGGGGGATTGAACTAGATGATCTCCAGAGATCCCTTCCAGCCCCTACCATTCTGCCTAATTCTGTGAATTCTTTGCCTTCTCATTTTTACTTCTTTTAAAATATGGGCCATTTTAAGGCAAAGCTGAAGACAGATTTATTTTCAGGAGAAAACCTGCAGAATTTTTAACACTTTTTTTGCTTTGGGAGTTTTGCGTGTTGCTGGTTGAAAAATGGAATGTGTTTATCTGGACAACTGTGAAGTACTGAAATGAGATAAACCATTGCAGCTATGACTGCAATGCTCTGGGGACTCCTTAGCCTTGTCTCTACTGGGAAGCCAAGTCTTTGATAGAAATTGTTGAGGGTTTTTTCCCATCTTTCTTTGTAGCTGTTTTCTTAGAGCTTTGAATGTTAGTGTGTAGGCTGATTAGCAGGGACTTCTGTAAACATGCTGCTTAGATTTGCTATGTGCAAAACCTCAAACTGAATTTACATGTAAGCCAAACACAGCTGAGCAGTGAAGAAGAAATCAGCTGAATTTTTAGGAAGTAGTAAATCATGTATCGCATGCATCCTGGTTTGGTCAAGGGTGTAGAAGCATTTTGTTCAGAAGAGACTTTTAAGATCATCGACTCAGCTGTTAACCCAGCACTGTCAGGTCACTGCTAAACTGTGTCCCTCAGCACTGCATCTACACAGCTTTCAAATCCTGCCAGGAATGGTGACTCCACCACTCCCCTGGGCAGCCTGTTCCAAGGCTTGACAGTCCTTTTGGGGACGACATTTTTCCTAATATCCAACCTAACACTCCCCTGGTGAAACCGAAGGCTATTTCCTTTTGTCTTGTCTCTTGTTACTGAAGAGGCCAACATCCATCATGCTCCAACCTCCTTTAAGGTTATTGTAGAAAGCAAGAAGATTTCCTCTCCTTCTTTTATCCCTGCTAAACAATTCCAGTACCCTCAGCCACTGCTCCTCAGAAGACCTGTTCTCTGGACCCTTCACCAGCTTCTTTGCTCTTCTCTGGACTTGCTCCCGCACCTCAATGTCTTTTTTGTAGTGAGAGGCCCCAAACTGATCCCAGTATTCAAGCTGTGGCTTCACCAGTGCCAGGTACAGGGGAACACTTACTAGCTTGGTCCTGCTGGCCACACTCTTGCTGATGCACACCAGGATGCTGTTGGCCTTCTTGGCCACATGCTGGCTCTATTCAGCCAGCTGTGGACCAACACCCCCAGGTCCTTTTTCACTGGACTGCTTTCTGGCCACTCTTCCCCACACCTGCAGTTTTGCCTGGACTTGTTGTGACCTGAATACAGGACTTAGCACTTGACCTTATTGAACCTCATAACACTGGCCTTGGCTCATTGATCCAGATCCCTCTGAAGAGCCTCCCTACCTTCAAGGGTATGTGGCAGTAGATTTACTAGCTGTTACCAATTTTTCTGGTGGAAAAGGCTGCAGCCTGTGAAAGAAAGAATTTTGCCCTTCTGTGATGACATGGAAGGTATACAGTACATACCAGATGTATGTGGAGCAAAAGATTGATTTATAGTGATATTGACAGGGAGAACATGAAAACGTGTGCAGAACAGGAGTCACAAAGTGGAAGGGCGGGCAGGGGGAGGTGATTTATTTTGTCAGGAAGAAGGAACAAAGCTTTGGAAGGGAAGGATTTGTGTAAATGCAGTAATGCATCTTCAGATTTCCTTGTGAGGAATGTCTCATAGTGAACTGTCTGTAGGGTCAGGGTGCCTCCTCCACTGCTCTATCAAGGTTTTGGACTCTTCTTCTGAATTTTTTTTTAACATACCAACAATTTTCAGGCCAGATACTAAATTCTTCATGTGGATTGGCTTTTGCTTGTGTGTTATAACTTGTTTTGCTCATGGAAACATGGTGGTAACGTATTTTAATGGATGTGTATAGAACTGCTCATATGTTTGTGTGCACAAGTAAGGAAATCTGCTGCTAAAAAATTTTGTAGTTATCAGTGGCTCAGTGACCAGACACTGAAAGTTGTATTTATGTCTGTTTTTTGGGGGGATGCTGTTGGGTTGTCCTGTTTCTTATACCACAAGTTGTAGTCCTGTAAGATTTTCAGAAGGTTCTTGCTACTTGTTTTGTTGTTGCAAAATGCTAGTAACAACTAAGTGTCTTTTTTGTTGGCCCTCTGAGGAATACAGGATATATTAACAAGAAACAGCTATGAAAAATGCATGAAGTGCCAGGAACTACTGCAAGCAAGGGTACTATAAACAGAGCCGTGATAACCTAGTACACTTAGAGAGAGAGAGAGAGAGGCTCTTTCTGTGGTAAAACATCAGCCCATCTTGTTGCCAAAAAGAAGAACTAAGAAAGCTCTTTTTTTCTCTTCTCTGTCTATCTCCATGTGTTTCCTAAAGTCTGTCACCTATTGTTTTATGTTAGCTTGCATGTCAGCACTGCACTTAAGACATGTGGATGGATGTAGGATGTAGTTTTGATCTAGAGCAGGCATAAAGATTTTTTTTTTTTAGGGACCTTCTGATTCATGAATGTGTTCTGACAATACACCCTGAAGCAACATATGGTCTCCACAAAAATGTATCAGACTCCACTTCAGAATCAAACCTTTTGTTTGCCCTTCTCTCATGTTCATTGGGAATGCTGTCCCAGGCTTTCCATTATCCTTGCAAGGGTAAAACCTCATTAACTCACAATGGTAAAATTTCTTCATACCCAACCTGGGCTCTTTTTTTTTTTTTTATTTTTATGAAAAAAAAAAGTTTCTTTAGCATAAGTAGCTTTTCTTCTCTGTTCCCTTTACTCTCCTGCCTGTAACATGTTTATAGACACCTGGTAGTTCCCCTCTCTTTTGTTTGACTAAACAATTTAAATTCTCTTGTTGTTCCCTAAGTCTTTTATTAATTCTCTGCCTTACCTTGGACTGAAGAAGAATAAACTTGTGTCCATGCCTGTCTGGGTAAGGTTTTACCAGTGATTAATATAATTCTGTACCTATTTCCTCTACTAATGAAACTGTCTTTAACTATGCCCTCTCTTCCAGTAGAGCTATATGACACTGGTTTTGGTTTATCTGCTGACAGGGCAAACCCCGTTTGCCCAGGTTGTTTCATTGAATCACAGAATGGTTTGAGTGGCAAGGGACCTTTAAAGACCATCTTGTCCAACCTCCCCATGGTGAGCAGGGATGTATTTCACTAGATCAGGCTGCTCAGAGCCCTGTCCAACCTGGTCTTGAACAATTCTAGGGATGGGGCATCTACCACTTCTCTCTGAGCAACCTGGGCCAGTGCTTCATATAACCCTCAGTGTAAGAATTTTTTTTCATCTAGTCTGAATCTCCCCTATTGTGGTTTAAAACCACCACCCTTTGTCGTGTTGCAACAGGCCCTGCTGAAGAGACTGTCCTATCTTTTCTATAGGTACTGAAAGGCCACAATAAGGTCTCCCTGAAGCCTTCTCCAGGCTGAACAACCCCAAGTGTCTCAGCCTGTTCTCACAGCAGAGGGGTTCCAGCCCTTGGACCAGTTTTGTGGCTTCCTCTGGACCTGCTCAAACATGTCCATGTCTCTCCTGTGCTGAGGAATCCATATCTGGACCCAGCACTGGGGGTGGGATCTCAGCAAAACAGAGCAGAAGGGCAGAATCCTCCCCCTCCACCTGCTGCCCACATTGCTTTGCATGCAGCCCAGGATGTGTTTGGTTCTGGGCTCTGAGTGCATGTTGTTGGCTCGTGTCCAACTTTCACCCACCAACACCCTTCTCCATAGGGCTGCTCTCAATAATATTTGTGGTTTTTTTTTTTTTTGTGTGTGTGTGTGTTTGTTTTTTGGTGTTACTAAATGAAATCTCATTCCTGTTCTTTCAGTCCTTGAGATCATGCAGTTGTTCTGGGAGGTTGGTTTTGCTTCGTATTGGCTGTACCTCCCAGCTCTGTGCTATTAGCAAGCTTCATTATTGCTCATATTTTAATTGCCAAGTCAAATGAAAAAAATACTGAGGTCTATGCCAAGATCTGTCCTTGAGGAACTCTGCTAATGACCTTTCTGCAGCTGGAAAGTACTTCCAGCATTACTCTGATCACTTTTTCTGCAGCCACTTCCATTTTATACATTTAATCCTTGTTTTAATTCACTTCCCCTGTAATGTGTTATTATCAGCCACTTTAGTGAAGGTGAAAGAGAAACAAAGACTCACTGCAATTGTCTGGACTGGTTAAGAGCCATAATATATAGGTCTGGCTTTGGGAAACCTGAGTTTTATGCCTTTCTGTGTCTTTCTTTGGAGCTGTTTGTAAGATTTTGCAAGAGTCCAAAACAGTCTGATAATGTCCTCCTTTTTCTTTTCCCTATTTTTTGGCACTTTTCTTCTTATACTACCTTTTCTAATTGATGGAATGATGAGAAACTTTTCCTGCTAGAAGAACTTTATGCATTAATTCTTCCAGTATCAAGGATACACATTATTTTACCTCTTGGTTTAAACATCTTAAATTTCTCCCACCATCCTTATGGATGATTTTATTGATCTTCATTATCTTATCTTTTGTGTCCAATGAAGATTTTCGTTGTAGATCTCCACCTATAGGTTATTTTTTTTCCCCAGCTGGTCATACTATTTTATTTTTAAAAATATGCAGTCAATGGATTGAGCTAATCCAGCTCTGTCTTCTCATTTTTTGGCCAGAGGAGCTTTTCACCAGAGTTAAATGATCATGCTGGCAATAAAAATACCAGTAAAAAATATTGCTGCAGAGGGGCTGAATAACAGCAAGGCATCACCAGCAAAGCTGTCAGATGTGTGGCTCTTACATTATGCAGGCTATTTGCTGGCTGTCATGGCAAACCTGCTTCATTGTGTGGCTGGTGTGTCGCCATATCCTCCAGGGGTAACCAAAACAAAAGGTGGAATCAACAGCTGCACACCTGGATGTGCTAACAGCTTGTCCTACCATTTCAAAGTAGTAGAAGGTGTTGACAGATGGTGTGAATGAATTACCTTAGGAAACCACTTGAAAAGAAAACCTCCCTAGCCACATAAACAATTAAAGAGAGAGATAAGTCATCATCCAGACTAATTATTTCTCTTCTGTGTGAAGCAGGCAGGGCACCCCTCCTGCAGTGTGGGCTTCTATATATGCTTATGGATCTCTCTGTGGAGATTGTCTGATTGTCTCAAAGTCAACCACAGGGGTTGCTAAACAGAATAAACGAAAATATTTGCTCTCCCTGCTGTTCTGCTTGGTGCTTTTTTTATAGCATTTCCAGCCTTCAACTCTCTTTTTCAAGGAAAGGCTGAGAGACTTGGGTCTGTGTAGCCTGAATTGAGGTTTGGACTGGATGATCTTTGAGGTCTCTTCCAACCAGCTGCATCCTGTATGATACTGTGAGAAGACTGAGAAGGGGCCCTTATCAGTGCTGATCAATATCTAAAGGGCAGGGGGCGAGAGGATGGGGCTAGACTCTCCAGTGAAGCCCAGGGACAGGACAAGGGTCAGTGGGCACAAACTGGAATATAGGAGGCTCCACCTAAACATAAGGAAAAACTTTCCTGTGAGGGTGATGGAGCACTGGAAGAGGCTGCCCAGAGAGGTTGTGGAGTCTTTCTCTCTGGAAAGATTTAGAACTAGCCTGGACTCAATCCTGTGCAACCTGCTCTGTGTGACTCTGCTTTAGCAGGGGGTTAGGACTAGATGACCTCCAGAGATCACTTCCAGCCCCCACTATTCTGTGACTCTGTGTGAGAGAGAGATATGGGTTTTGTGTGTGTTTACATATACATATATATATATACGCTTTGACAAAAGCCTGTAGAAATACTCTGTAAAATTTTAGGACATAGTCCTGACAAGCAGTTGAGGGTCTATATTGGGGAGCTCCAAGGGAATTTTCATTGAGACTAACGATTTATTATTTTTTTAAATTAAAAATTATTTTTTTCTGTGTATATTTTAAGACCACATAAGCTTGATATTTGTGTGGAGCACTTAAACATATTTTCCAGTCTTAGAGAGAATTTCCCATTATTTCCAGCTGTATACTTGGAGACATAGACTGAACATACAGTGAATACATTACCTGAATATTTGAGGGGGTGAGGAGGAGGCTGCAGTGCAAAATTGATTTGCCATCTGTTTAAGTGCATAATTTGCAGGTGCAGGTAATTTTACAAACACCTTCCCACCTGTTCACATTGTTCTCTGTAGGCTTGTGACTGTAGTCTTTAAACTACATGATGCAATGTAGACAGTTTAAAAAGAAAGAGGGGGGAAAAAACCCCCACTAAACCAACCCAGGAAAAAGAAAAGCATGAAATATTCACTTTTCTTTAAAACATGTAAGTGGGGGGAATGTCTTTTTAAGTAAAGCTCTTCCAATTAATTGGATCGTGCTGATTGTCAGCCTTCCTTCATTTGCAAAGCACATTTTTTGGTAGTTTCTCTTGTCTGTAATCTTATTAACAGTTATAGTGTACAGCCAATTTTTTTCCATTTTAGGAGTAGGGTGAGAGCACTGAGAAGAATAAACTCTGAGTTTTGTTACTGTCCTAGCTTTTCAGATGTCTTTTTCATATTTCACAAATTCTTTATTGATCCTGGGTTAGTCCGTTGGCTGTTCTCATAATATATTCTGTGATTCTGTGAAGATGTTAGGGAGAGAAATCCTCTTAGCAGAAAGGAATACAGAACTTGTGAAAATCCATACACAATATTTCTTATTCCCTTCCACCCATGCTATTTGTAATAACGCAGAACAGGGTAGAAAATTAATACATGGTTTTGACAATTTATTAGGTTTTTAGGAGCCCTGGAGGTCAGGAAGTCCAACTCATGGAGACTAAAGGGTGCATGTGATATTTCTATTAGAAATAGGATGACTGATAAAAGAGCAGGGTTGTAACTATATGATTACATTTAAGGTCCCTTCTAACCTAAACCCTTCTGTGATTAACGAGTCAAATGCTTTGTAGCATTTGATAAACTGAAAAATAATAATCTCAGGATAATAAAACCAAAGCACAGGAGGCCTAAGGTTGTACTTAAATTAAGTCAACATTGTCTTGCCTAGTGCCAAGGTCACAGAATATCTTTATGGATTACTGATTGAATGCAAAAAGCTTGCATGTATTAGGACCTGAATAAATGGATTAACTATCAGCAGATGTTAGTTTAATTACATGCAGGCTCCTCTTGTTGTGACTGAAATTACGTATTTGGTGCGTTGTAGAATAAGTCAACAGCCTGGGCTTCAGCTGGCTTACAGTAGATCAATAACACATTCCTAATAGAATCATGGAATGGTTTGGGTTGGAAGGGATCTTTAAAGGCCAACTCTCCTTCATTGAGCAGGGATGTCTTCAACTAGAGCAGGTTGCTCAGAGCACCATCCAACATGACCTGGAATGTTTTCAGGGATGATGCATCTACTATCTCTCTGGGCAACCTGGGCCAAGGTGTCATCACCCTTAGGGGAAAAAAAATTGTCTTCCTTCTACCCAGTCTATATCTCCCTCTTTTAGTTTAAAACCATCACCCCTTGTCCTGTCACAAGTCCTGCTAAAAAGTCTGTCTCCATCTTTCCTTTAGGTTCCGTTAATGTACTGGAAGGCCACAAGAAGGTTTCCCTGGGATCATTTTGTGGTCTCCTCTGGATCCTTCTCCAATAGATCTATGTTTCTTCTGTGCTGAGGACTTCAGAATCTCAGCAGAGCAGAGGGACAGAATCCCCTCCCTCCACCTGCTGGTCACATAATAAACAGTGGTAAATCAATAGGAAAGGCTCCTCCCTTTTTCATGGACCTTCTCTCTTTCATCCTGTAGTTCACAGGCAAATGGCTCACCATCCCTTCTTCAGGCAGCAAGAGGATGGTGATGTGAAGGGAAAGCCCATGCCTAGTGTCTGCACTAGTTCCTGGGTCTTAAATTAGTAGAGTGCAGTCAGAAGAGGCTTTTAGGGGTTTGTCTTCTTCTCTCTTCCTTCTCCTTTTTATGTTTTCATTGCACCCTCAAATTAATTCTTCTGTGAAACTTACATTTGACGTTAAAAGGGTTATTTTTTCAGAGCAAGTCAATTAGAGGTTCAGGTTCAATTTCACCTGGAGGAAGCTTTCCTACTTTTTTATCTTGCAGTTAGTTTTGAATGACTCGTTATTCTATGTCTTTGGGAAGATTATTGCTTCTACTTAGAAAAGTAAAGCTATTAAATACCGACTGAAAAATGCAACTATTTTGTCTAACTAATTTCAGGGTTAAGCTATCCAAAAGAACTTGAGAAATAGTTTCAATAGAACATGATATTGATTCTAAGAGGTAGGTAGGATGTCACTTGTTCAATCTGAGACCAGTGGAACAAAGCAGTTGCAATATTTAGCATGCAAATTGTCACAGAATCGCTCAGAAACAACAGTGGTTGGGATTGGCAGTGACTTCTGGAGATCATCTAGTCCAATCCCTCTGCTAAAGCAGGGTCATCCACAGCAGGTTTCCCAGGCTCACCATGCCTCAGGTAGGTTTTGAATTTCTTCAGAGAAGGAGACTCCATGACCTCTCTGGGCAACCTGTTTCAGTGCTCCACCAACTTCAGAGGAAAGAAGTTTCTCCTCATGTTCAGATGGAACCTCTTGTGTTCCAGTTTGTGCCTGTTGTCCCTTGTCCCCTTGGTGGGCACCAATGAAAAACAATCTGTAACATTAAACTAGAAACCTAATACATGGTTTCATGAGCAGGTGAAAATTGGGTGCTTTTTTCTGTAGTCCTGAATACCAAACAGAATAGATCCTTATTAAAGTGTTACTTTGTGTTGGTTATAATACTGAGGTGCAGTATCTCTGACATGTCGAACTGAAGTTGTCTATGTCATGTATTCAAATCTACACTGAGATTTTTTTATGAGTCAAAATGATAAAGTGATGCGTTGTTCAGTTCTGGGCCCCTCACTATAGGAAGAACATAGAAATGCTGGAGCGTGTCCAGAAAAGGGCAGTGAGGCTTACAAAGGCCCTGGAGCATGTGTCCTGTGAGGAGAGTTTGAGGGAGCTGGGGTTGCTCAGTCTGGAGGAGGCTGAAGGAAGACCTCATTGCTCTCTACAGCTCCCTGAAGGGAGGTTTGAGCAAGGAGACAGCAGCCTCTTCAACTTGGTGACAAGCGACAGGACTAGAGGAAATGGTTTCAAGCTGTGCCAGGAAAGGCTCAGGCTGCATACTAGGAAATGTTTCTTCACAGAAAGGATTCTCAAACATTGGAATGGTCTGCCCAGGGCAGTGGTGGAGTCACCATCCCTGGAGGTGTTTAAGCAGCATGTGGACCTGGTGCTTAGGGACATGGTTTTGTGTTGACCCTTCAGTGCTGGGTCAAGGGTTGGGCTGGATGATCTTTGAGGTCCCTTCTAACCAGATATTTTCTGTGATTTATAATTTGTCATTGAAGTTCATTCCTTGGGTTACATTTTATTTATTACACCGTTTACCAGTAAGTCTCCTGTGCTCTATCACTGTAATATATCAGTGCTCACTGATGTCACGATTATCAAACCTCACTGAGCTTCTGTAGATGGTTTACTTTTTCGGAGCTTCTCTTCATTTGAGACATGGGCCTAAGATTGCAAGGATTTCACAAAACCTTTCACTTCATGCAGATCTGTAAAGTTAATCAGAACATACTTATATTCACAGGAGTCACCAAAAAGAACCCTTATAATTGAAGTAACATTCATTTTAAAAACCAGCTGTCCTGGAGGTAGCTGACAGTGAATATCTGTTACAGGATTTTATGTGAAAACTAGCAAATTTTTTTTTCCAAAAACTCCACAAGGCAAAGCACCACAATGAATTTTGTTAATGGCTGATATTAAATAAACGTAGATTTTGGACAGAGAAAGACTTACACATTGGCATTTGCAAAGCTTTTGAAGTGTCAGCATGGGAAATCTTAGGACATTTGAACTGTAGCTCTGATTGTTTTAATATCCTTTTAGAAGTCTGTTTTACCTCATTCTCATTTTTACATTTGGCTCTATTAGTGCAGCTGAAGATTTTAAGTCATAATGGTCAACCTTTTATTTTTAACTTGAGCTACAGATTAAGAAAAACACAATTAATGCCTGTGTCTAGATTTTTGTCTTTCATCCATTTCACCTTACCCACAGTATAATTTATTAGTAATAATGGCTTGTCTTCATTAAACTTGTAGCTTTCAGTTATATCTTTTCAGACCTGGTTTCCCAGAGTTTATTTAAGTATTCATTATAAAATGCTAACGCAGAAGAAATATTTGACCTCTTTTAATGGTGAGCATCTAACTCTGAGTGTGGTATTTGAAATGTGGGAAGCCATAGATGAACTGTGCAGATATTGAAGATATAGGCTGCTTGCTGTGTGTTCACCCACTTAAGCAGTGATATTGTCTGAGGAACATAGATTTTGGGGTCAGAAGGCTGTGGTAGTTTAGCACTAAGTGACCTAAACTAATTTCTTTTGTGTATCCTTTTATGGGAACTCAGGTTTCTTCTGGTGTCTCAATAAGGGTCACGTGCATGGGCCTCACTTCTGTTTCGTTGGGTAGAATTAGCAGTGTGTGTTGGCTGGTGGAAAGGACGGTGAGAAAAGTAGCAAAAGAAGACTCTGAGCAGCAATGGCATCTGGGAGAGACAGGGATAAGCTGGTGGGGATGAGCAAGGGGAACCAAGAGGGCAGGAGGAGGAAGTCAAGCTAGTTAGATTATGATTTGGACTTAGAATTCTGTCTACAAGCTGTAGGTTCTCAATAAGAAGCTGTAGATGTGGTGCTTCAGCATATGGTTTAGTGGTTGTGGTAGTTAAGTTACGGTTGGACTTGATGATCTTAAAGGTCTTTTTCAACCTTAATGATTCTATGTTATCTATTTCCATGTAAAATTGCAAGCAAAACTCAATTTTAGTGAAGCTTTTAAGCCTCCTGTTCTATGAATATTAAGGTAGCTTCTGTAGGTGTTTTTTTTTTTTTTTCTTTTGAGACTATTTGCTACCTTTCTGAAATCTTAAAGCAGTTCTAGCTATGGATTGTTTGGTCTTTGTTCTTCAAGTCCAAAGTGAGGAAAAAAAAAAAAGGTCTCTTCTACTGGAGACAATGTTCTTCATCTTACTGCAGAGCAGGAAGAGTATAGGAAGATCTTTTTATGGTTTATATTTCAAACTACCCTTATCCATGGGAAATTATAATTTTTGAGATTTGGGAACTCCCTGAGCTCCATAAAAGCTACAAACTCTTCCCCAGTTTGTATTAATTTTGGTTCAGAAGGGTTTATGCAAATATTGTTATCATCATGATGTGTTCTTCAAGGTGGTTTTCCTCCAGTTAGCATTTAAACTTCATCCACACTCACACCTGCTTCCTTACTGGGGGAAGGGGCAGGGGAAGCAGTCTTGGCTCTTTCACGTGAAGCATGAAGATGTGGATCAAGTGTAACTTACCCATAGATAATAGCTTCAGTTCTTACCACAGTTGTAGCCCCTTGGCCTTCACATGTCCTCCCAGTTTCTGTTTTCTTTTCAGAGAGCCTGGGGGTGGTGGACAATAGTAAATCTGGAGTAGAAAAGGTTGTGTCTGGAGAGTGAGGAGCAGACAGAAGGAGGGAGAAGAGCATTGTTTGAACAGGGGGTTGGTTTAGGCTTTGTGTTAATTTTCCCAAGTGAGAAGACATGAAAGTCTTGTACAGCTCAGGAATCTAGCTTTGTTTGTAAAATACTGCAATAAAGTCATCCAGCTGGACAGAGGATATTTTTAACTCACATGAGAAGTATTTTATGATGCAGGTTTTGAATGAAATACATCCTGATCTTGAACTATCTTGGCTCATGTATTACATGTTCGTGTTTCGGTCTGTTTTCAGATCTCCTGTACACAGGCACAAATGGCAAACTCAAAAAGTACAACATAAATATTTGCAGATGGGTATGGCATAAGTACAGATGTTCCCAGTGGGCATTTTCTGAATCTGAGCTCAATTTACATTTGTCAGAAGAACACAAAGATGCTTCTTTTCTGTTTCTATTCCCACCCATGTGCGTTGTGATGAAGATTCCGTTTCTCTTATTTGTTTTGCTGGTCTCTGAAATGGTCAAAAAAATGTCTGTCTAGCACTTTCATGATTTCACTGTAAATGGACAATGCAGTCTAGAATGAATTTGAGGTTTGGATTGGATGAAAAAGGTTATAATTTATATAAATGAAACAAACCTATGATCATTTATTGATATCTCATATGTATTTATTTTGATTATTAGATTGATAGAGATATGATATATTGTATTTGAGGTTTTAAGTGAAATTGCTCTCAGTTTCCAAATCCATGAACAGCACAGTTTCTATTAAAAATACCTTTAAAAAACTCTTGGCATTGGATAGAGTGATTAAATCTCTGTTCTGCATATACAACCCTTTAAAGAATCTGTTGCTCACTCTTGTGAGCAACATATGGCTCATCACCAGAATTTTCATTTAGCTGAAAGCCAATAAAGCCTGTTTCTTGACCAGATAGTGGGAAAGGGCCAGATAGGACTCGCATGCTCCTGGAAAGTGGCAGTGGCAGTGGCACTGTGCCTGCATCCAAGGTTTCTGAGTTCCTGCAACTTCCTTGTTTCTTCAGTCAGTTGTGTTATGAAGCTCCAGCCACAGAACCATGCAATGGTTTGGGTTGGAAGGGACCTTTAAAGGCCATCTAGTCCAACTCCCCTGCAGTGAACAGATACATCTTCAACTAGATCAGGTTGCTCAGTGCCTTGTCCAGCCTGGCCTTGAAGGTTTCGAGGGATGGGACTCCTTCCACCCCTCTGGGCAACCTGGGCCCAGAGTGTTTCATCACGCTCAGCATAAAAAATTCTTCCGTGTATTTAGTCTAAATCTATCCTCTTTTACTTTAAAACCATTACTCCTTGTCTTTTTGCAACAGGTCCTGCTGGAATGATCATCCCTACGTTTCTTGTAGGCACCTTTTAAGTACTGAAAGGTGGCAGTAAGGGGCAATGGGTGGAAGTTGAGGCATAGGAAGTTCCACATAAACATAAAGAAATTTTTTGTACTGTGAGGGTGACAGAACACTGGACCAGGCTGTCCAGGGGCGTTGTGGAGTCCTCTTCTCTGGAGATATCCAAAACCCACCTTGATGCGTTCAGTGTGTGACCTGCTCTAGACGATCCTGCTCTGGCAGGGGGTTTGGACTAGATGATCTTTAGAGGTCCTTTCCAACCCATAGTGTTCTGTGGTTCTGTGATTCCTTGGATACACTGTATCACAGAACGTGATATTAAATTTTAATAAGCAGCTGCAGTTTCTTGTTTGTTTTCATGTTCACAAATGGATCCCGATACTGATCTAAAGACTTCTTATTGGTGTGTCTCTCTGAGCAGCATACTCCTATTCATTCAACCAAATCCCAGATGAGCGTTGATGCATATATTCATTGCACTGATCAGAAAAATTAGAGATGAGCCCAGACAGAAACTGTCTGAAAAATTTGTCTCTGTGCACAGTGGTGTTTGGGAACTTGAACATGGGATTTGCTGTATCTTTCTAATGGCTTAAACCGAAATCCAGGATTTCAGAGTTCAGTGCCCTTATGCTTGAATTCTACCCTAGAATTCTAATGAAATAAATACTTTTTTTTTTTTTTAATATGTATTCTCAAGAGGAGATGAGATTTGTAGCCTATCAGGGAGCAGGATTGGTGTTTGCATGCAAGGAGTGTGGATGTGATTATCTTTGGAGAGCATCACTGTAGACAGAGTTCAGGCAGATTTTTAGGCAATAAAAGCCACTGCTTGTTTCTAAAGCAATTTAAAATATTTTGCATTGAGCTAAATTTTTTTTTTCCCTGTGACTTTTTCTTTTTTGTCTTCCTTTCTCTAATTTACTTTGAGACCAAACTAGAAGAAATAGGAACTGACTGCATAAGAAGTATGACTTTATGCTTTTTGGTATTTTGCCATTGAGATTTCACGCCCTACAGGGATTAACCCATCTGTCATTATATGACATCTTGCATTCCTCACTAGGAATTAGAGTAACTTGCTCTGCCTTTGTTTTTATAGTTAATCCCCAAATCAGAAGCTGGAGATAGAGAAGCCCTGTAGGATCACTCCAGCAAATACAATGTTCATCTCAGCTGAGCTAGCTGGATAATTTTCTGAAACAAATTTCTTCTACATTAGGAGCTGCCAATGAGTAAAATAAATATTACTTTCTCCGAGTGACATTCACTCCTCAGAACTTCTAATGAAGGTCTGGGACCTGAGCAAACCTGAAAGCAAACCTGCTTTTCAGTCTTTCACTAACTTGTGAATTGAGAAACTGTGTTTTGCAGCCTACTCTGGGTAAAGGAGCTTTGGGTTCTTTACTCAGTGTTGGTTTCTCACTCCTCATTAGTCTGGACATAGATTTGGGTGCTATGAGGGGTCTAAAGCACAATTCTGATGAGGAATGGCTGAGGGAACTGTTCAGCCTGGAAAAAAGGAAGCTCAGAGAAGACCTTCTTGCTCTCTACAACTACCTGAAAGGATATTGTAGTGAGGTGGGGTTTAGTCTCTTCTTCCTGGTAACATGTGGTAGAACAAGAGGAAGGAGACTCAAGTTCCTCCAGGGGAAGTTTAGTTTGGATGTGGGGAAAAGTTTCTTGACCAAAAGGGTTGTCAAGCCCTGGAACAGGCTGCCCAGGGTGGTGGTGGTGTCATCATCCCTGGGGGCATTTAAAAGAGGTGTAGATGTGGTGCTGAGGGACATGGTTTAGTTGTGACTTGGCAGTACTGGGTTAATGGTGGAACCTCATGATCTTGAAGATCTCTTTCAACCAAACCTATTCCATGCCTAAACCTTGGGAGCCCAAGTTCCGCTCCCAAGCTTGATTTATCAAGCTTTCTTTAGCAATTAGTTTTGGTTTACAGTAGACCTTCTCTTCCCCACCCCTGTGGGATTTTATACAAAACGGAGAGTCATACATTGCACTTTATTTCTTCTAGTTTGTTCAAATGTAATTTCTAGATTTGGGAACAGTGATAAGTCACAGAATCATACAGTCACAGAATGCATTGGGTTGGAAGGGACTCTCAAAGGTCATCTTCTCCAATCCCCACACAGTGAGCCCAGACAACTTTAACTAGATCCTGTTGCTCAGGACCCCATCAAGTTTGACCTTGAAAGTCTCTGTGCGACCTCTTCTAGTATTTCACCACTCTTACTGTAAAGAACTTTCTCCTTACGTCCAACCTAAATCTATCCTGCTCTAGTTTCAAACCATTGCCTCTCATCCTATCACTACAAGCTCTTCTAAACAGTCCCTCCCCAGCTTTCCTGTAGGTCCCTTCAGATACTGAAATGCTACTATAGGATCTCACTAGAGCCTGCTTTTCTCCAGAGGTTGTTCAGCCCATCTTCATAGGAGAGGTGCTCCAGCCCTCTGATCATCTTTGTGTCCCTCTTCTGGACCCAGGTCTGTGCCCTTCCTGTACTGAGAACTCGAGAGCTGGACACAGTACTCCAAATAGAGTCTTACAATAGTGGAATAAAGAGAGAAAGCCATTGGCAATGCACCTTGCGTTGGGTGTTTTTGTGGGAGGGAGTTACTGATGAAGAGAAAAAAATAGTATCATTGCTTCAGTTGAGGTAAGGTCAGTTCAGGTTCAGTCACTAACCCAGCCTGGGCTGCATTCCCTCTTCCTGCCCTTTGGATATCTTTTTATAGAATCTTCTGCTTTGCCTCAGTCAAACAATTAATCTCTTAATCTTGACAGAGATCATTAACTTCACTCCCTAGTAGCATACTCTGTGAACTACCCCCAGTGTGTTGTTAGTACTGCAGCAGTCCAAGACTAAATGGTTATAATCCAGGCTCAGTGGTACAAGAGAGATACACGCAGGACTGGTGGAACCTCTTTGACTGCATGCCAGCTTCCATAAAGCATGATTAGATGTAAATAATATGATGAGAAAAGATGGCACAGGCCTTATCACAAGTCTGTATTGTGTAGTACAGATGAATAAATAGTATGAATAGTTCAAGGGAATTATTGTGGGGTTTCTGGGAGGGAGTTTGGGGTTTTTGGAGTGCTTATAAAGGTTTATGTTCTCGAGGTCATGACACTTGGTATTTCTGTGAGGAAAAAGCAGTGTTTTGAGGTCACTCTCTCTGGAGAACAAACTGACAGGAATAATAAATGTGAGTGCCTTGGAACTCTCGTGGTTTGTGTAAGACTAAGGTAAAATATGATGATTAACAATGCAGATAACTTTTGTGCTGCCCAGAATGTGGAGTGTTAATGTGTGACACTGATTAGAACTTGGGCAAGGGGAGGGGGAGCAAACTGACCTGCTTATCACAAGTAAAGTTAGAAGTATAAAGTCAGCCATCACTCTTAACATGTCAAGTGACAACTTTTGATCTTCAAATGCTGAGATAACCAACATTTGCCATAGGTTACATTAACCATAGGTTACTCTTAATTACTGATTCAGCCTGATTGCTCTTTACATGAGAAAGCCAGGAACATTGTCAGACTACTTAAAATAGACTGGAGGTGCCTCGATCTGGGGTGTGTGCAAACACATGTATATGAACCACTGTATTATTTTTATTTTTTATTAAAGGGATATTCTTTGGGTTTTGTTTCTTTGGTGGTGCAGCTGGTGGTTCTTTAAGAACAAATAGGAAAATAAAAGGTTCCAGGAATAGCTGAAGTCCAGCATGCAGAATTGATTTCTGCTTATTATAACCTTGATGCTCTGCATTTGAACATCACTAGCCTCCCTCCAAAAAACACCTTAAATTTTTGTTTTATAAACAAAAATTATACTTCTTCATAAAGTAGTCATATGCACCTTCAGAATACTCTGAAATTGTATCATAGAATCATAGAATGGTTTGGGCATTTAAAGGTCGTCTAGTCCAACCCCCCTGGAGTCAGCAAGGACATTTTCAACTAGACCAGATTTCTCAGAGCTCTGTCCAACCAGACCTGGAATGTTTCCAGGGATGGGATATGTACCAACTCTCTGGGCAACCAGGGCCAGTGTTTCACTACCTGCACCGTAAAAAATTTCTTCCTTCTATCTTGTCTAAATCTCTCCTCTTTTAGTTTAAAACCATTGCTCCTTGTCCTGTCACAACTGTCCCCATCTTTGTAAGAGGCTCTCTTTTAAGTATGTAAGGCCACAAGGTCTCCCTGGAGCCTTATCTTCTGCAGGCTGAACAACCCCAACTCTCTCAGCCTGGCCTCACAGTAGAGTAATTCCAGCCCTTTCATTGTTGTTGTAGCCTACTCTGGACTTGCTCCAACAGGTCCATGTCTCTCTGCAGTGCTGAGGACTACAGAGCTGGCCCCAGCTGCTTTTGATATTTTTGATATCAGTAGTAAAAACTATGGGCTTCTTGAATCTTTCTTCTCTTTTAAGGATGCACACTGTAAAACTTCCCTCTACTGCCAGTGCATATTTACACCCATAATGTTGTTTGTGCTGAGGTGTTTTGTGCCCTTATGCATGAGAGCAGAGTTAGGCTTGGACATGGAGAAAAGAAGTGGGTGCTTTTCATCTGGATCCAAAAAGGTGAAAATAGAACCAGAAAAGCTGTTGCATTCTGGAGACCAGGATTTTAATGTGAATGACTGAGGGTTTATAGAGAAATGGATTTGACAAAAACATGTCAAGAATAGTTTTTAAAGCATCTTTCTAAATATCTTGTCTCTGTCTGTATGCTAAAGACTGATCTTTGTCCTTTTACTGTTGTTCTGATGTGGAGTAATAATAGGAACAAATAGAGTAGGTCAAGAACAACAAAACTATGGCAGGATGAATTGAAAATTAGTTTTTCTTCATTTGGAGCTATACTCTTAGCAGACTTGGTATTTCATCTTGAAATAATCCTGGGCTAGATTTTTACTCTTTCTCCATTTTCACTAGCCGATGGTCTTAACTTTCAGATGGGCAGAGCTGAGTTCTAGAAATGTGGTTGAATTTGTTTAAATCCATATAAACTTAACAAAAAAAAAGAAGAGAAGAATTGGACTTTTTTGTTGTACTTTGGTGAATGGAAGCTTGCCCAAGTTAAGGGCTTTAGGATTTGGCTCCATGTCTATTTTAAATCCTCATTTCCCAGACATAAACTGTTCTAATAGAGGCGTTCAGATAGTTGAGAATATGCTGCAATTGTATCTTTGTGTGCTCCGGATGTGCTTTGACTAAAAAAAAAAATAAAAATAGCAGATGTTTGAACCATGGAGTGTACTTCTCCTGTGGCAAACCTTTCCCAGGGGTCCAGAGCACTGTTTGCCTACCTGGTGACAGATATTATTTTATTATTATTGTTTTGAGGGATATTTTTGTCTTCTCCTCCCAGCTTGTCTGAGTACAGTGCTAAAAACATCTCTTTGCCCTACTAGGAAGCTAAATTTGGTCATCAATTAAAAAATGTAATGGAAGAGGTCAAGAATAACTCTTCTGATACTGAACTTACAGAAAATTGAGTTAGAACTACAGATATATATTCATTATTGTATCTGAGATGATCTATCTGTTTTAGTAACGTGTAGCTTCTCTGATCTTGGTTGTGGGGTTTCTTTCAGTGAAATAAGAAGTGCAGGTGGCTGAGGTGGAATGTTTGGGTACCATTAGCACCCAAGTTATACCAAGATTAAAGATTTCTTTGAGTCCAGGAGTTTTGATCTTGAAAGAAGCATTGATTTAAAGCTCAACTGTTAATTCCTGGCTTGTATTTTTTTTTTAAATAAGCAAAAAATGCAAAGAAGCTTCTAGATGTTGAAGTTGGAGGAAAGTGATGTTTCTTCACTCACAGAATCTGAAGCTAATTTGAAATCTACTGATTCTGCTTCCTGCAAATAAACTAAAGTTGGATTCAACATCTGTGCAGGTTATTATTTTTGGAAATCCTGTGGACCTCTCAAAAAAAAAAAAAAAGTTAAAAGGGGTGGAGGACCCACTTTTCTTTACTCCCCTGCACAGGGCTGTTGGAGGAGAATGGAAGCTTTCTTCTGAACTGTCAGATTTATTATGCAGAGATTGCACAAAAAAGGGTGGGGGTCAGACTCAGATTGCCAGGTTTTCCTAACCACAAAACAGGATGTGCTCCCCTCTCCCCACTCCAGGACTCCATCTAATAATCAAACCATTCATAGTCGTTTCAATCAGCATTTTAATACTGGCTGTTTTCTTGAGCTCTTCAAGTATTCCTTAGCTAAAAGCTGATAAACGGCTTTTGGCTTACTGGGCTGAAATTTATCTCTCTGGCAGGAGAGATGAGCTAAATTAACAAAATGTAGAAGTTGAATTGGAAGTCTGTCTCATGCCTAATCACTAATATGTTGTATGCTCTCCTAAATCTAGAACTGACCCTCTAACTTTGTAGGAGGAAGCACATGCACCCCTTTGCTGTCCATGTTCTGTATCATCATCCACAAAGGCAGCCTGTTAGGCTGCAGAACACAGAGTGCAGCTCACACAGGACTTCAGAGATTATAAATATTCTTTTCAAGGTCAAAACAAATTGTCTTCCACATACACAAACTATATTTTAGTCTTCTTTGGGATATATTAGGTTCTACTTCCCATTTGTGGGTGAAACCATTCAGTATTTGTGTCCTTCTAGAATTTAATTTATATCCATGCACTTTTGGCTAAAAAGAAACAAATTTACCAGTTGATTGTCTGCTGACTGAGAGTGTGAGAGTATGCCATGCACAGTAGTGTCTTGCCATGCCAATAAATGGAGCTGAACTAAAATCTGTTACACCCACAAACAAAAAGGGATTCCCAGACCTTTTGATACATCGTATTTTGAATCTAATATTGTTGGTTTCACTGCATAGTGCAAAAATATTTCTAAAGGGCAGGGTTCTACTCAGAATCATAGAATTATTTAGGTTGGAACAGACCTACAAGATGATCACACAGCACTGCCTTAGCGCGTTTACATGGCTTTGAATTGTCTTCAGGGATGGGAACTCCACCACTTCCCTGGGCAGATTTTTCTCCCCCAAATTTTTCTATTTGAATGAAAGTGGTTATAGGGCAATCTCATCTTGAGATCCTGTGCAAGGCTGCTAATGAATGCATTTGAAGATAATTAAAGACTGTTACATCTGCCATCTTGGAGGGTGGAAATATTCTTGTCCTTTTGTGCTGCAGCTGCATCCCTGGACTGTTCACTCCATAATGTTGTCAAGGAGAAAATGACACAAATAATAGGGAGAAAGCAACGGGAAAAATGGTGCAAATATGACTAGGAAAGTGATTTTGCCTCTTGAGGATGCCTGGTTGCTTTGTGTGATTATGAAAAAGTGGTTGATTTCAGAGTAAATTAATCACAGAATTGTCAGAGCTGGAAGGGACCTCAAAGATCATCCAGTTCCAACTCCCCTGCCATGGGCAAGGAGATCTCACACTGGATCAGGTTGCCCAGAGCCACATCCAGCCTGGCCTTAAAAACTTCCACCACCTCCCTAGGCAACCTATTCCAGTGTCTCACCACCCTCATGGTGAAGAACTTTTTTGTACCAACCAATCTGAATCTACCCACTTCTAATTTTGTTCCATTCCCCCTAGTCTTATCACCACCAAATATCCTAAAAAGTTCCTCCCCAGCTTTCTTGTAGGTCCCCTTAAGATATTGGAAGGCCACAATAAGATCTCCTCACAGCCTTCTCTTCTCCAAGCTGAACAATCCTAACTCTCTCAGTCTGTCTCCATAGTATTTGTATGTATATCTGCCACCACTTTAGAGGAGAGGCAAGAATATCTTTTTATGTGGAAGTTGTACACTAGGAACTGCAGGCTTAGGTTTGAGAGCATGGGGTCACTTTGCTACAGGGCTGTCACATAAATGTGGTAAAGTCAAGTACGTCTCTGTGGTTTAATTTCTTATTTGTATAAACTAGGTAAGGATATTTCCCTTTTTCCCTGCTCTGAATGGTCTTGTCTGCTGAAGTGTTCTGCTCTTTAATGTGCTTGAGTAGTCCCTGTCACAACAAAGTAATCATCTGGTTGGACTTTAACTGGGAAGACTCCCATGTAGTTTTCTGTTCCATGGACTTTTAGAAAGATAACTGTCAATGTATCTGGTGGGTAATTATAATAAACCCTTTTTTTTCTAGAATCCTTTGGAGAAGTGTTTAGATTTTCCACATTTTATCCTCTCCATTGTCAGAGTTCCTCCTTCTGAGGCACCTGTGTGAAGGTGAGGAGGAAGCAACAAATGATAGGAAACTAAATGTAAAATGCCCTTTTGATTTTATTATGACTAGAACGTTATGTTACACGCCAAATGAATTCACAGCTTGTGTACCACAGATGTTCTTCTCTTCCCCCCCTTCTCAGCAGCAGTGTTCCATGATGATAATGAGACAAGACACCTTTTAAGAGCCATAGATTACTTACAGGAACATAGTTGCACAGTTTTCTCCACTAGTGAATTTCTCCAGTTCTTGCTCACCCCTTTTCTCAGAGCTGGGATTGTTCAGCCTACAGAAGGCTCTGGGGACAACCAATAATGACCTTCCATTACCTGAAGGGAGCTACAAGAAGGATGGAGAGAGACTGTTTACAAAGGTCTGGAGTGATAGGATGAGGGGCAATGGCTTCAAACTAGAGAAGAGTAGATTTAGATTGGATGTTAGAACAAGTTCTTCACCATGAGGGTGGTGGAACTCTAGAACAGGTTGCCCAGGGAGGTGGTCAGGGCCTCATCCCTGGAGATATTCAAGGTGAGGCTTGACAGGGCTCTGGGCAACCTGGTCTAGTGGAGGATGCCCCTGCTGACTGCAGAGGGGGTTGGACTAGATGACTTTTGAAGGTCTCTTTCAACCCAGACCATTCTATGGTTTTCCCTGCTTTTTATGGGATGCTCCCTACTGTGGTTGTGCCAGTGCTGAGTGCCACAGGCAGCTATGTTGGCATGGCTGCAGTGATGGCTTGAGTGTCACAGGGGATGCTTGGCACAAAGATTCCTTTATCTTTGCTGCCAAAGATAACACAAGTCCCTAAATGTGAAAGCGCAGGCTAACATGCTCCACTGTTTTGTTTTTGCATTGAGTAGTTTTCCTTCAGAAAACAGAGCTGCTGTTTCCATGCCAGCAGAACCATGTTAGCTGTTAAATAGTCTTGTGGCAGCTGCTGAGAAGGAGAAATGTTGGTGCCAAGAGCCCCATGTGCCGTGCTACTTGGGAGTTGCTCAGTGTGGAGGCAGCAGGGTCTGGGAGCTGGTGCCTTTGTGGATGGCATTGGCTGGGGCCAGAGCAGCAAAGGGCTGTTCGGAATGCTGGTGACGCTCAAGCAGGCATCACGGTAGGGTGATGACTCCACCACTGCAAGTCTAAATGGGGTACAAATTTGTTTTGTGTTGTTGATGGCAAAGTATGCCTGTGTAGCTGGAGGCTGCACGTTCATTGTACAGCATCAAGCTAGTGGTTGTCAGTCACAGCTGCTCTCCCTCTCCTCAAGTTGGAGACAAAATGGAAATTTAAGCATCTTCCAGTGGACTGTGGCTAGGCATTGTAGCAGTCCCAATGTACTCTCAGTCTCTGATAAACAGGATTGTAAAGGGAAGAAATCTTTGAGACCGAATGCCAAGCTTGGCATCACATTCTCCCATTGGTCTCTCATGGTTCCTCTACATTTGTTGTCTCTGAAATTCATTTTCTGAGTACCATTGTTAGTACCTAGCAGTGTGAGTTATTCAGACATTGGGAAGATACCGTTCCTCGGGTATATAAGATTCATTTTGACTTGGCTGTTGAAGTGAAAATATCCTCACAGCATCCCTTCTTATAACCCCAAACAAGACCTTTTTCTGGTGTGATAGCTAACATATAGACAGCAGAAACAGATCCATGTGCATCCAAGCACACTACAGAGTATTTCCCCATAATTTTCTTTTTACAGTTAGAAAACTACAAGCTGCAAATGCGCGAGTAGGATTTCTGGTTATTTTAGCAGTCATCATAAAATCCTTACCTTAGAGCATTTATTTGGGAATAAAGTGAGGTGGGATTGTCCTAGAATGATTCCAAAATGGTAATCCTGAGTGTTTTTTGAATTGGTAGAACTCTGCGGGCAACAATGGCATACTCTATTATTTATTGAAGAGTGATATGGCAGGGGGATTCGAACTAGAAGTTCACAGGATCACAGATGGTAGGGGTTGGAAAGGGCCTCTGGAGATCATTGAGTCCAACCTCCCTGACAGAGCAGGGCTATAGAATCTAGTGCAGGTCATACAGGAATGCATCCAGGCAGCTTTTGAAAATCTCCAGAGAATGAGACTCCACAACCTCTCTGGGCAGCCTGATCCAGTGCTCTGTGACCCTTACAGTAGTTTCCTCCTCATGTTGAGGTGGAACTTCAGATGCTGTAGTTTCCATCCATTGCCCCCTGTCCTATCAGAGGGTGCAACTAAGAAGAGACTGTCCCCTTCCATCTTGACACTGAGCCCTCAGGTATTTATAAACATGTGTTAAATTCCCTCTCAGTCTTCCCTGCTCCAGACTAAAAAGCTTCAGGTCTCTCAGCCTCTCCCCATAAAGCACATGCTCCAGTCCCTTAAGCCTCCTCATAGTTCTCTAAGGTCCCTTCCAGCCCAAACCATTCTCCGATTCTGTGATTCTACAATATTTTTATGAGTAGACCATGATGCTCTAAACAAAGGATAAGTTCTTGTAGTCATATTCACAATCTCTCCCTGTTGATGAAATCACCCTAACTCCACAGTGCTTTCATGTACATTAGTGGCATGTGATATGCGATTCAGTTATGTGAATTTTGCTGCTGGGGTGCATTAATGCTCATCAAAGAGCTGAAAACATAGTCTGGGGGTTTGTTTTTAAAGGGTGTGTTTTCTTGTAGCTATAATGAAGTTTCAGGTTCCAAAAATTTTAGTTCTCAAAAACATTGAGTGACAAAAAGCAAAGAAGTTAAATGGGAGCACTGTATATTCAAAATGAACTAGAATTGCCTCTGAAGTGCTTCAGAAGAGGATAGTTAATTGTGGGTTGGAGAATCTCTTATAAATGAATAAGGCAGGAAAGGGTTCATGTATTGTTTTTAAACAGGAAAACATTATTTTTTAAAAAACCATAACTAATTTATTTCCATCAACCTTTTTTATAATGCTAAATAATATTTTCAGTATTTATGAGCAACCTGATCTAGCTGAAGATGTCCCTGCTGACTGCAGGGGGGCTGTACTAGGTGAGCTTTCAAAGGTCCTTTTCAACTCAATGCATTCTATGATATAGTGTCCTCAAAATGTAGTGAGGGGCCCAGAACTGAGCACAATACTCAAAGTGTGGCCTCACCAGCACTGACTGCAGGAGGATGATCACCTCCCTCTTCCTGCTGGCCACAGTGTTTCTAATACAAGCCAGGATGCCATTGGCTTTCTTGGCCACCTGGGCACACTGCAGACATATTCAGTCGACTGTCAGCCAATACCCC